>NC_134539.1:152155492-152459399 GCF_050624435.1 Tenrec ecaudatus | reverse complement strand
TCTTACACCATCCGATGTCTCCTTTCACCAACTTTTCTGTTGTCCGTCCCCCAGGGAGGAGGTCACGGAAAAGAATTTTCTTTATAGGCAATCCAGGATAGATAAATCTATAGACACCAGCAATTAGATTAATAGACCCTTAGGGTTATAACCAGTGTGGTTGGGGGGAAATGGGAGCTAATAATAATAGATACAAGCATGAAGAAAATGATATAAAATTGATTGTGGTGGTGATTGCATGAATTTTTAATATATTCAAAGCATTGAGGTGTATGGTACATGATTTCTGTTCATGAATCACTTAAATAAAAATAAAATTTTAAAAGGCACTACAATACAGTAAAAAGAACAGATTGATTTCATTTTTTAAAAGAGAACAAAAATGAAAAGGAGCCATGGGAAAATGACCAGCATTGAAGGTAAGCAAATTAAACACAGAGACTATGTCACTATCTGCAAAGAAGGCCCCTGGCCAAGGTGACAGGCTCGGTGACATTCCATCCGGACCCTCCACAACCAGGACCCGAGAAGCCAGGTGCAACGGATACCCACGACATTCCTGGAACCCGGAGTTTCAAGAAATAGGTGCCGAAGTAGATGTGATACTAATCAGAGGAAGATACCAAGCAAAAGCAGCAAACAAAGAGGTAAATGGGGCTTCGAATTGCCAGCCTGGCTGGCACAGTGCAGCCACTGGGCGTTACAGCAAGTGATGCTCCTCTGGCGGCAGGAACCAGATGACTGGCTCGGCTCGCCCGGGACAGCCCTGGAATCCACATCCATGACCCACATCGATGAAAAGCAGCCAGAGCTGGGTGACCCCCGTATCTCCCACCCTATACAGCCTCCCAGTGGCCAGAGACATGCCCCACCACCACTGCCTTGCCTTGCTCAACCCTCTCCCTGTCGATGGTATATAGGCTGCTTTCTTTTAAAATTTTTTTCTTAAATACTTTTATTGGATGGTCTTACATCTCTTATCACAATCCATACATTCCTCCAGTGTGTCAAGCACATTTGCACGTATGCCGCCATCACCATTTTCAAAGCAATCTCTTCCCACTTGAGCCCCTGATATCCCATTTCTTCCCCGCCCTCCCCTGCTTTCTCTTCCTTCCTTCCTTCCTTCCTTTCTTCCTTCCTTCCTTCCTTCCTTCCTTCCTTCCTTCCTTCCTTCCTTCCTTCCTTCCTTCCTTCCTAGTTCTTCCCGCACTCCCTGTAGTTTTCTTTTCTCTCCCCCTCTCTCTCCCTCTTCTTTTCCTTTTATCCTGCAGTGTAGTCACCCTGCTCCTGCCACTTCTTCAGTCAGAGCACCCACTCTTGCCTCCTCTACAGTGGCTGCAGGTGCCCTGCCCCCTGCCATCTCCTCAGTCCACAGTGCCCCCCGCCCCACCTTCCCACGCAGTGAGCACTTCGCTGTCACTGCAGCTGAGTTTGGTGGCAAACCGCCGCACCACTCCTGGGCCACTGGTTCCCCTTTCTCCCTTTTGTCATAATTCCTCTCTCTTCCATTGTTGATTTTTTTCTTCTTTTTTTTCTGCAATGCCTCTGAGACAACCGACAAATTCAAATCACACATACAGACAGACAGACACAAAGAGGACCTGATGGCTCAATCAAAGAAATGCTATTGGAACTATCCGATGGAGGAATTCAAGAGGACTACACGCAGGCACCTCCCAGGAAAACACAGACAACACTCCAGGAAAATAGTACAAGGGAAAACTGATCAAACAAGGGGGGAGTGCCAATCTGGAAAAAGCAGCAACTCCCTGATACGATCGCTGAAGACAAATGGGTGCAAAAGCAAATGTGGTGAAGAAAGCTGATGGTGCCCTGCTATCAAAAGATATAGCATCTGGGGTCTTAAAGGCTTGAAGGTAAACAAGTGGCCATCTATCTCAGAAACAACAAAGCCCACATGAAAGAAACACACCAACCTATGTGATCACAAGGTGTAGAAGGGATCAGGTATTAGGCATCATCAGAACAAAAATTCATATCAATTTGAATGAAGGGGAGTGCAGAGTGGAGACCCAAAGCTCATCTGTAGGCAACTGGACAGCCCCTTACTGAAGGGTCTCGGGGAGGAGACAAGCCAGTCAGGGTGCGATGTAGCAACAGTGAAACATGCAACTTTCCTCTAGTTTCTAAATGCTTCCTCCTCCCCCACTATCATGATCCCAATTCTACCTTAGAAATCCAGCTAGACCAGAGGATGTACACTGGTACAGATAGGAACTGAAAGACAGGGAATCCAGGGCCGATGATACCTTCAGGACCAGTGCTGAGAGTGGCGACACCGCCAGGGTGGAAGGAGGGTGGGGTAGAAAGGGGGAACCGATTACAAGGATCTACATATAACCTCCTCCCTGGGGGATGGACAACAGAAAAGTGGGTGAAGAGAGACGTCGGACAGTATAAGATATGACAAAATAATAATTTATAAATTATCAAGGGTTCATGAGGGTGGGGAGTGGGGAGGGAGAGGAAAAATGAGGAGCTGATGCCAGGGGCTTAAGTGGAGAGCAAATGTTTTGAGAATGATGAGGGCAATGAATGTACAAATGTGCTTTACACAATTGATATATTTACGGGTTGTGATAAGAGTTGTATGAGCCAAAAAAAAAAAAAAAGAGTTGTATGAGCCCCTAATAAAATGATTTTAAAAATAAAAAATTTAAAAAACAAACAAAATAAATAAAACCCTCTCTTATACAGAAAAAATAAAAAGCAGCGAGAAGAAATCCAGGATATTACGACCTAATTTGCAGACACCAATAAAATAATTTGAAAGATGAGGAGATCTACTTGATTGCTGGAAGACCAAGTAGCAAAATTGAAAAAAAAACTGTAAATACTAACAACTTAAAGGATCGGTTGGAAAAAAGAGAATTTAACAAAAGAAGAAAGCCAAAGGATTGTGTGCAATGCCATGGAAGTGCAGTAGCCCAGCTGTGGTCAGAATCTCAGAAGAGAAAACGAAGATCTTGGAGCTGAGTGTATCCTTTGGAGCCCGGGGCCCTGCGCGGAGAACTTCCTAGACCCAGGGCAGGATTGATGGCGAAGCACACGGAGACCGTCCAGGAGGCCCAGGCCCACAGATGGCCCTTCTCTTTGAGCTGACAAAGCCATCCCCTCCACCAGCACGCTGAATTCCGGAGGGACTAAACTTCTGTTTGTGAACGCAATGCCCTCGTGGTCTTCCTGTGACCACAGCACGAGAGAACTGAGCCACGCGGCCAAAGGCCAACGCTTGGAGATTTGGTTTGTGCCATTTTGGAGAAGGGCAAGTTGGGTAGACACGAGTTAAATATCTGCCACAAAACTACACTCTGTCATCTGGTTCATCTCAGCCTTCCTGGGCCTTGCCAAAGGACTCTTCCCTGCGATCCTTAGGCGCTCCGGTCGGCCGCCTCCAGGACAATAGCCATCTGTTTTGGGGTCCCAAGGCTCCTTGAAGAACAAGCTCATCACAGGTCAAGTTTTATGTAACGTATCAGACCTTACTAGGTTCTAGGGACAAACCCGTAATTCTATCAGGGAATTCCAAGACGTTATTCCTACGTTTTCTGCATCCATCAAGGAACAGCCCACTACTCCCCAAGTGATAGTAGGATTCCACTCAGCTCTCCCTGCTCCCGGGGAAGGGAAAAATGGGCCTGCAGTCTCAGCAGAGGAAGCGCTACTTGCTGGCGGTTGGGCCCGGGCTTTCCCAAGGATGAGTCAGAAATGAGTCAGGATGTAGTAGGTCTCCCCCACGTGTCACCTCCCCATCACTTCCCTTTGTTCTGCATCCCTCTGACAGCAGAGAATCGGTGCTGCGGCTTCCGGGCCAACCCATCTGTCACTTGGGGGTCACATGTCCTCCTGTGGGGAGCAGTCCCATCAGTCCTGTGGGCCAGGAGCTGTGCCACCCACGGCTCTCCTTCTGGCTAGGGGAAGGGACCCTTAGCTAGGCTCGCCAGGCTCAGGCCAGAGCGGAGAGCCACCTGGGGCCTGTGGATTTCACCCCCTGACTTCTGATGACCCCTAGCCCCTCCTGGCTCCTCCCCTCAGCTGAACCTGGCCTTGTGTCCATGTGCTGCATACTGTAGGGCATGGTGTGTGACCGTTGTGTGTGTGCTGTATGGTGGGTGTGTTGATACAGTGACCTCGTCCCTATCATCTTCCCCCAACCCAACGCTGGTCTCTGCTTGACCTCCGCCAGGCATGGCTGGGCCGCTGCTTTGTGGGACAGCTCATTTCGCTAGTCCAATTGATGGTGGCTGTGCCCAGGGGTTGGCCCACCCTGGGTCACTGTATGTGTGTGCTTCCCCTTTTTCATTTCACAACATTCATAGAAAGAGGGAGAAAGTTGCTGGATGGCACCGAGGCGCACACGGAAAACCGGAGACCCTCACAGGGCCTCTGCCTTTGGACGTGGGCCACCTGCCTCTTGAAGAATCCTTAGCAAGCGACAGCCCCATCAGAGAAAACTGCTCCAAATCACCATTTAGCGATAACACTGGGGTCAACACCTAGGACATACGTAGAATACTGTCTTTGTTCCTCTTTGCTATGTGTTTAAAACAGAAGGTCGACGGGTGGCTGCAAGGTGAGAGGGGATTGGCAGTGTCACAGGTGAGAAGATGGTAAACCTGGCTCTCAGTGGAGCCTCTAATGGGGCAGCAGGAGCCAGAACGCAGGGGGCTCTTCCCACCATGGGTAAAATCTTTGTCCATTGTTCTCTCCCTCCTCCCACCTTCCCATCTCGCCTTTCAGGACGTCCCTCCTCAAGGGCTCCTTGGGGCTCCTTGGAGACGGCAGACACATTGTGGGTTCACTTCCAGACCCTGCGATAAAGCGAGTCACACACGTGGCTGGGTCTCCCAGCGCATGAGACGTTTTAGGGACGCCCTGAGAGTCACCTACGTGTCCGACTGCGTTATGCTGTGGTTGTCAGGTGCCGGCCAGCCGGTCCTGACTCATTGCGACCTCACCGACAACGGACGGCAACGCCACGCGCTCCCGCGTCACCTGCACGATCTCCCTAGGTGGGAGCCCATCATTGTAGCCACTGTGCCGATCCAGCCCGTCGAGAGCCTTCCTCCCCTCTTCCCTGATGTAAATGTCTGGAATCGCCGAAATGTGACACAGAGCCCCGCAGCAGGCATGTGCTGTTGGGGAAGTAGTGTCCGTAGGTTTGCTCAGCACCTGTGGAGCAACGGGGGACAGAAGCCTGCCTCTGTCCGTTTGTGAGAAGCACAATACCCAAGGCTTGGAGAGGCGGGAAGACCAAGAGACCACACGGGTGGCTTTATTTAAATAGTCTCTCCTGCTCTCTTGATACAATAGATAGTTTACGATTTCTTTCCCCTCTTCTGTTAAAAACAGACTCATCGAAGGGTCCAGAGGAACTGACTCTGAAGTCCCGAGCCAGGCCCTCCGCTCCCTGGGCCCAGGGGTCCCCGTCTGTAGAGGATTCTCCGTGTTCTCCAGCCCAGTGAATCCCCTCTCTTGAGTTCCCTTAGCTCCTCCTGAGGTCTCTCCCCTGGCAGTCTTGGTGTGTCTTAGAGGTGTGATTTGGAGAGGAGCCCTGGGTGGTAAGAACGGATGACAGACATGCTCCCTGTCAATTGAAAGGTTGGTGGTTCAACTCCACCCGGAGGTGCCTTGGAAGAGAGGCCTGGCGATCTACTCCTGACAAAATCAGCAATTGGAAAACCCTGGGGGGTGGGGCACAGTTCTTGCCTGACACACAGTGGGGCGCCACGTGTCAGCACTGAGCCCCAGGCTCAGCTGGTGGGGATGCGAAGTGAGGTGCAGGTACCGTCTTGTGTGAGTCGCCCGGGACGACGGGCCTCCTGTGCTCCGTGCGCACCGCTGAGATGTCGCACAGGGAGAGCAGAAAGATCAGAAACCAGGACCCCCACTTCCGTTGGTCTCCCCTGGAAAGTCAGCCAGGCTGATGGCACAAGAGAGACAGTCCACGGAGCCCAGATGCCTTAGTGACCATCGGGCAGCAGGCGGAGGGCCACCCCCGGGCTTCTCATGAAGCCAGGGTGCCCTCAGATGGGCAGGCCTGAGGTGGGCGCTGTCTTCTTTACCACGCTGTACTCTGGTTCATCTCGGGGCCTCTCGAGGGCAGTGCTGGTGGCCTCAGAATCCTGACTCGGGAGCGCAAACGTCACTGAGGTGTAGTCCACCTCATCCCTGGGCGCTGCCTGTGGAGGGAGACAAAGGCTTGAGAAGAGGTGGGGGGCACCCAACCTGAAAGAGACCCAGTCGTGCGGCTTCCAGCCTTCTCCCCACTATTGGGACCGCTTTCTGTCCCAAGCCTGTTCCCATCACAACTGACTTTCCATCCTGTGCGCCCACCTGCTCCCCGCACCTGCTCCGGCCAACGCTCTCCCGAGCCACCAGGGCCGGGAGCTTCCCCGGGCGCCCAGCACCTGACTCTGCCTGCACCTTCTGCAAGGACACTGAGACCCTGAGCTTCAATGGGCTTCCCCCTGAGGCTGGATGAAATGGCCATGACCCGGGCAGCCAGGGTCCCTTTCTGAGGATCTGAGGCCTCTCTGAAGGGTCCAGAGCAGCAGGAGGTCCCGTGAGAACAGTGAGCCAGCTCCCCAGCCCTCCCTCTCTGCCCAGATCCCAGTCCCCAGGAGCCACCCGCCACACCTACCACGGTGCTGTACTCCACCTCCGTGTCCCTCTGCTGCTCCGGCGCTGTCCCCGAGGGCCACGTCTGCAGCTCCAGGTTTGCATAGCAGGCCTCCCTGGGCTCATCGAGCTGGGGCTGGGCAGGCAGTGAGGAGGGGAGTGTGCTGACCCTCTGCCCCAGCCTCTGTGCACCCACCTTCCTCCTCCCTTCGTGCCTGGGTGCCCCAGCCCGTCTTTCCATCCTCCTCCGCCCTTACCCCACTCCCCACCCCCCCACACACACACTCTGGGTCCCTCTGGGCCTGTCTGAGCACTGCTGAGGCTGCAAGGACCCTCCTCCTTCCACGTCCCCTGCATCCAATAACCACCTTCTCTGACTCTGGCCAAGGCCCAGCTTCCGTCCCGCACGGTCCTCCTGGACCTCCACTGCCTGATGCCACTGTCCATCCCGCCCCCGCTCGGCCCCCAGCTGCAGCCCTTTCTTACCAGGCTGTGGTTCCGGGACAGCTGTGTTCCCTGGGCAGCTAAGGAGACAGGAGAGGAGAAGGGTGAAGGCCCAGCATTCCCAACACTAGACTCCCAATGCTCCCCGTGATCGACTCAGGTCTGACCATGGAGGGACCCCAGGAGTTGAGTGAGTGAGTGAGTGAGTGAGTGAGTGAGTGAGTGAGTGAGTGAGTGACGGAGTGAAGGCATGAATGAGTAGACAGGCTCTCGGCAGCATGAGAGACCAGATACAGCCAGTTTTGCAAATGCTAGTTCTTCCGGGGCCTGGTTCGAGGCTCAGGGAGAGGAACGGGGCACGCTGGGGGGATGGGCAAGGACAGGCGAGACGGAGAGCAGAAACGGATGTCAAAAGTCAGATGCTCAAGCTGAGTGCAGAAGGTCAAAGTCATATAAGCCTGACTTGAAGTTAAAACTTGTCAGCGGATTCCTCTAGGATGTGTGCTGAACCTGATCTGGTGACCCAAATCTTATGTATTTGGGGGTTGTACCGTTTGGCTTGGTGTGGACGTATATATTAGGGGTTCTCTCAGGAGTGTTATGTTTTGAAGTTGTGGTATATGTCTTTGTTTTGTTTCATTTTGGGGGGTGGGGTTGAAAACCAGGACTGATGAACTAATAGAGTCAGCAAGAGCCTAACATGGTTTGGGGGTAAGGGGGACATGGAGGTGGCGGGGTGGAGGGTTGATGACGCCAAGTGGTCCATATCGAAAAAGAATGCTTGGAAACTGGCTGTGGCTGCAAACTCACCGTTCTGCCGGACGTGATTGAACTATGGAATGATCCGATCTCCGCATCAATCCCAATGAATTCTCTTAAAAAGCCAGATGCCGAAGAGTAAGCCTTTCTCCACCCCCAGAGGCTGGTTAAACAAGGCGTGGTGCCCCATGCACCTGTACCCTCTGCTGCCGAGGATTGTTAGAAAGTAACATCCAAGAATGGCAGGTAAAACGATACAAGAGGCTGTATGCAAAATACATAAACCTATATTCACATCTGTGCCTAGTACCTGATTCGTAGTGCGACACGGTTTCTGAGAGAAGCCATTCAGGCATATATGTTGTGGTTGGTGTGGTTGGTGTTGTTGGTGGTGATGATGTTGTTGATGTTGGTGTTGTTGGTGGTGATGATGTTGTTGGTGTTGTTGGTGTTGTGTGCTGTTCAGCCTGTCTCCGCTCATAACCGTCCCGTGTGCAGCAAAGGGCAACACTGCCCCACCCTCTCAAAGGATGAGCCACTTGTTGCAGCCACTTGACCAACCATGATGTCCTTTTCCCGGGGACAGGTCGCTCCTGACGACACACCCAAAGTCGAGGAGACAAGGTGCGGCCATCCCTGTGCAGTGTGGCGCTCCCTGCCCCGAGATGCTCTCGTATCGTCTGTCCTCTTAGCAGACCATGGACCTCCCGGAGTTCTGCCCGACACCACAGTCCATGGCGGCACTTCTTCCGAGGTCTTCCGCAGGCATCGTCCCGCTGTCACGGGCATACGAGGGGACCGAAAAGACCACCGTTTGGGTCAGGCACCTCTTAGTGCTCGGCGTGACTACTAACAATCTCAGGAGGTCTCGTGGAGCAGATTTGCCCGTGCAATCCATCGGTCGGTCGATTGGTTTCTCGACCCCGGCTTCCAGGAGTGTGGATTGCAGATCCCGGTAACATGAAATCTCGATCGCTTCCCTCTCTTCTCCGTGCATCGTTCCGTGGTCTCTTGGTCCAGCTGTGAGGGTGTCGGTTTCCTGTACGTTGGGTTGTGGTCCCTCCTGGAGGCTGTGGTCTTTGCTCTTGGCCTGTGAGTGCTTCAGGTGTTCCTGCTGGTCCCCACAGGCGGTCAGTGCACCCTCCCCCAGGGCTGACCCCACCTTCTTCCTCTGATGGTGCAGCTTCTCAGAGTCCCTGCTCAGCAGACAGATCGACAAGTATGGGGAAAAGACACGGCCCTGATACCAGCTTCTCCTGATTTTAGACCCTCTTCTGTCCATGCTCTTCCGCTGAGTCTATGCGCATGTCCTACACAAGCACACTGGGCATTCTGGAATGCCCATTCTTCACATGGTGACCCGGGGCTTGTTCTGACCCACACGATCGAAGGCCTTTGCGGAGTCAGTGAAACTCAAGGAAACATCTTTCTGGTATTTCTCTGCTTGCAGCCGAGATCCATCTGTCTTCAGCAAGGAGAGCCCTTGTCTCACATCCCCTTTTGAATCCAGCTTGGTTCTGAGCTGCCTTTTGAAATGGTCGATTCAGTTTTTCTACACAGCCTCATTTCTGCAACATATTTTAGCCACTCTATGTTCAAGAACATGTGTCTGCTCTCCCACCACCCCCACTATCGTGGTTCCAATCCTACCTGACAAATCCCGCTAGACCAGAGCATGGACATGGGTGCAGGTAAGAGCTGGAAACACAGGGAATTCAGAACAGATAAACCCCTCAGGACCAATAATGAGAGTAGAGATATCAGGAGGGTAAGGGAAAGGTGGGGTGGGAAAGAGGGACCCGATCACAGTGATCTACATATAACCCCCTCCCTGGGGGACAGACAACAGAAAAGTGGGTGAAGGGAGACATCAGTTAGTCTGATTTATATTATTATAAATAATAATAATTTAGAAATGATCAAGGGTTTGTGAGGGAGGGAGGCAACAGGGGAGGGAGAAAAATGAGGAGCTGATGCCAAGGGCTCAAGTAGAAAGAAAATGTTTCAAAAATGATGATGGCAACAAATGGACAAATGTGCTTGACACAATGGATGGATGGATGGATTGTGATAAGAGCTGTACGAGCCCCCAATAAAGTGATTAAAATTGTTTTAATTTATAAAAGCACATGTGTCTGATATCTACTTCAATCTTTTCTTTCTCTTGTTTCTTCGTGTATGATGTTTTTGATGTTGGGTCCTAACTCCTCAGGGCTGTGATCATTGATGTTCACTTATCTGCTCTGTTCTTGGGGTGCATAGATGGGCACAGAACCATTATTGGAAAGATGTACCTCAAATGCCAGAGGCGGATTCCGGCCCTTTACTCTGTGCCCTCAAGGCACAGTGGTGGTGAAGAGCTTGGGTACTAGGGGTTCAAGCCCACCCGCTGGCCGGCAGGAGAACAACGAGGCAGTCAGCACCTACACACCGAACAGCCTCGGAAACCCCAAGGGAGCGGGCAGTTCTACCCGTGCCGCGGGGTCACGGCAGTCAGCAAGGACTCGACTGCAGTGGCTCTACGTGTGACTTCATCCCTTCCTGAGGCTTCTTGCGTGTTTCTCTGCTGGCCGTGGGTGAAGCGTGTGACCAGAGGGGAGGCTGTCGGAGGAGCGGGAGGCTTGCTGGGTGAAAGGGCAGGAGCTGAGGCCAGCTGGGAAAACCCCGGAGTGGGTGATCTCCCAGTGGGCGGCAGTTAGGGGCAGGGCAGCTGGTGGGGAAGAGGAAGTGGTTTCTGTCTACGCTCCCTGCAGATTTCTACAGTGACCAAATGTTCCCCAAAGGCCTGAACCACGTGTGAGGGAGGCTGGAGCCCACGGGAGGGGCCGGGGGGGGGGGCGACAATGGGAGGACTGGCCACAGCCCAGTCAACAGAGCAGCCCCCCAACCCCCACCAACCTCACTGCAGCCTTTAGAAGGTTGCAGAGCACTCCACCAGCCCTCAGGGCTAAGAACAGGAAGGAGACTGCAGGTCACACTCCCAGCACAAGCCCACACTGACCCTCACAAGAGGCCATCACTTCCTTGGTGCCCCTGGGCTTCCGTTGAGTCTGTGTGCTTTCTCAAACATGTATGGAGTGCGTACTTTCCGGGGCCAGCAGCCTGCTAAGCAGGTACCTGTCGCCTGTACAGATGCTCTGAGGTCGGAGATGTGTGATGGGCCCGAGGGCCCCAAGGTCGTAAAGCATCCAGTAGTCCAACCAATACATGGGAAGCCCCTTCTGCAGCCTCATTCCCAACCTTAAGGGGCACACAGGCTGGTGGGAGAGGCAGGCGATCCAGGCGGGAAGGGCTGTGCCCGGGTGGTGGGGCGGGGGAGGCACAGAGGCTTATAGAGAAGCCCTGGACCTTCTCCTTGGGACAAGGCAGCCAGGAAAGAGCTAAGGGAAGGTGGACAGGGGAGACTCGTTCCTAATGGATGGACAGTGTTAGAAAGGGGCAGGAGAGGCAGAGTGTAGGGGCTGCCTGTCCTGCAGGGGGCTAGACTCCAACCTTGAGGGTGTGAGGAGCCAGGAGGAAGAGGGATGTCCATCCTGCTGTGCTCCCTCCAAACATACACCCAGGTATGCCCCCTTGGGGTGTGTCATCTGGGAACACCTGGGACACGTGGTGCAAGGTGGGCGTGTTTGAGTCCCACTGTGCAGAGCCAGGACACAGATCCCGGAGGACTGGGGGCTGGGCAGGGGTGGCCCACCGGTGCCGGGCTGGGGACGGGGTGTCACTCACCTTTTCTGTGTCTGGCCCTCATTCTCCAGGCCACTAGGCAGGTCCCCGCCAACAGAAGCAGCAGGAGAGCCCCCAGGGTGAGCAGCACCAAGAGCCTGGAGGGAGGACACAAGACAGTGAGGGGGCCGCATCTTCCTGCCAAAACTTGTGAGCAGATTAAAATGAAGCAGTGCCATTGGCTCCCTTCTGACACCTAGCACCCCTGTAGGGCCTACAAGGTGGTCAGTCCTTACGGAAGCAGACTGACCCCTCTGCTCCCCTCGGAGCGGCTGGTGGATTCAAACCACCAGCCTTCTGGTTAGCAGCCAAGGGCTGGACCCGCTGCATCACCAGAGCCCCACGCGAGTGCATAGATGCGGTCTGAGGGTCAAATCAAGTAGACATCCCATCTGCCCAGGTCACACACACCCACTCACACACTGCACTTGAGAACCTTCCAGAGACGCCGAGTCACCCGCCAAAGCAACGTGCACACACACACACATACACACACACACACACACACACACACACAAGGACATCAAATAGACTCAGAGTCATAATGCTCCAGAGCATTTACCAGGGCTAACTTTGGGGGAGCAACTTGCCTGGACTTTATTCCAAAGCACCCCTGGGTGGGCTGGAATGATACAGTGATACACGTTTCTATGAACAAAGAGCATTCACCTTTTCACCGCCAAGGGACTTTCCAATGACAAGCTCATGTGGGTATATGGTATTTACACTCCTGCCACACGAAACTAAGTAAGGTGCACATCCTCCAGGGAGTCCCCAATCCATGCCTAGTTGAATTATGACAAGTTAGGCTTTGAGCGGGTCTGTTCGCCTGGCTGTCTCTTGATGCACGTACAGGTTCCCCATGAACAAAGGGAAGTGGTCTAGAATTCCCATTCGTCTCAAGGCTACCCATGCTTGTCTTGACCCACCCGTCAAATGCCTGGGCCTCCTCGTCAATAAAGCACAAGTCAACATCTTTCTGGTAGTCGCTGCCATCAGCCAAGGTCTACCTGGCGCCCTCAATGATATCCCTTGGTCCACGTCCTCTTCTGAATCCACCCTGAATCTCTGGCAGCTCCTGGTCCGTGGACAGCTGTGACCGCTCTGGATGATTGTCAGCAATGCTGACCTCAGTGGGATAGCAGTGATGTCGTGGCGAGGGGCCACGGAGTCCGCTCCCACCCCTAGCAACCGCAGCCCCACAGAAGGAAGCACTGCCCAGTCCTGCACCCACCACCCCGTATCAGTGACATGGCTCTATGATTCCCACATTCTGCGGGTTCTCCTGCCTTGGGGATGGGCACACATCTGGATCGCTTCCAGTGAGTGGCTAAGGAATTGTCTCCCAAATGTCTGGGTTTTCCCAGGTGAGTGCTCCATCCGTTTGTTGAAACATTTCGATTGGCATTCCATCAATCCCTGGTCCCTTATTTTTGGCTAATGCTTTCGGTGCAGCTTGGACTTCTTCCTTCAGAACCATTGGGTCTAACTCCTAGGCGACCCCTTGAAGTGGTGGAGTGTGGACCAGGTCTTTTGGGTCCAGTGACTGCGTATTCTTGCCATTCTCTTTCGATGAATCCCATGTCGTTCAATGCGTTGCCTGTGGAATCTTTCAATATTGTAACTCGAGGCTTGATGTTTTCTTGAGTTCTTTCCCTTGAAGACATACTGAGCATTTTCTTCCTGTTTGGCTGTGTTACACCTCGGGAGCGCAGAAGCCCAGCGCCCCTCCTGTAGCTGTGCCCCATCACCTAGCCTCGGTTTACCCGTCTGTAGAGCGAGGACAGTCACGGGGCAGGTAGCCATGAGGATCACAGGAGAACATTCCCATCAAACCCCATCAGGGCCTGTGGGGCACAACCAGCTCTCCCTCCAGGCCACCTCCTTCCACCCGCTCCACCTTCTCCAAGGCCAGGGCAGGCCTGCCTGGGACACACAGCCTCCCGACCTGGGATGCCCACATTGGGGCCTCCAACCTGGGCTGGAACCGAGGGAGCCCAGAGTCCAGCCACCAGTGTGTGGGCCCGCCCTTGTCTGGACCACTGGCTGTAGAGAGCCCAAGCCCAGAAGGCCTCCTTCCAGGTCATGGGGACTGGGGCATCTTACCCTGGGGGCTGGCTCTGGCTGGGGTTGTCCAGGCTGCTCTGGCTGGGGGTGACAGTCTCTGTGGGCAGCGGGGTGGAGGACAATGGCAGACCTTCCGTTGTGGGGGTGGAGGTCATGGTGAAAGTGGCACTTACAGGTATGCTTGACGTTGGTGCTGGTGGGAGAAACACAGGTCAGACAGGAACATTCCCCCAACCCTAATCCTGCCCACTCGTCAGTTCCCCTGGTTGGCTGGAGCACAGTGCACTGAAGAAAGGGCAGCCCAGAGGAGACTTGGGCCAGAGTCTCTCAGGAGCCCCTGGGCCAAGGAGCACTTCCAGCAGGACACAGGTGCTCAGCTGTCCCTGTTCCCTTCTGTGACACAGGTCGGTCACTGAGAGGTTCTGACCCCAGCCTCTGCTCACCTGACACTCCTGCCCTGTACTCAGCTCTCAGTGCCCCACCTCCCACACCTGCTCTCAGGTCCTGGGGGGCTGGCCCCTTCCTCTTTTGCAGGTGCTGCTCCCACCCTCCCCAGCAACAGCCGAGATGTAAGGGCCCCGTTTCCTTGGGGCTCAAGCTCTGCTCCTCCTCATTCACCTCCCACCTCCCTCCGTGTCTCTGAGGTCCTCTGAGGTGACCACGAAGTCCGGGCAGGGCAGACTGCACTAGGGCTTGGTGTCTGTCTATCTCGCATGCCTAGTGTGTCCTCACGTCACTCTCTGACCAGACCCGCCCCAGCTGTGCTGACCTGAGCTTGGTCGGGCAGCCCTGGGGCTCTTGGGGGGTGGGGGGCGTCTCACCTGGGGACACAGACACCACCACCTGGAAGGTGGGATCCAACACTCTTCCATCTTTCCAAAGTGTGACATCAATCCCACACCAGTATGTGCCTTGGTCGTCCGCGGTGAGGTTGCTCAGGGTCACTGTGAAGCTGAGCTGGGCGGGCTCGTCCCTGATGGACACTCGGCCGCTCCTCACCTCGCGTTCGTCTCCTGCGGTCATCACCAACTTCCGACATGGTCTGATATGCGGTGCTCTGCACCAGTATTTGCTGTGTCCTTTGAATTTCTCCCCGTACCGACAGCACACGTCCAGAGAGCCCCCCTCCGTCCCCGCCACCGTCTTGGGGCCCCTCAGCGCCATGGAGCCTGGAAAACACAAGCCGAGTCCGACTCTTTCCCTGCACAGGTTGGGTCAGTGGTGCCAGGGGTGGGGGTGGGGGCAGTCCTCCCAAAGCTTCATCACCCCAGCCCCCTGGTCACACACTGAGTGCCCTCCCCTCCCCCTCTGTCCACCCCATGAGGCTCCTCACTGCAGCCCCTTCCTGCAGACCCCAGTCTCCTTCCTGATGCCCTTCCTTAGACGCTCTGACTCCCAACTGACCAGGATCGTGAGAGCCCCTCCCCCAGCACCCGCCTCTGCAGAGAGGCCTCTCCAGGTCAGAGAGCAGCCCAGCCTCTCACATGCCCTCTGCCCCAGCAAGGGACAGAATCCAGGGCAGGGCTGGGGCTGGGGGATCGAATTAGTCCCACCCAGCATTTGCCATTGCCTTGGGTCCATCTACTGCACAAGACCTCTTTAGAGACCTCTTTGGCCAGCAGGGAGGTTTCTCACTGGCAGGACTACGGTACTTGCCATCATCCTACGCTTGGGCACGTTGGACGTGGAATGACGAGGACCAAAGAGAGACCCGTGCATTAGGAGGAGGATGCTGGGAGAGAGTGTGGAAAGTCCCGCGGACTGCTCTGTCCTGGAAGAAGTACAGCTAGGACGCTCCCGAGGGGCAAGGACGGAGAGACCTCATCTCACAGACTTTGGACGTGTCATCGGGAGAGATCAGGCCCTGGGGAAGGACATGATGCTTGGTGAAACAGAGGGGCAGCGACCAAGAGGAAGGCCCTCAATGAGATGGATGGATGCCGTGGCCACGGGCTCCCACAAAGGAGCCATTGGGAGGATGGCGTGGACACGTGCACGGGCGGGGCTTTGTTGGGCAACCCCTCCCCGTTGCTGCTCCTCTGTTGCCCGCGTAGTTGTTGAGTCCCATTCGGAAAGCGGGAAGGCATGCGTGTTGACCATTCAACTCAAGAAGCTGGCGAGGAGGCCCAGCAAAGAAGGCGGGGGGGATCCCGTGGCAATATTGGTGAATGAGGGACTGAGCAAGTTGTGGAATTGGCATGCGTGACGAAAAATCGCTTTTTTGAGATAGCGTCTGGGGTCTTAAAGGCTTGAAGGTGAACAAGCGGCCATCTAGCTCAGAAGCAACAAGCCCACAGAGAAGAAGCACACCAGCCTGTGCGATCACGAGGTATCGAAGGGATCAGGTATAAGGCATCATCAGAACAAAAAAATCTTACCAGAGTGAATGAAGAGGGAAGTACAGAGGGGAGACCCAAAGCCCATTTGTCGGCCACTGGAGATCCCCTTGAAGAGGAGTCTGGGGGAGATGAGTCAGTCAGGGTGCGATGTAGCACCAATGAAGAATACAGCTTTCCTCCAGTTCCTAAATGCTTCCTTCTCCCCGCCCCCCCTCCCCCCAGCCAACTATCATGATCCGAATTCTACCTTGCAAGTCTGGATAGAGCAGAGGATGTACACTGGTACAGATAGGAGCTGGAGGCACAGGGAATCCAGAGCGGATGATCCCTTCCAGGGATATGAGTGGTGTAACTGGGAGGGTAGAGGGAGAGGGGGTTGGAAAGAGGGAACCGACTCTAAGGATCTACGAGTGAGCTTCTCCCTGGGGGACAGACAACAGAAAAGGGGGTGAAGGGAGACATCAGACAGGGCAAGATATGACAAAATAAAAATTTATAAACTATCACAGGCTCATGGAGAGGGGGAAACGGGGAGGGAGGGGGAAAAAAGAGGACCTGATGCAAAGGGCTTAAGTGGAGAGCAAATGCTTTGAAAATGATTAGGGCAAAGAATGTGCGGATGTGCTTTATACATTTGATGTATGTATATGTATGGATTGTGATAAGAGTTGTATGAGCCCCTAACAAAATGTTTAAAAAAGAAAAGTCACTTTTTCCTTGCAAGAAACTAACGATGATCTAGACAGATAAAAAAGACCCACATCTGCCATCCCAGGGGAAACTCCCAGGTAATTTGCAAGTCTCTGCAAATAAGGTTGTAAACTTGAATGAAACTAATGATTGTGGAGCAAATGGCAAATGAGCAACACTGTCCTGGAAGAGACTTGTTTGGTTTGGTCACTCAAGCTAACTGCTGTGGAGTCCATCCCAGCGCACAGCGCACCCTGCAGGACAGGCTAGAACTGCCCCGGTGAGTTCCTGAGACTCACTCTTTGCCGGAGTAGAGAGTCGCCTCTTTCTCCTGCAGAGTGACTGGTGGTTTCAAACTGCTGACCTGGCAGTTAACATCTCAGTGTGTAACCCGGACACCATCAGGGCTCCTGTTTGGTGTTAGGCTCCATCCCAACCCAAGCGACCCTCTGTCGGACAGAACAAAACGCAGCCCTGTCCCACACCATCCTCACACTGGTTCCTTCCTGTCTTGGTTGTTCTGGAGCAGGGGTCGGTGGGCTTTTGAGACCCAAAAGCTGATCCTGTGCCTCCCAACCATTTAAAAATTATTCACAGAGGCATCTGTGTAAACAGATGACGTCGCGGTTTTCTGAATAATATCCTTTCAATTAAACTGTGATTGTTTGATTTTTATTTGCAATTTAACTTCAGAGTCACTTGGTACGTACCGAAAGCACCATGTGTGGCTCTCAAGCTACTGTGTCCAATCCCCTGGTCTAGAACAACTAGGATTAAGAGGTCGGAAGAAATCACTTCTCCACCAAAAAGGAGCAAGGCTCAGACAAGTTCATTCCTCTGCATGATCACGGAATGAGACATTTGAGAATGTAAAACATCTGCTATGTGAAGTCGGCATACTGTACTATATGGTACTGCACTACACTATACTGTGCTATACTATACCACACCTCACTATACTACACTGTGCTGTACCATACTGCCCTATACTACACTGCGCTGTACTATACCGCCCGATACTACACTGCGCTGTACCATACCGCCCTATACCACACTGCGCTGTACCATACCGCCCTATACCACACTGTGCTGTACCATGCTGCCCTATACTACACTGTGCTGTACTATACCGCCCTGTACTACACTGCGCTGTACTATACCGCCCTGTACTACACTGCGCTGTACCATACCGCACTATACTACACTGCGCTGTACTATACCGCCCTATACTACACTGCGCTGTACCATACAGCACTATACTACACTGTGCTGTACCATACCGCCCTATACTACACTGCACTGTACTATACCGCCCTATACTACACTGTGCTGTACCATACCACACTATACTACACTGCGCTGTACCATACCACCCTATACTACACTGTGCTGTACTATACCGCCCTATGCTACACTGTGCTGTACCATACCGCCCTATACTACACTGTGCTGTACTATACCGCCCTATACTACACTGTGCTGTACTATACCGCCCTATGCTACACTGTGCTGTACCATACCGCCCTATACTACACTGTGCTGTACTATACCGCCCTATACTACACTGCGCTGTACCATACCGCACTATACTACACTGTGCTGTACCATACAGCACTATACTACACTGTGCTGTACCATACCGCACTATACTATACTGTGTTGTACTATACCACAATATACTATACTGTACTGTACTATACTGTACCATACTGTACTATACTGTACCATACCACATTATACTCTACTGTGCTGTACTGTACTATACTATACTGCACATACTATACTATACTGCGCACACACACACACACACATATATATAATATCTTCTAAGACTCCATATGAGCAACTGTATAAGTGTATATATAAGTCATTGCGTTCTTAGTCCCCAGGGGAGAAATGCGCTCATCTGGACACAGACCCAGAAAGCACCCAACGCCCGTGGCTGGTTTTTAAAAGGCCCTTCATAAGTAGACAAAAAGGGTTACCCTCTTCCGATTTAGCAGGAGTTGGCTTTGTGGGGAACACTGGCCACTGGCCCCTGAGTTGGGGACAAGGCGTGGAGGAGCACTGTCACCACAGTCACTCGGGGTCATCCTGGGGAGACACGTCCCATGAGAGAGAGAGAGAGAGAGAAGCAGCCAGCTGTCAGAGCATGCAGGCCGGGGCCAGCCCAGGAGAGCCATGGACAGCCTCCGAACAGGAGCGGCACTGGGGTCCACATCCACACGCTCCCATGAGAAGAGATCCGGCAGCCAACTGCCTCACAAATCAAACGGAAGAAAGAGCCAATTTATGAGAACAGCAGTCAAGGATTCTCAATATCCTAGAGATAAACCCAACACACACTCACGGGCCTGTGTGAGCACAGCTCGGATCTCTAGGGCCCTGAAGCCAGATCCCGGAGAAGGAAGACACCCTGTGAGTTCTCACCAGAGAAAAGTTCCCCTTCTCTGCCTGCAGTCTCGCTTCTCTCTCCTCTCTTCCCACCCCTTCCCTCTCCCTCCGTCCCCATTCCTCCCTTTAGGGACAAGGAGCCCTGGCCCAGACCCACGTGGGGGCTGTCACCACCACACCTGGACCAGCCTCCTCCCTGTTCCGGCTCCAGGCAGTCCCTGCGCTGCCCCAGCTGCCCCTCTGTGTCCCTGAGTCCCCGGCCCAGTCCTCCCCAGGCCCAGGCTTCCTGCACACTCACCAGCAAGAGGGTCCTCCCCCCACACTCAGGCCCCTCATGCTCCCCAGGTGAGGCCTCTCTCCCACCCACTTGGTGGGTGACCAACCTGTCACCTTCCTCCTTCGTGTAAAGATTCCTCTGAGAGCCTGCTCAGACTGCCCCTTCCCTGTGCCTCCTCCCTTCCAATGCCCACCCGAGGTCAGTGGGTGCAGAAGGAGGGACAGGCCCTTCCCTCCCAGGGGGCAGTCCTCCGTGGTGGACAGAGTACTTTCAGATGGCACACTCAATGTCCCCCCTGTGGTACTTCTCCTGCCACACCCTCCAGGGAAACATCCCAGGGGGGGGTGGGGGGGGGAAACAGGTTCCACCCAGGAAGCGCCCTTACCTGGGAGCCAGAGCAGCAGCAGGGCTGGAGGCAGCCACAGGGCCCAGTCCCGCTGGGTCATGTCTCCATCGAAGGGGCCACCTGACACAGCCCGGGTCCCAGCTGGACGCCAAGCCTCATCCCTGCTCAAGCGGGGAGGGCCAGACCTCCAGGAAGCACACTTCTGCTTTTCTCTGTGCGCACGCTGCTTCCGCTTTCCGGGCTTCTCTCCCAGAACCACTCAGACAGAGAGGACGCTGAGGGAGCAGAGTGGCTGCAGAGGTGCCACTTGGAAGCGGGTATCCGCCCACGTAGCCTCCGTTGACTAGAGATCCCACAGCTATTTCCAGTGATACACACACCCGGACTCCCCATCATGGACATCCTCACAGGCCTGCTCTGTGAGGTCCAGAACTCTAAGTGGGATTGCGTCCTTGCTGGCCCTGCCCATTAACTCCTTCCTCACTTCCTTATGGTCACGATGAGCTAGCCTGTGGGGTGGAACAAGGTCAAGCGCCCTTCTCTGGGCCTCGGCGGCGCCCACAGTGAGACTGATTGATGCCCGAGGTGCCACCCCAACCACATAAGCCTCCAAGCTCCAAGCCTGAACCCCCACATTGGCACTGAGACCCAGAGGCCTTGATCTCATGCCCCTCATCTTGATTCGGAGGGCTTTGGTGGTGGCCTGCCGGTATCGCTCCCACGGGACCCAAGTCAGGGCTGGACACAAAGTGAGACTCTACAAACTTGCATACACACGCACACACACACCCCCCACCCTTCTTGCACATGCACATCCCTTCTTGCACATACACATGGAATTCACACTCTAAATACACGCATGACGGGGAGAGGGGAGTTGATGGTGTTGACAATGGTACAGCCCCACCCACCCGATGGGATTGAACCACATACCTGTATGGGAAGGGAAGGGATGTCTTGGAATGTGTAAGATAGGTCAACAAAAATATTACTCAGGGGAGTGAGGGGGAAAAATGAGGAGCTGATACCAAGGGCTCAAGCAAAAAGCAAATGTTCTGAGAATGGTGATGGCAACAAAGGTACAAATGTGCTTGACACAATTGATATATGTATGGACTGTGATAAGAGTTGTAGGAGTCCCTAATAAAATGTTTTTTAAAAAAAGAATTGTATGAGCCCCCAATAAAATATATGTGTGTATATATCTATTACTCATAAGTCAACAAATAATTTATGTACACGTACACACACACACACTTTGTGATAAATGCCCTCCACTTGCACCGAGTGGCCCAATGTCAAGAGGGACCTAATGTGCCGTGCACTCCCAAGAGCTTGCACCACAGTGACCACCAGAAACTCTCCTCTAACCTTGAAGCCCCAAGGACACCCCTTCCTCTCTGGGCCCACCCCCACCCCCCCCCCTCATCTTCCCTTTCCCTCTTCCTCCTGTTTCATCAGCACCTGCTGAGGGAGACCACAGGAGGTGAGTCTTTCCACACAGACTTTCAGAAGCAGCAGGGTTGAGCCCTGCTAACTGCAGGGTTGTCAGAAGAGACAGAGGTGAGGGTGGGGGTGGGGGTGGGGGAGGTGGGGTGCTCTCCTCTGCAGAACTCCCCTTTCCCAGACTGCAAGCTCTCTGAGCCGCCCTTCCCCCAGGACAGAATGTGACAGCCTGGCGTCATGAGTTTAAAGACAGAAGAGGGCCTGGGGACCCCTGCTCACCTGTAGGTGCTGTCCAAGTGCGGCCGGGATGGTGGGGGGTGAGGAGCAAAGGGCTGAACACTGGAACGGGGTGGGGAGGGGCCTGCCTGCCAGGTGCTTTTGAATAAACACACTTGGAGCTTAGTAAGCTTCGGGACCTAAGCTGAGGTGGGTGGGCAGAAGGGAAGGCCTGGCGGACGGAGGAGCGGATGGCTCTGGCTCCCCTTCCCAGAAGCCTGAGGGAGGCCAGCACCCATGGCCTGACCTGTCCTGCTCTGAGCTGGCCAACCTCTCTGCTTGACTCCTGCACCCTCCTGCCCGCCTCTGAGGAAACTGCCCCAGTCTGGCAGACCCAGCATGGCAGTGTAACCCACTGTGTAACCCACTGTGCCCAGGTCCAGCGCACGCCTGCTGGCCCTGAAGTCCATGCCATGCTCCGCCCATCCTGGGTCTTGCTATGGCTGAGAGGAAGAGGAAGAAAATGAGTGGGAAGCCCAGCCACAGGCCTGGGACTCCTTGCTGGTCCCGCAGGTGGCACCCAGAGCCTTGCATGTATGGAGCCCTCGTCCTCTGCATAGGCCCTGGCCTCCCATCGCAGCAGCTGGGCCTGGAGAAAGGAGCCAGGGAGGAGTCGTGGCCAGGTGGATGGGCAGATGGAGCACAGCAGGGGAGCTCCTGCCGGTAGCCTGCCCTTGGCTGTATCTGGAGAGACGGTAACCAGGAGGAGAGACATCCTTTTGATAAGCTTAGTGGGTGCTATAGACAGCTAGCAGTGGGTGTCTGCATTGTCCCTCCCTCATCTCCAGCCTCCTCTGCACCCTGCCCATTCCTGCCAGGCTGTGCTCAGCCACCTTCTCTCAGAAGAGCCCCCTACCTCCTTCTCCTGTCCCTGACCTCTAAGTTCTTCTTTCTGACCTGGATCACCCATTGCCGGCTGTCGGTGGTCCGCAGCACAGCTTCCTTTCCGCAGTGGGACTGGACGCCGAGAAGAGTCAGGCACCATGTGGGCCTCTGGAGACACAGATCAGGGCTGGGCTCCAGCCTCGTAGACTAAATTGCATGGCGGGCCCGGGCCCACCACACTTCCCAGGATGGGAAACCAGACATGGGGGTTGCGGGGGGTGGACACAGAGAAGTCAAAGGCATCCAGCTCCTCTTCTGCTGCCAGACTTGGCTGCTCAAAGAAGGAAAGCTGCTGTGGATTGAATTGTTGTTGCTAGGCGCTGGTTCCCTGCATACAGCCGAGCAAAACGCTACCTCGTTCTGTGCCAGCCTCACAACCGTTGCCTGTCGGAGCCCGTTGGGGCAGCCACCTTGTCCATCCATCTCTGTGAGCGTCTTCCTCTTTCTCGCTGACCCGCTCCTTTACCAAGCTTGATGTCCTTCTTCAGGGCTGACCCCTCCTGATAACATGCACAGAGTATGTGAGATGAAGGCACTCCCTTCTAAGGAGCGGGACATCCTGACTGAATTTCCTCCAAGATAGATTTCTTCTTCCTTCTGGAAGTTCATTGTGATAGTTAGGTTTATTGTGCCAACTAGGCCAGTAGGAACAGGTGGGCGGGGTTTAATCAGTCACAGTTTGATTGGAGGACAACTGAAATAAATAAAGACAGCCGGCATCCCATCTCCCTCTTACTCCTTGGTGACTGGACCAGCATGCTGCTGCTTTTGCTAGTTCTCTGCCTCAACCTGTGAGCTACACTACCTGTGGGCCAAGCCAACCCATAGATCATGTAGCTAGAGCTTGAGTCCCCTTCGAGACCTGCCTCGCCACTCAGCTGGTGTATACACCGCTTCAGCTTGAGGTTGGTGGATCCTGTCACCGTGATTGAGTTTGAGATCCCATCCGGGCCTGCTTCACTAAGGTCCCGTGCTACCAACTGTTGCTGACCCACCCTGCTGTCCACTATCTACAGGAAGACCGCCTGCCTTGCCTGAGGGAAGACTCCCCTGTCTGCTTCCTTGACCTTGGCCCTGGCAGCCCACATGAGTTGAAAGACTTCCATTTATTAACTGTTCCACAAAAGTGAGTTGAACCGAGCCCTCTGTCCTGCTGTGTGGACTGATTAGCTGTTGTAGTCCTTCTCGCTGTGTAAACCTATCCTCATATATATAATCGTAAGTGTCCTGGTTTTGTTTCTCTAGAGAACCCTGCCTAACACATTCAAGCTATATTGAACTTTCTTCACCAACACCACAATACAAAGGCATCGATTCTTCGAGGGTCTTCCTGATTGCACGTGCCCAAGAGGCCACTGAAAACACCACAGCATGCACCTGAGTCTTCCGTGACGCCTTCGCTTCTGAACATTTTAACGAGGACTTGGACTGTAGATATGCCCATTGCAGAACACTGTCTGCTTTCTGGACTGCTGTTTCCATGGCATTGACTGTGGATCCAAGGAAAATAAAATCCCTGACAAGGTCCCTCCTGTCTCTGCGTATCCTGACCCTGATTATAGACCCGTGCGGATCTTTGCTTTCTTTCCGAGGTCTCACGCATACTGAAGGCTGTGGTCCTTGACCATCAGTATGTGCTTCAAGCCTTCGTTACTTTCAGCAAGGTTGTGTCAGCCTTACTGGACTTCCTCTAGCCTATGCTGCATATTGCTCTTCATATAGTCCCAGCTCCGCCATCCTTTGCTCTGAATGCCGATTGAATAAGCATGGTGGAAGACATCATTCTCTCTCTCTCTCACGTTTTCTAATTTTAAAATATGCCGTATCGCTGGCTTATGATGCTGTTCAGAACTTCTACATTCTGTTGTCTTGCCTTTCTTTGGAAGGAGCTCGAGTGGGGATCTTGTGCAGATGGTTGGCCAGGTGGCTGTCTTGCAAATGTCTTCGCATAGACTAGGAAGCACTTCCAGCATTGCATCTGTCTCTTAAAGTATCTTCCCTGCTACCTGTCAATTCCTAGAGCCTCGTTTTCTGCCGCCTTCAGTGCTTCTTCCTCCAGTACCATTGGTTCTTAATCATACGCTACATCCTAAAACGGTTGGACGTTGGCCAAATCGACCGATCTTTTTGGTGCCATGACTGCATATTCCATTTTCTCTCAATGGCTTATGTGTCCTTCAATTTTTGGCCTGTAACAACTCAAGACTTTTAGTTTCTCTCCAGCATCCTTCTGCTTGGGAAATAGGCAAGGCATTCTTCCCTTGTTGGTTTTCTCACTCCATATTTCCATTTAATACATTGCACATTGAATTATGCAGCCCCGTCCAGCATCACCATCACACACACACACGCAAGCAAAAATGATGTGCTATGAATCCTAACTTCTATGCCCGTGGCTATAATCCCTTTGGGGTCTTTGGGGGTATCTTTGCTATGTCCGAGGCAGAATTAATGCAGGGCGTATCAGGAGCAAGTCTCTTTTGAGATATGAAAGAGGTTAACCAACCAACGCCGCGATGGAAGACAGACAGATGCCCCGTCACATGAGAATCACCCAGAAATGGAAGCTGAGCGAGACAGGGATCTTCTTGAGAGGGGCAGCTGATTTGGGCCTTCTAGCCCCTCAACCTGTGAGAAAATTAACTTCTGCCTGTTAAAAGCACCTCCTACAGCATTTCTGTTATAGCAGAACTGAGACAAAGCAGCAGAGTTTTGAGTGGTGAGTGGACAAAAAACCCTCTGGTTTGACTCTCATAGGAGACATCTAGGGAGGGAGTTGGGTCCTCGTCCCAATTCCAAACAAACCAAACCCAAACCCGCGGCCATCGAGTCCATTCTGATCCACATGGACCCTATGGGGCAGAGTAGACTGGCTCCCTAGGTTTTCCAAGGCTGTACATTTTTACGGAAGCCGATTGCCTCATCCTGCTTCTGTGTAACATCTGGTGGATTCAAACTGCTGACCTTTTGGTTACCAGCCCAGTAGGTAACCCACTAAGCCACCTGGGCCCCCATTCCCATGCCCAGTGTCAAGGTAGCCAGTGATGAGCTGAGTACTCTACTCACGCGCCTCATTGCCATTGATCCATCCCGACTCATAGCAGCATGGAAAGGCAGGATAGAACCGTTCCCATGGATTTCCAGACCACCGGTCTTTGTTGCTGTTGTTAGTCCATCTAGTCGGCCCCGATCCATAGCCACCCTGTGCGCAACGGAATGAGCCACCACCCGCTCCTGCAACGTCCCCACAATGGTTCCAATGCCTGAGCTCATGGACGCAGTCACAGTGTCTGTCCATCTCAGCGAGGGCCTTCCTCTTTTCTGCCACCCTTCCACTTTACCAAACATGATGTCCTCCTCCAGGGACTGGTCTTTCCTGATGGAGTCTCACCGTCCCTGTTTTTAAGGATTGGTTTGTCCTTTTAGCAGTCTGCATAAGTCTGGGCTGACTAGGGAAGCAAATCCAGAGACCCTCGTATGTGTGTGCGAGAGAGATTGATATCCAAGAACAATTGTACATGAAGAAAACCTCCCGGTCCAGTCCAGATCAACCCATTAGTGCGATAACAGCCCATATGTCCGGTGCTAGTCCGTAAATTCTTCTACAGACTCACGCAGCACATGCAATGATGCCAAAAGCAGGAAGATCACAGGCCAGTGGGTGGAAGGTCTTGTGGAAGCATCTCAGTACTGGCACGGGTCTCCATGTGGTTCCTCCAGCCCCAGGGCTCTTTGCTCCATCAGCGTACCTCCATGTGACTTCTCAACAGGAATGTCTAGCAGAGACAGAGTGTGTCCCACATCCAGGGAGGAAGACAGGAGTTCCCAGAATCCTCAGGAGAAGGCCATGCCCACATAGTGGCGTCATTGGCTATGACCTAATTGACAGGCTGGACTCCACCCCTTCGCTGAAGGTGACAGGAGATTATGTAACTGCCACACCATCCATGGTCCTTTCGATATTCTTCTCCAGCACCACAATTCAAATGCATCGATTCTTCTATGGTCTTCCTTATTCAATAGCCAACTTTCACAGGCAAAGGATGCAATCGAGAATGATATCATGGCTGGGGTCAGGCACATCTGAGTTCTCAAAGGAACGTCCTTGCTCATCAAAGAGGTCTTGTGTAACAGATTTACCTCCTGCAATAAATCTTTTAATCTCTTGGCTGCTGCTTCCTGGAGCCTTGATTGTGGATCCCAGTGAGATGAAATCCTTGACCACTTCAACCTTGTCTTCCTTTATCCGGTTGTTACCTGGTGGTTCCGTTGTGAGGATTTTGGTCTTCTTTACATTGATTTGTATCCAGACTGCAGGCTATAGTCCTGATCATCATCAGCAAGCATCTGCATCAGGGCTTCAAGTCCTCCTCACCTTCAGCAAGTGAGGTTGTGTCATGTGCATACTGTAGGTTGTTAATAAGCCTTCCTCCCCTCCCAATGCCGCATTCTTCTTCACACAATCTGGTTTCTCTGATGATTTTCCCAGCACACAGCTTGAACAAGTGTGGTGAGAGGACACAGACTTGATTGTGTTAGGCAGGGGTCTCTAGAGAAACAAAACCAGGACACTCATGATTATATATAGACTATATATATATATTCAGCACTACAGAATATAGCAGCTAATTAGTCCACACAGCAGTACAGAGGGCTCAGTTCAACTCACTTCCGTGGAACAGTTAATATACTGAAAGTCCTTCAACTCATGAGGGCTTCTGGGTCCTAGGTCAAGGAAGCACACAGCTGAGTCTTCCCTCTGGAAATGCAGGCAGAGTCTGCCCACAGGCAGCAAACAGCAGGGCAGGTCACCAACAGTGAACAGCTCAGGAGCTGAGTGAAGCAGGTCCAGATGGGATATCAAACTCAAGCAATGAAAGACCACAGGATCCACCAGCTTCAAGCTCAAGCGATGTAGACATCAGTAGCATGGGGAAGCAGGTCTTGAAGGAGGCTCAAGCTCTAGAGACATGATCCACGGGTTGGCTGTCTCACAGGTAGTGTAGCTCACAAGCTGAGGCAGAGAACTAGCTAAAGCAGCCACACACTGGTCTGATCACCAGAGAGCAAGAGAGAAAGAGAGAGAGAGAGAGAGACGGGCCTTGCTGAGCCATTTATCTACTTGCCCTCCAATCAAACTGCAACCTGATTAATCCCACATATTCCTATTGGCCAGGGTGGTATAATAAACCAACCTATCACACTGATGCACACCTTTCCTGATCTATACCATGCCATATTCTCTTGGTCTGTTTGTGCAACTGCCTCTTGATCTATGAACCATTGCATAATGAGCTCAATAAAGCGTTCTGGAACCCCCATTCTTCTTGAGGTTATCCACAGTTTATTATGACCCACACTGTGGAATGTCTTTACAGTCAATGACACACAAGTGAGCATCTGTTTGATAGTCTCTGTTTTGAGCCAAGATCCATCTGACATCAGCTATGACATCCCTGTTCCACATCCTCTTCTGAATCTGGCTTGAACTTCTGGCAGCTCTTTAAGATCGTAGAATTCCTCATCTATCTCCCTTGGAGAGGCCAGTGGTTTTGAACTTCTGACCTTGCAGTTAGTAGCCCAGTGTTATACCCCACTAGGCCACCAGGGCTCCGATACTCAGACATGCTGCTTGTCAATAAGAACGAAGCCAAAATGCATTGCTTTGCCTTGACTGGGATCCAATGGCTGCTCTTTCTTTTTCCTGGTTTCCAAGACATCTCCGAGGGCTGGAGAGGGCTAGACCACCACTTCCATTTTCTGAGTTTTTCAGCATCTTCCAGGTTATGAGACTCCAAGAGGGTTAACAGTAAGGTGGGCTATTAGCAGAATACCAAGACATCTGGCATGGCTAACACACACACAGAAAGGAAGAGAGAGAGAGAGAGAGACATTCTCCCCTGGAATGCCTGGTGCACACATGTCTATAAGCTAAGAAAATAGGCTGTTCTCCAGGCAAAGGCAATGTGCGTGAAAATGCTCATCGACTCCTGGAGTGGCCTGGACAAAGGAGTGGCGTCTCTGCTCCTTCCTGGCGGCGTGGCCCCGCAACTTCGTGGCCACCGTCCTTCCGAAAGAACGCCAAGACTCCGTTGGAGGACACGTTCTAAGACTGGGTTCTGGTGCGTGTTGCCCAGCCCTGCAAAGCTACTGAAAATAACTGACTTGGGCACTCCACGTGCA
Source organism: Tenrec ecaudatus (assembly GCF_050624435.1). Lineage (NCBI taxonomy): Eukaryota > Metazoa > Chordata > Mammalia > Afrosoricida > Tenrecidae > Tenrec > Tenrec ecaudatus. The sequence continues at coordinate 152,430,925 of NC_134539.1, read as the reverse complement.
CGTTTCGGTGGGAAGTCGTGCCTCCTAAATAGAGTTAATACCGTATCTGCTGTAGAGATGACCCCAGAGGCACTTCTCTCCTTCCTCGCCCCCCTCCACCCCTACCCCCACCCTCCACCCCAGCCCCACCCCTGCCCCCTCCCTCTGTCTTGATCCCTGCTCAGCCTCATCCTTGGGCTTTATCCCCCTGGTAGTTAGATCTCATGCCAGCTTCATGGCTTGTGTGGAGGGAGGGGTGGAGTTTAACCTGTCAATCATGTGGCAGCCTGGTGGTGCCTCTTTGGGGGGTGTGGTCTTTTATAAAAGAGAGACAGTGAGAACCGCCATGTCCCCACTGACCTTGGACCCGTGCGATTCTGCACCCACCAGCTGGGATCGCCCTGCTTCCAGCTTCATGGCTTTGCATCGGACCCTGGACTTGGGCTGGACCGGGCTAGGGCACCTTCTTGATACAAAGCTCTTTGTTTTGTCTCTCTCAGACCACCCCGCCCCGCACATCCCCTCTGCGGCCCTCCCCTCCATTCTTAACACTGATCAGACTCAGGGGTTTCCAATTGCTGACTCTCTTCTTCTGGAAAAGTAGGTGGGAAGTAAGGAAGCATGCCAGCAAAGCAGGTACCTCAGTGGCGGGGCATTTCCATCTGAAGGTCTGGACCCACACTCTCTCCCCAGGGAGTGGGCGGTTACACTCAGCTGTGGAGACGGAGCCGCTTGTGGGTGGAGCTGGGGTCAGCACCCATGTCTGGCTTAGCGTTGATCCTCATGGGCCCACGTCCTCCCTCCCCCTCTCTCTCCATCACACCCTGGACTCCAGTCTCTTCCCAGGCTCTGACCCCTGAGTGGACGCCTGACCCCAACTACCCAGCCTCACCCCTCTACTGGGCCAGGCCCTTGAGGCCAGCTCAGAACGGGAAGGAAGGAAGCCGTGCTGAGCGTGCTGAGGAACAAGGACTCTGGGTGTGGACCCCACTGGGCCCTGCTGCGGACCAGCTGTGTGACCCTGCCCGTGGCACGGGACCTCTCTGCACCTCCGCTTGTCTGCCCATAACATGGGGATCACAGGGCTGCTGTACGACAGAAGGAGATAGCTCACCCCAAACTAGTGCTCCCCCGGGGGGGCATGGGCACAGTCGACGCACTGTGGCTCCAGACAGGCGCAGCTCTGTGGGCACAAACAGGTGGCCCTGAAGTCAAATGGAAAGATTCTTTTTTATTTAAATCATTTTGTTGGGGACTCTTACAGCTCTTATCACAATTCATCCATCCATCCATCGTATCAAGCACATGTGTACATATGTTGGCATCATCATTTTATTTATTTATTTATTTATTTATTTTCCATCTTCATTTTAAAAACGTTTTCTTTCTGCCCTTGATATCAGCTCCTCATTTTCCCCCTCCCCCACCTTCCCTCCTTCATGAACCCTCAATAATTTATCATTTCTTCCCCATGTCTTTCACCGACCGCTGTCTCCCTTCACCCACTTTTCTGTTGCCCATCCCCTAGGAAGGGGTTATATGTAGATCCTTGCGATTGGTTTCCCCTTTCTCCGCCACCTTCCCCTTCCCCTCTTGGTATGGAAAGATTCTTTTTTTTTTTAAACATTTTATTAGGGACTCATACAACTCTTAAAGGATCTTATGCAGATAATGAGTTGATTATTCAGATCATGGTGATTTTGTGTATTTGTAAAAGTATATTTATTTGGCTCGTGGGGGGGTGGTTTTCATTGTTGTGAATGATGGGGTTGCTCTTCCACCTAAAAGTTTGCTGACCTCAGCCTAGGGCTATTGTGACCGCCACTGCCTCTATCATGTCGTCACCACCCTGCCAACTCCACTGCCAACCCTCAAACCATAGCCGAACCGAACCGAACCGAGCCGTCCTCCTGGGCCGCCTCCCCCTCCTCCTTTTCCCTCCTCTTCTCTCTCCCAGCCCTGGGGAGCCCGACATCACCCTGGAAGGGCCCTATGGCACTCCTCCCCAGCACGCCTCCCCCTGGGATCCCTGCTCGCCTCCCACCCTCACGGGACCCCACACCCAGACTTGAGGGCTCGACTAGAGCTTGGCAGCCCCCAGCCAGGACCTGGCATCTCTGTGCACCAGCTCCACCAGGTGGCGGACTAGGCCCGGGCACCAGTGACCTGTTTTCCTAATAGCTCCTAGCCGCCCCAAAGACCGGAACACGGGGCTAGAACACAGGGCGAGCTCGCCCCTCCCGGAGTTCAGAGCTGAGTGGGAAACGTGTAGGCAGAGGCAGGAAAACCAGGGAGCCTCTTGAAATGGAAGAACTGCGTCCCAGTAGCCTGAGCAAGGTGGCCCCCTGGATCAGACACAGCAAAATGCAACCAAGTGACCGAGGGGAGCCAGAGTCTAGTCCTAAGCCCTCCTTCTTGGTTCCAGTTGACCTCTGCCCCCTTGAGGAAGGTGGGCAGGATGGGTATGGGAACCACTGCTGGTCCACACCAGGCCACCGCTTCAGGAAGGTAGGACGGTGATTGGTTGAAATTTCCCCACCAGCCAAGCACCCAGCTTCTCCTCTGCCCAACACACACACACACACACACACACACACACACACACACACACACACACACACTCCAGGCAGCCCTTCAGGACTCTGAGGAGGTAGAGGCAGTGGGGCGGGGGGCAGGTATCTCATCTATCACCGTGTGTCCCAAGCTGAGCTGATTACAGCAAATGCCAGGGATGGATACTGGTAGAGACCACTGATTCCAGGTCCTGTCCCTAGACTTCCTGGATCTGGATTCTCTGGGGCTGGGAGTCAGGAATCCGTTGTTTAACAAGCTTCCCCCAGATAATCTCCCTATCGAACACATGAACACATTTAAGGAATTTGCACCGGTGGTAGGAATGCCTGGCACCCCCACTGGCGCACAGTGGGGATGGAGAGGGTGGGATCAGACAGGGGAGGGTCAGGGCAGTGGGGAGCTAGGATGGGTTAGGATGAGGGACAAGGCCTGACACGTGATCAAACTCAAACTCACCACCATGGAGCCATGGAGAGCCTCTAGGACAGGCCAGAACTGAGAGACTGTCACTCTGTGAGAGTAGAAAGCCCCGCCTGAGGAGTGGCTGGTGGTTTCAAACCGCTGGCCTTGTGCTTAGCAGCCCAATACATCACCACTACACCACCGGGGCTCCTGGACACACAGCAGAGCACTCCATGGATGCTCACTGAATGGAGCAGACGGTGGGAGTGGGGCCAGAGATCAGGCCGGAGCCTGCCCCAGGGTCTGGAGATCACTGCTCCAGCTCCGCAGCATCCCCAGAGGAACTCCAGAGTCCCCTCTGGCCCCTGGGGGTCCAAGCCGCCAGGTGAGCATCCCAGGCTGAAGGAGGCCCCTGGACTCAGAGCTGAGGATGTACTGCTGCTCTTGAGAGGGCCCTGTGTCCTTGAGGGTCAGAGGTGTCCGCACAGGCATCGCCGAGCAGAGGAAAGAGGACTAATGGCTGTGGGAGTCTAGATTCTTCCGCAGCAGTGTGTGGACTCCACTAGAGGGGGGCAGGCCGAGGGAGGAAAGAAGGCGAGGGATCAGCCGCTGAGGGAGAGCAGCAGCGAGACCCCCCCACTCTCACGGATGAGGTTGTGGCCGGCAGCATCCCCGAAGCACGGTTTGTCCGCAGGGATTCTCACGAGATCAGGAGCCCAAAGAGGGAGGAGGGAGTCCAGAGAGAGGAGGGCTAGAAGACCAGGATGGGGGCCGGGGGGGTGGGGGAGAGCAGACCTTGGAAGAAGAGTTTGCTCATAAACTCACAGCGCTGACGGAGACAAAACCAGTGGCGGCATGCAAGGAATCGAACAGCTGGTTCGCTGCCCAAAGACTGCTTGAGGTATATTAAAAATGATCTATCCAAAGACAGTTTGTTACTTCATACAGTTCACACTTCAATAGGGAACATTAAGGAGGCCCATGAAACCAGATTGGGTGATAGGAAAGAGTTGTAAAACATGACATAAGACCTGGCCAAAAAAAGAAGAAGAAACTCTCATATAAGATCTGTACCTATTTCTTCTTGACTGGCAGCCCACTCACTAGTAACCTTCCTTACTTGTATTAGAAGCCTAGGTCCCGCCTCCTCCCTGGGGGAGGGACAGCAGAGAAGAGGGCAGGAGGACATATCGGACAGTGTAATATATGACAAAATAATAATAATTTATGAATGATGAAGAGTTCATGAGGGAGAGGGAAGGGAGAAATGAGCAGCAGATATTAAGGGCTCAAGTAGAAGGCAAATGTTTTGAGAATGATGAGGGCAACGAATGTGCATATGTGCTTGACACAATGGATGGATGGATGGATTGTGATAAGAATTTTACGAGCCCCCAATAAAATGATTAAAAAAATAAAGAAGCGAGGTCCGTCTGATTGGGAGGAATGCTCAGAACTCACTGTTGTGCTTAAAACTCACCTGAGCTTTGATAAAGGAAGAGCAAGGAATAGAAATTTGTGATTTCCATGTTGGGCCACTGATCAGCCACACCGAACTCACCACTGGATAAAACCCAGAACGTGGCCAAGGTTAGCCTCAACCTCAGATGGGTTCCCTTGGGCAGGAAGGACCTTCAGCCTGGCCCTTGGCTATCCCCTTCCTTGCCTGCTGGCCACGGGGGTCTCTGCTTGCCCTTCATCACTCTGAGCCAAAGGTGACCGGAAAGCCCTCCCGGGGTTTTGTTTGGCCAGTGGAGGCAGGGTGGCTTTGCACAGGCACTTCCTCTGTGCCCAGGCTGCAGGGCTGGGGCTTTCTCTCCTACCTGGGCAAGGTAAGGCTGAGCGGGCGGCCTTAGAGTCCAGAGGATGGACATTGATTACAAGGGCTCATCTGCTTGTACACACTAATTAGACCAGCGAAGTGGTTGAGGACGGTAGCTGCGGACTCCGGCCCCTTATCCAACATGCGTCCATCGCCCCTGGGGTTTCGGGGCCCCAGAGCCTGCGGGGATCCCTTCTGGGGAGAGTGGTTGCTGGAGGTGGGGAGCTGCCTCCAGACATGGCTTTCCTAGGGGGTGGCTGTGGGCTCACTCTGACATCCCATCAGAGCTCCTTTGGGATGCTCCGAGGACAGCATCTTCCCTTTTCCGGTCGGGAGACTCGAAGAGCCAGGAGGCCCACTCTCAACAGAGGGACTTGACTCTGTGTGTGTGTATGTGTGTGTGTGTGTGTGTGTGTCTGCTCACAGCTGGCCCTGCCTCCACACAAATCCCTAGCCCATCTCTGGGATCCCAGTGTCCTTGGCTGCCTGGAGGGTGATGCAGAGATAGATAAGCATCTTTGCTTACTCACTCTGTCTGCTTCCCTGGAGAAGTCTCAGCTTGGTGGCAGTGGCGGTGGCGCCTGGGAGTCTCTGCCTTCAGGTGAGGTTAGTCCTAGCACTAGAGAACACGCACGCATGCACACATGCACGCACGCACACACACACCCCTGAAGCCTACCCGCTGCAGGATGGTAGGATTTCACTTCCAGAGCCTTACCTGAGGCGCCTCCTAGGACCGGCACTCGGCACAGATTCCATGACAGTGAGTTGGGTGTGGGTCCCTGGCTCTACGGCTGGCTTCCATACATAACCCTCATGATTAAAACCAGAGGGGATGCTCCCCCAGCCCCCCCCCCAGGCTCTTCCCACTGCCTCACTTTCCAACCCAAGGACTCCCACATCAGTGAGTGGAGGATGGGCCCCAGGGCGGAAGCCTCTTGGAGCCACTGAGTCAGGGGATGTGAGGTGGCACCAGCTCACGTGGCAGCAGCCAGGGGTGTCAGGAGAGACGAGGGAGGGTGGGAACGGATGCCATTTCGAATGATGGCAGGGAACCGCCTTGCATAAATACTGATGCAGCCCTGATGGATGGATGAATGCTTGGGCCAAATGCTATGCCCCCGTGGGTCCTTGTCCACCTTGAGGGACACTCAGGGAGGACATCAGGAGGAGCTGTCACAGAAGGGGGATGGAGTGGGAGGGGAGGAGGGAGAGGACGGGCAGAAAGGGAAAGGAGGGTGGACAGGAGGAGAAGCCAGCAGGGAAGTGGGTCCCGGTCCCTCCCTCGTCTCCCTCTCCTCTCCAGCCTATCGGCTGTTCTTTATCAGGTTCCCGCTCCACTTTATCCTGTGCCCGTGGTGCTGGCATTTTGTCAGTTTCCAGAACGGCTCTTCTTCGCAAAGCCAGCGGGTTTGCGCATGTAGTGAGGGACTCTTTCTCTCTACCTCTTCCTTAGGCCCAGGATCAAGCCTTATCCCTGGAAAGTCTACTCCGCCTGGTGGGAAAGAGGGTGCGCCCTGCCCCCACCCTCTCTCTAACCTCCCCTGCCCAGGAGGGCACACCCCCCTCCTTGGGCCAGGTGATAGGACTGAACGGAACCGTCCCCAGCTGAGACTGCCCCATGTGATGCCCTTCCTCCTGACTGTGTGTGCGTGTGTGTGCATGTATGAGAGAGGGAGAGAATGGTCCTCTATTGTCTGCCCTGTGGAGAGAAGGAGCCCTGAGAGCATAGTGGTCAGCAGTTTGAAACCACCAGCCGCTCCTCCAGAGAAAGATGAGGCTTTCCACTCCCATCAAGAGTGACGGTGTTGGAAACCCATGGAGGCACTTCTGCCCTGTTCTTTAGGGTCACGGTGAGCTGGCATCCCCTCAGCGGCAGCGGTTTGTAAAGAGAGAGGTGGCACACATGGTTAAGCTCTTGATGACCAACAGAAGCGCTAGAGAGCCCATTTCCTCTCCCACACAGACCAGGGGATCATCTCAGCGGCAGCTGGGCTTTTGTTGGTGGGCAGATGGAAGGAGACAGAGGGCAGGCCCGCCCAGGTCTGCCTGTATCCATGACTGGGGTCCACCCACAGCTGAGCCCCTGATGGCTGAAAGTGCCCACCCCCACCACCTTCATCCTTGACGGCCCCTTGGGGCTCTGATGGTGGCCATGGCCAAAATTCCTGCCCCCAGCTCCTGGCCAGACCCCTGAAGCTGCCCCTGGCCTCTGTGGCTACTTTCTTTCTGCAGTCTCAGCAGGATGGGTAAAAGTCTCAAGGGAGCAGCTGTCAGCTGGCCCCACTTCATGCCCCAAGATCTCAGGGGTGGGGGTGGGGAGTGGAGCTGAGCAGGTGTCTTGTCTGCACAGTGAGAGGAGCTGACTGGTCACATGCTGCCCAAATGGTGTCAGGTCAGGGGTCACTGTCCCCAGGGACTGGAGGCAGAGAGACTAGAGGCTCAGGGAAACGTGTCCTCACTGGTGACAGATGTCCCCACTCACAGACTGGAGACCTGGGGTGTTGGTGGACAGGGTGGGGGTGGGGTTGCTGACCCTCAGGGCACAGTCAACAACGTGGGGGAGGGGAGGGGAGAGAGGCCCAAAGGCCCAGGGCAGGCTCCACAACAAAGACTTCCTAATGGCTAATCCCCCTGGAGTGGTCTGCGACTCCTGACGGCCCCCCAGTGGTGTGGAGCTGAGAGGTTGAGGAACCCTGACATAGAGACAGCCCAGATTGGGGCGCAGAGTGAGGGTGGGATGGGGGAGGTGAGGCGAATCCTGTGCACCTCCCACCCGCTCAAAGGAGGCCTTCAGGAAGGGGCCCATCTCTTGGGGACAGAGACCCACTTCCCTGCCCCCACTTTGTTCCGGGCAAGGAGATAAGGGATGATAAGGGATAGTGTCCCGCTCAGCCCTGGGGGAACCCCGAAAAACCTCGCACCGCCGCCCGGAGGGTGGTTGAAAGGAATGGGTAGTGGCCGCTGGGGCTCTGAAAGGAGGGGCCCAGTCGTCAGAGGATGAGCCAGCTGGGGGGGAAAATCTGGTTCCAGGGGGCGTGGCGAGGTGGGGGTGGGGGTGGCGAGGTGGCTCCGATTGGCTGGGGCTGGGCAGGGCGGGGCCTCGATGTGCCAGGAGGCCCCTCCCCTCCCTGCCCGCAAGCAGGGACCAGAGGGGCAGTCTGCGGGGGTGCAGCCCAGCGGAGTTGGGGCCGTGCCCCTGCCAGGCCCCGCAGGCCAGCGCCACCGACGCGGAGCTAAGCCGTCGGGTCCCGCCCGCCGCGGGCCCACTGGGGCCGTGGGAGGGTGAAGCGAGCAGCTGCCGTCTTTGTGCGAATGAGACAAGGGCGCAAGAACCAGACAGCGGCTCCTGGGCGGCGCCCTGCTCGCCCACGCCCCAGCCCCCCCTCCTCACTGCGGGGGACCTGGGGGGCCGTGGGACGCCCTGCCTGGCTGGCTGGGAAGTTGCCCCCGGGGAGGGGTGTCTATAGGGAGGCATTGAAGGCATCTGCTTGCTTAAAGCCAAACTGGGCTAGGGACTGAGCCTGCTGGCCCTGAACCCCTCAGTCTTGGGTCTGGGCCCCCCTGGGCCCCAGCTGTGAGGAGGGTGCTGTCCCCAGGGCAGGTACTAGACCCTCCTTAAAGTAAACAACGGTGGAGCCCAATTAATGAAGAGTCCCTAGCACTGCACCGGCACAGAGGAGCCTGGGGAGGGGCAGGGTGAACAGGGATAGGATCTGGTGACAGCGTGAAGGATGTCACGGAGGTCACTGGACTGTTGACGAAGAAACGGTCCCAGGACATCCGTTGGATTGCTCATACGGCTACAAGGAACAAGGAGAGGAAACGGCAGTGCTAGCTAATAGTTGAGGAACCAGAAGTTCAAACCTAGTGCTTCAGTCTGTGTTTCTTGGGTCTCGTGTCATCGGGGAGGCCTCCTTAAAGGCCTTTGTAATGGACTTGGTTCCTCTGTCACCCAGGGTACTGTTCGGGGCTTGCCTGGGTCCCTGGAACTTACAGCACCAATCCTAGCAGCCTACTCTACTGCCCACTTTGAAGACCAGCCCAGCCCGAGGGGCAGCTGAGAGGGAGAGGGACTGTCCTAAGCTGGCTGGAAGACCAACTTCCCTGGATGTTGCGTTTGGCTGTGACCACCTTGGGTACCACCTTGAAGGGGCAGAGAACCCCAGAGCTGGGTCCAGAGTGATGGGACCCACATTTTACACATGAGGAAATCAATGTAGGGGGTGGGGAGAGGGCTACTGAGTCCCAGAGCTAGCCAAGAGGCCACTGCCTGATGCGTTTTCTGCAAGACCTCTTCCAACACCAAGGGCAAGCTGGGTTGCTGGCCCCCTGCTCCCCTGGGGGTATCTGGGGTCACTTCTCTCCACCATCCAAGCCTCTGCCCATCAGCACCCGGCTGCCAAGGAGACCCAGAGTAGAGCCTCGGCCTGCGCTCAAGGAGGATGAGGTCAGACCATTACTGGGCTGGAGGTAAATAATTCATGGCACCCCTGGGAGCAGGGGCAGCTGCTTCCTGGAGGGGCCACTGCCGGGCGGCGGAGGAGACAGCAGACAGGAAATCAAGTCCGGACACCGCACCTGGGCTTGACTTTAGCATGACCTTCCAAGGCTGGAGAAAGTGCTACCCTCCTGGAGAAGAGGCTGGGGGGGGGGGTGGGTGGGCGGGTGGTGGGGGGTCGCTAACTTGCTAGCTGTGTGACGGTGGGTGGTTCTTGCTGTTACATGAGCTCTGCGCCCAGGGGGCTAAGGAGGAATCGTGGGTCCATTGGAATGCTGGCCAGGACCGCAGTGGTTATTGACCAGCCCCTGGTCCCTCCTGCCTCCGACCCTACAGCATCGTGTAGGTGTGTGTGTCTGTGTGTGTGTGTGTGCGTGTGCAGGTGGGGGTGTGTGTGGCTTGGGTGTGTGTGTGTGTGCTGGCCTCTGGCCGTGGCTGCTTCAGAATGAACCATGGCTGGACAGCCCCCTTCTCCCGGAGCCAGTCTCCAAGAACACGGTTCGCTGGCATCAATCAGCCTGTGCTGGTCTGGAGAGAAAGAGGACTGGGTTTAAAAAAAAAAAAGGCTATTTCTAATAAATGCCAGGGAAATTCTTAAGAACACACAGGGATTCGATGGAAGGCATCCTCCTGCAGATGAGCATCCCCACCCCACCCTGAAAAAATGGCAGCCAGACTCACTGCCATCAGGTCACTTCTGACTCAGAGCCGCCCTAGAGACCGGCGACCCTAGAGGACATCCATTCACCATCTCTACAGCAAAACTGGCCCTGTGGGTTTCTGAGACTGGGACTCTTTAATGGGAGTAGAAACCTCTGTCTTGCTCTGAAAGGAATGGCCCTTCCTGCTGAGAAGGTAGTTTAATTCTGTTAAAAGTTCAAACTGCTTGGCTGCCAGCAGGGGCAGGAGGTGTGACATTGACCCAGGTGTGGTCCTGCTGTTAGCTCAGTGAGTCACAACCTATTCATTTCTCACTTGTTCGAGGTGAGGAATCTGGATGGCCTCCACCCCTGTCCTCCCCAAAGATACAATGCTCTCCCCTGCTCCTGCAGAGGCCCAATTAAGTGGGGTCCTGGGAAATTCTGGATCTGAGCCAGTCCTGCACCCCTCCTCCCACAGACCTCCTGAGGCTGTGGTAAACAAAGCCTGCATGCCACTTGGGGCCCCTCCAGCTGCCTGGCACTCCTGTGAAATCACCATCCAGAAAAGCACGATGGTGCCTCCATTGGGGTACATGATCTTGGGAGTGGGGAGGCTGAGGTGACCCAGCCACCTGCTCTCCCCTACCTCCCAGGGGGTAATAATGCTCCATTCATGGAAGGAACCAGCCAGCCAACAGAGGCTGGTGGAAGGAGGGCTCATACTCAGGGGCCCAGCCTGTCTATCTGTTTGCTCTGGGGAAATGCTCCTTGATAAAGAGAGTGCTGGGGGCAGGAGGGTGGTTTGGAGAGCTACAGGGGGATTCTGGGAACCGCCCCCTCCACCACACACACACACACACACACACCTCACCACCACCACTACCCCGATAGCTGCCGATGCCCTTCCTCTATTGAGCCACCCAGAGGTGACGCTGCGCTGAGCCCAAGCCCCAGGAACCCCAATCAGGTAAGTTGGTTGTCTCACATCATCTGGGTCCGACTGGGAATCAGGGACAGGATGTTCAGGGGGCCCCTTCCTCCCAGGGGTCTCGAGCTTCCCACACGGCTGCCTTTGGTGGCCAGCACCCAATGGGTCCCCAGGCTGGCACCCTCCTCCAGCAAGAGCTCCGGGAGGTAGCTCATCAGCATCCACTGTCCTGAGTGAAATAGAAACACCTATCTTCCCACCTCGCCAAGGGGCCCATCCCCAGACCCACACCTGTCTTGGGACAAGCCAGAGCCCACACTGTCTGGTCCAGACCTCTGAGGCTACAGCTCTGACCTTCTCTGGGCTCCTGGGTCAAGATGCTCACCCCCAAGTCCCCCAGGTTCCAGGCAGCCATAGCGGGTGCGGTGCCGTACTCAACAAGACATCACACTTGGGGTGTTTCAAGGGCATTTATTTAAATCTATACCTGCCTCAGAGGCTTCAGCTAGAAGGTCCATGCCCCCCTGGCAATACCCCGAACCCCAAATGCCACTGCGGTCTGAAAACTCCCCGAATGCCTTGGTGGGGGTCTCTGTGAGGTAGTGCCAGGCGAAGAGAGGCTCTCGGCTTGGAATCAGTGTAGCAGCCCGTGCCCAGGTGGGGAGGGGCCATCGGCAGCGTAGAGCAGGGGGGCTGGCCCTGGCTGGTGCATGGGGCCCAGGCTCGTAGAAGGCACAGGGGCAGGCACCTGAAACACCAAAGGGCTCAGACCCTGGCCCCAGGTCCCAAGGTCAAGTGACGTGTCCTGCTCAGGAGCCTTCCACAGGGCTGGGATCAGGTGGCCCTGAGCCAAGAGTCGCAGAGAAGATCCACCGGCCGGGAAGAAGCCAGCGCCGGTCCCCAAGTCAAGAAAGGGGAGGCTGAGGCAGGTGGTCCACAGGTGGGAGGACAGCCATCAGGAGCACCAAACCTGGGGACGCTCCTGTCGCCACGGAGCGGCTAGCAGGAGTGGCCAGGATTCTAGGGTGCCAAGTGGGGATGGGGCCGCAGGCTGGGGGTCTCCCTGGCCAGCTCCCTCCTGCAGCCTCAGTCACGTGGACCCCCAGAGAGATGGGGCTGGGCCCTTCTCAGGCCCCCACCCTGTCCACTGCTTCAGACCGGTGGTCTCGGTCCCTCCCAACTTCAGTGACAAGGCGCTGGGCCCTGGCCAGCCTGGGCCCGGAGGGAGGAGGGCGTGTCAGGCGGCGTGTAGTTCGGGGAGGACAGCTACCATCTCGTTATACTTTGCGGGGACTGATCCTAGAGTAACCAGAAAGAACAAGAGTCAAAGGGGGCCCATGGGCTAAGGCTTTCAGGGGGCTTTCAGTCTCCAGGGGGGCCAGGGCAATAGGACATGGGATGAGAGGTATGGGAGCTGGCTTATTCTCTTTCCACAGAAACCTCCACCCTCCCTTCACTTTGCAAACTGAGTCAGAAAACAGCTCCTGACCAGTTAGGGAGCAGCATTCCCAAGCTCTAGAGGGACAAACTCCTGGACAGGCTCAGCCACCCCCTCCACAGAGCCTGGAGCCAGTGTCCAGAGCTCAGGACACTGCTGGCCCCTCCAAGTGACTCCCGGGTCAGTGTGGCTCCAGCCCAGACCCTTGGCCCCTCCAGAGGGGGCTGAGTAGGAAGCCGACTAGTCTTGAGAAAACCGGTTCAGTCCTGGTTTGGCCATTCCCACAATGAAGCGGCCTCTTAAGAGGCAGAGGTACCTGCAGAGCTGACGCCCCACCCTCACCCCCACCCTGGCTCCTTCTCATCCTGAAACGGTACTTCTGGGATTTCGACTCCAGGAAAGAGGAGGGGACGGGCCCGCCCTGGGTCCCTCTCAGAAGCAGTCCCAACGTCTAACGCCAAGCTTCTGCAGAAATACTGTCTGCAAACTCATGGCCCTGGGGCGGAGCCGACACACAGCACCCCCACAGGACAGACTGGAACTGCCCAGCCGGGCTCCGTGCCTGGCCGGCCCCGGACCCCTCAGTGAAGCAGCAGGCATGTCTTAAATGCCGGCCATCTGGGGCCAGGTGCTTCAACTGCTGCGCCATCCGGGCTCTTTGCTTTGTCCACTGTGTCTCGCTGGGTGCTCAGGTCAGCCCTTTCAGAAGTAGATCGCCAGGTCCTTCTTCCGAGGGACTGCATGGATTTGCATTACAGCGACACACCCACCACAGCCAGGTCCTCTCCCACCCAGAATAGGCGGCCAGAATGGACGGCCTCTTCTTTCTCTCAAGGAGCAGAAGGTGGGCTTGAACTGCTGACTTTGGGGTTAGCAGCAAGTGTTTGACCGGCGGCTCCTGCTTCACTGAAAGTACCCAGTCTTTAGTACTGCCTGCGAGTGAAACCCATCGAGGCCCGACTGGCTCCCCTGCTCACCTTTGTCAGGTGGTGCTGATTTCTAAGCCATGCCCCCCATTGTCCCCCAGACTGCACACCATGATTGGACAGCGCAGAGCAGAAAGAAAGCAGACCCCCCAACCATCTTTCCCCGCCAGAGGAGCTGAAATTAGGCAGTACTGATTTCCTCAACCCCTCGCCCAGGCACTGGACCCACAGGCCCTGCCTGACCACCGGTGACAAATCGGTGGGCTCCAGGCTTCTCTGGCGGGGAGGTGCCAGCACCAGGGGGCAGGGCAGGGGCGGGGATTTCCCCCGAGAGCAGAGGTGGAGAGTCACCGGGAACCCAGAGCCCAGGCCAGAAATGACATTCCCAGAGAAGGGTGAAATCAAACAGAAGCGCGTTTATTAGGCCTCCTTGATCCTCACAGAGGAGCGAGACCCAGGACAGGGTGCCTGTGACATCTCTCCAGGTTGCAGGAGTCTCTCTGAACCGTCCAGAGACGTGTGGGCCCCGGCTGGCCACCCCATCGAGAACACTGTTTGGTTGGAACGTGGGCGGCCGGTGTGGCCGTGGCATAAAGCCAGGCCTCCCGGCTCCACAAACACTGAGGAGTGGGTGGGGGGCACCCAGGACACCCACTTGCACAGTGACCGTCTCTGAGTCAGCAGGGGGCTGGTGGGGCCAAAAGACAAGGAATCCAGGGCCCGGTCCCCAAGTCTTCCCCCTCTTCTCCGCCCCCACGCACACCTGCCCCCCTCCACCCCCACTCAGTCCCACACCAAGTAGGGGTTTCTGAACACCTGCGATGTCTTGCTGTCTTTGGGTGGGGGCGCCGCCTGGTGGCTCTGTGCGGCGTACACGTCTTCAGCCCGAAGAGTCGAGTTGGCACTGCCCACCACCTGGCTGTTGGCGGTGGCCCTCGGGAGGATGACGTCGTAGGTGCCCTCAGACTAGAAGGGAGAACAGGCGGCCTCACAGTCAGGGGGGCTGGGAACACAGCACTGCTTCCTGCAGGCTGGGACTTGCCAGCTCCCCCCACCTGTCCCCTCTGGGTCAGCCCCAACTGGCCGGCTGGGCTGGATGACGGGGGTCTCTGGACGCAGAGGGCTGCTCTCTATTCCCCTCCCCACCTCCAAGTCTTTTAGAGAGGGCTGCGCTTGGTCACAGCCTGAGGACCCTGGCACCTCTGGCGGCCTGGGAGGGTATCCTTTTCTCACGCCCTCCCACCCCCGCCCTTTGCTCTCCCGTCCTTGGGGAAACTCACTGCCATCAGGCCTGGTGATCACCCAGAATCCCCGTGACTGGCTTTCCCGGCCCAGGAGACTCCTCCCTCCATTAGTCTCTGGGCGGGCCCACAGTTCCTCTCTGGGGTCTGGATGGGCCAGTCCAGTGTGCACTTGATCCCAAGTTCTCTGGCTATAAGCCAGTCCTGATGCTGGGTGGGGGAGGGGAGTGAGGAGGGTGCTTTGGTCCATGTCCCAGCCCATCCTGGAGGGAAGGTGAATTCCTGCCCATCCCTCTAGGGGAAAGCTCTGGACACTAGGGCCCCCAGCAGCCTTGGGTCTAATCAGACCCAGGTGGGGATCCCTGCACCTGGGGTCGACCCCTCCCGCCAACCCCTCGAAGCTCAAGGACCAGCTAGATCAGGGCTGGGGACCTTTTTCTCTGCCATGGGCCATCTGTACATTGATAGCATCCCTCTTGGTCCCCCATTGCCGTACGTCTAATCAGCTCGGCCCTATGTAGTGGTTACACTTGGGGCTGCGATCCCCATGGTCAGCAGTTCGAGACCACCAGCAGCTCCTCGGGAGAAAGACTGGGATTTCTATAACCATCAACAGTTACCGTCCTGGAACCCCATGGGGGAGAGGCTGCTGTGAGCCGGCATCGACTGGGTGGCAGTGAGTTTGGGTTTGTGACGTGACGGCTGACACGGCCTCTCTGTCTTTGGTGTGGCGTGGAGTGTTAGCCGGGATTGAGGATTTCTCAGCCCTGATAAGGCCCGGGGGGGCGGGGGACGGGGAGGTGGGGTGGCTGGACATTCCCACCCAATCTAGATCCTGGGGGTTCCCTGACTTATTTGGCCTACCGCCCCCTTTCCCAAAGCACCCCTGCCCCTGACAAGTATAAACGTCTGTTCTCTAGCCCCTCGGCCACAGTAGATGTAGGAATCGCCCACTTTGGGACTCGCTGCTGTCCCGAAAGGCGGGCTTTGAACCAGTTCACCCCAGCCCAACACCCTCCAGCCCCAGACAGACTGGACCAGGGCCTCCCTTTCAACAAGATCGCATATAGACACCCCACCCCCAGCTCTCCAGACAGTCCTCTGGGGCTCTAGTTCAAAGGTGGCCCTGGCTCACAGGGACCAATTGTGAACCCTGAAGTCCAAAGGCCTGCACAGAGGGGTGCTAGAGGCCCGCCTGGTAGCAGGGTTTCCCATTCAGTGGATCTGGGGTGGAGAGTTGGGAGGCTGGACACTGTGCACTTTGAACAAGTTCCCAGGTGGTCCTGATGCCGGATTGGGAGGTCTGGGCACACAGGGCTCCAAGAAACGGCTGTCAGTTCAGAACATATCCCCCGAAACAGGACTCCACCCAGGTGAGGGTGCCCTGGCTGCCCCAGACTGTGCTTATTAAGCTATCTCCCACCCCAGGCGGCACAGCTTCTGGCCAAGGCGAGCACCCCCACCTGGCAGCAGGCGCAGGCCGGGGCAGCTGCAGTGTTAGGAATGGAAGTTTCAGATTCCCTTGCTCATCCTGACCCCCCCTTCTTCCCCACCCCTGGGGCTCATGGAGGGGGGGTGAGAAAGCCACCCTGCTGACCTCCCTCCTTCCTGTTCCCAGCGCCCTGCCAAGGCGGGTCGCTGACCTCTCCCTGCAGCTAGCACGAGTGCCAGCCCCGGGGCAGGAGCATATATGGAGTGAACCGGGCCCATGGGCTTCCGGTTCCCACCCGCCTCCCTGGATGAAGGAACATCTGGTTTCCAGAATTCAGGGCAGGTAAAAGGTTAGGGCAGCTGGCAGCTGTAGGGTCAGAGGTCCTTCCTGAGACAACTAAGCCTGAGGCTTCAGGACCACCCCAGTTCTGCCCTGTCCATTCTGGGGGCATCAAGAATGACACCTGGACAGGCTGCCCAGTCCCCTAGGGCTCCCCTTCTCTGTACCAGCCCAGCTGCTGGGAGGCTCCAAGACTTGGCGTGGATTCCACCACAAAAGAGCTAGAGGGGTGGATTCACCAATGCTGAGGGAAAGGTCCCAGGCCCCCCTGGGGTCTATGCACCCAGTGGACAAGTCCTGCCTTCTCCCCACCACCTCCGCCCCCAGGCCCACACCAGCCC
The DNA here is from genome assembly GCF_050624435.1 of Tenrec ecaudatus. Lineage (NCBI taxonomy): Eukaryota > Metazoa > Chordata > Mammalia > Afrosoricida > Tenrecidae > Tenrec > Tenrec ecaudatus. The sequence continues at coordinate 152,414,361 of NC_134539.1, read as the reverse complement.
TTGCCCTCACTGATCTCAGCAGGGCCCCAGGCTCTGAGGATCACTCACCGGGCCTTTGTGCATCAGGGCCATCTCAGTGGGCTGGTACAGGCTGGTCAGCAGCTGCCCGTTGTATCCACTGTACGGTGACACCGGCCTCTTGGCTGGAAGCAAGCACAGGAGTGGTTTCAGGATGCCTGGGCCCTCCAAGGCCACCTCCACGTCCCACAGCCCAAGCAGCAGGGGACTTGGGGTGCAGGGGTGAGTGGTCAGGCTAGCCCTGGAGGGACAGCTAACCCAGGGAGGGAGTCACACCAGGGGTGGCCAGGGCGGCTGGCTACAGGACCAGGTTACGGGCAAGTGAGCCTCCTTGCCTTGGCAAAGCAGAAAACAAAGAGAGAGCATAGCCTGGCCTGCTGCCCCCCACCTCCCTCAGGCTGCCCTACAGGGCAGCACCCCCAAACCCCACAGCCCAGAAAGGCTCCACTCAACAATTTCCCTATCTGAATCTGCCCTCTAGGGCCAGAGGTCAGCTGCCTTCCAAGATGGCCCTCCAGCTGCTGAGTGATGGGATATATACACAGCTGGGGGAGGGGGTGTCTTGGGCCTGCCCACCTTCCTGGAGCAGAGCTGGGTATGGGGTCCCCTCAAGGAACTTCTCCCCAAACTGATACCAAGGGCTCAAGTAGAAAGAAAATGTTTTGAAAATGATGATGGCCAACATAGGTACAAATGTGCTTGACACAATGGATGGATGGATGGATGGATGGATGGATGGATGGATGGATGGATGGATGGACTGTGATAAGAGCTGTAAGAACCCCCAATAAAATGATTTAAAAAGAACCTCTCCCCAAAGCACCGGATGCTCATCTGTCTGGGGGTCCTCTAGCAGATCTCCAGGACAATCTCCAGCCCCTAGAACAATGCCCTGTCCCTGCAGGGGCTGGTTTTCTGCTGGGCACTGCCAGGCGTCTGGGCCAGCCCCGGGGGCCCGGCAGTGCTGGGAGACCACAACGTACACCAGGCTTAAGTGCTGAAGTGCTGGGCGCCCAGCTCACTATTGATTTTTCCATTTAGAGAGAGAAAAAAACAACAAACTAACTCAGGGCCCCAGAAGTGTTTGCATTGGGAACACAAAGACTGAAGACTGTTTGCCTTTGATAAACAGGCAGTGGGGACGGGGGTGGGGGAGCTGCAGCTCTCCCCGCCCCCTCCTGCTGGCTTCTGCTGCCTCCCTGGGTCCTTCCCCCCCAAACAGAAGCAGCAGTGGGGGCTGGCACTCAGCGCAAGTGGCTAAAGACCCAGAGCCTGAGAGAACAGGGCTCCCCCTTCCCTGACTGCCATGATTCTAGAACTTCACCGCGCGTGAAGGCAGGAAGTTCTGATTGTGGAACGACCCACCCTCGCTCCCAACACCCCCTTCCTAGCAGTTAAGAGTGTTAAGCCCCCAGATATCTTGATCAACCATCTGGGAAACAGGCCAGGGCTCTGGGCTTCGCCACCGTGGCCACCAGGGGCCAGTCAAGTGACAGCCTCAGGAAGAGGCCAGGTACAGAATGGGGGATGTAGTCGTTGCTCAGCAAATACTCACGGCCATCAAGTGGACCCCGACTTCCAGCGATGCTCTAGGGCAGAGCAGAGCTGTCCCTGTGGGATTATGAGACTGCCTCTCTTTACCGGAGAAGAAAGCCTCTTCTTTCTCCCGCAGAGCGGCTGGCGGCTCCAAAGGCTGACTCGGTGGTTACGGGCCCAACATGTCACCCTACTACACCATCAGGGCAGTGGTGAGAGTCAGCGGATTCAGGAGCCAGAGAAAATGGCCAGTGTCTCCTGCTGCCCCCCCCCCCCCCGCCGAGTGGGGGGTGGAGCCTGGAGCTGGTGCGGGCTGGGCAGCTTCCCTTCCAGCTCAGGTTACCAAAACCCTGCAGCTGGCTGGCCACTGGGCTCTCCAGGGCAGCCCTGTCCCATGAGGTGGGGAGCTTTGGGACCAGCCAGAAGCGGGTGCTGCTGAAATCCACAAGCCACAACGTGAGCGCTTGTGTTTTAATGGCCAAAGCTCGTTTTCAAAGCAAACGAGGATAACTACAGATGTGTATGTAAAGCAAAAAAAAGTTCTGAAAAGACTGCTCACTACACTCACAGCTGTCCAGTGGATCCTGACTCAGAGCAACACTATGGAACAGAGTAGAACTCCCAACTCCTGCCCGTGGGTTTCTGCGGCTGTAAACCTTCCCCGGAGTAGAAAGCCTCTTCTTTCTCTTGAGGAGCGGCTGGTGGGTTTGAACTGCTGACTTTGCGGTTAGTAGCTCAACATGCCACCAGGGACACAAACAAGGGGAAACCGCAGTCAAGAGCTATTAGTTCTGGGGCTCAACTGCGATCACTTGGATAAGGAGAGAGAGAGACACCATGCATGTGTGTGCTCACGTGTGGGAAATTGTGCTGTATCTATAATGTCTGAATGTGTACAATACAAACATACTCAGGGTCTACAAGAATCCGGAAACACAATCTCTAGAATATAGGGACCTTAAGACAGAAAACCTTGCGGCATGACAAGCCATACCACCCAGATGACTGTTCTCGAAAATCTTGCATTTGGCTCCAAACCCCAGCTCCCTGGCCTGCAGACAAGGACATGGGGGTAGAGGCAGAGTCCCCCGCAGCCTACCTGAGGCTGGCTCATCCATGGAAAACGCTTTGTTCTCCACAAACATGCTCTGGCCCGTCTGCTCTTTCAGGATGGTCTCGTAGCCCACGCCCCGGGTGGGGTACATGTCCCCTTGGTAGCTCTGCTCTGGGCTGGCCTTGGTCAGCTGGGAGATCTCGGGGATGACATAAAAGAGGAGGAAGGTCCAGGCATTGGCGGCCAGGGCGATGGCCAGCGTGGGGTCGTCCCAAGTGGGCCTGTTGTGCTGCCGGTTGCCGTAGGTGTACATGACGATCCACACCACCCAGATGGCGATGGAGATGGCCGTGGTGAGCAACACGAAGACCCCGTGCTTCCGCCAGCGCTTGAAGCGGCCACACAGGGCGGGCCAGGCCCCCAGGAAGGCCCCCAGCAGCAGCAGCATGACGTAGATGAGGGCCATGACAAAGTCCATGTTGGCGATGGCGCAGGCCGAGCCCGCCACCCAGCCCGCACTGCCGTTGCCCAGAGAGCTGCCGTCGTTGGCCGGGCCCCGCACCAGGGTGATGATCAGCCACTCGGTGTTGATGATCACCTCCACCAGGGTCAGCAGCAACGCCACTGTGAAGATCACCCAGCCCTGGGGCCCGTGGTTCTTCCGGGACAGGGAGTTGAGGGCGACGACGTGGGCCAGCAGGCAGGAGAAACAGATGGCAAACAAGACCCCGAAGAGGAAACGCCGGGAGGCACAGGTGGAGAAGTCGGGCTTCACCACGCAGGCGAACACAAGGCAGAAGAGGCCCAGCGTGCCCAGCAGGAAGAACACCTGGGTTCCCAGGAGGCTCCGCTTCTTGGTGTCCTGCACGAAGGGAAGGCTGGCCACCAGGATGATGGTGAGCACAAACGTGGTGACCACGCCTGCCCCGGCCACGGCCTCCAGGATGATGCCCCAGGCCTCGGAGCGGTCACACAGGTTGTAGTAGAGGGGGTTGAGGTCAGGGCCACAGCCGGGAGGGACCTGGAGCTGGGCCTGGGCTGCCGAGAGGAAGCAGGGCAGTCCCACGAACATCAGCAGGGCTGTGTGGACGGCCATCCTGGCTCACGGACCAGGCTCCCGCTGGGTCCTTAAAGAAAGGGCAGCAGGAGACATAGCGATCGGTCCTCCGGACCAGACTCTACCAACCCAAGGCTGCAGCTTCCCCCGCCCTGCCCTGGCTGGGGAGGAGACTGGTTGGGCGCCATACTGACAGCACAGAGTGTTCAATGCCCTCTTCTTCCCCTCCCCCTCCCTCCAGTCCCGGGCCAATCCCTGAGCACCTGTCCTCAAAAATCAAGCAGGCCACCACCCCCTAGTCTAGCCCTTCCTCTCTGTCGTGGGCCTCCCAGAGTCCGAAAGATCCAGGTGCTATGCCTTCAATCTCTGACCCTGCTCGGCCCAAGTCCATGCCCACTCAACTAGCCATCCCTCCCTGGGATCATGCACCCAACAAGTCTTTAGCAAGCACCTGTGGCCGGGTTGGAGGAGTCCTGGTGGTGCCCTGCTTAAGCACTCAGCTGCAAACCCCAAGGTTGGTGGTTCAAACCCGCTGGCTCCTCCTTGGGAAAAAGAGGAGGCCTGTCTGCTTCCGTAAGGTCCGACAGCCTTGGGGACGCTAGGAAGCAGCTCTGCTCTGTCCTGCAGGGCCGCTCTGGCTTGTCATCGACTGGAAGGCCACGGATTTGGTGTGGTTCCGGTGGTAGCAGGGGTGACCTGTGGCCTGGGGAAACAAAGGCTTGGTTGGAATGTTCCAATGTTCGATTGTACCATTTCCATATGAATCCCACCTCCCACCCCTCCATTTCCCCACTTCCTGTGCCCACACTCCTCTTCAAAACCCAAGATCCTTTGTCAGGCAGGGCAGCTGGCCTCAAGGACAAAGTAAAGGATGCGCCCTCCCCCGCCCCCCAAGCTTCGAGGATATAATGCAGATATTCTCCTAGGAGGCATCGGCATTTTAAAAGCAAGACCCCCAAGGAATTCATCTTCTTCAGCAGCCCTTAATGCACTGTAGCCAGAAGACAGAAGACCGACCCTGCATTTACACCAGGAGGGTAACTCCTGCTCAGTCCCATATGACCACGACCACCCCCACCCCACCCCACCCCCACGCAGGGATGCCCTCCCCCAGACAAATGCTCTCCTCAGCACAGGAAGAAAGACAGACCACCCCCTCCATACCAGGCAGCTCAGAGGTGGAGGTAAAGAGCTACATAATGCAAGAGACGGGAAATTGAAAACCAAATCAATGAGTTTTCCAACCAAGGGCTTTATAATTACTTGGAGGAAACCGTTATTAAAAAAAATAATTAAAAAATAAAAACAGACTCTCTCACTCACTCACTCTCTCACTCATTCACTCTCCCAAACTCACTCACTCCACTCACCCTCCCACTAACTCCCTAACTCTCTCACTCTCCACTCACTCACTCACTTTCTCACTCTCTCACTAACTCACTCTCTCACTCACTCACTAACTCACTCACTCACCCTCCCACTAACTCCCTAACCACTCACTAAAAAAAGAGAGAAAAAATAAAAAATAATAAAAACAATAACGAGGTCTCAAGAAGCAGGTCAAACATGGCAGAGGGGTATGACATGGGGCTTTGCCACTCGACTTCTTCCCCTCAGGAACGCTCAGAAAGGTGGTCACCCAGGTAACGGAGCACAAAAAACGGCCCATCTCTGTCCGTAAATGACACGTAGGCGAATCCGATGGCGACCCGATACAGAGTTCTGAGACTACAAGTCTCATGGGAGCCGACAGCAGCATCTTGGTGCCGAGGAGCAAGCGGCTAGTGGGCCTGGACTCCTGATCTCCCCCTCACCTACAGCACCACCGCTGCTACTGAAAGTTTCTACCGAAAGGAAATAAAATTCATGAAGGGGCAACCAACGTGCCTGAGACCGTGTGGCTAGGTGCTGTTGGGCCACCGTTGAACTAAGGAACAGAACTGCCTCCCCAGGGTTTTCCTGGCTGTCATCTTGCTTCTTAAGGTGATGTATCATTTTGTTGTACACCGCAAAATGTACGCCAATTCAACTGTTTCTACACGTCCGACTCAGTGGCACTGGGGACACGGCTCACCCTCCAAAGGTGCCAACGTAATCTGTCTGGCTACGCTGCCCGTACGACCCCACGCCAAACACCAACTGCCCCCCCGCCGGCCTTGAGTGGATTCTGACTCACAGGGACAGAGCGGAGCTGCCCCTTGGGTTTGTTTCCCAGGCCGCTAGTCTTTACGGAGCAGGCAGCTTCGTTCCTCTCCCTGGTGGTCTGTTCGAACCACCGGCCTTGCAGTTGGCAGCCTGACAAGTAACTTGTTTCGCCACCTCGGTTCCTTTGGATTCCAAACACACGACTCTTTAAAAAACAAACACAAAATTCTCGATTCTCCTCATAGAGACTCTTTAGGACACGCTAAACCTGCCCCAGGGGCGTTCTGAGACTTTATGGGATTAGAAAGTCTCATCTTTCTCCCGTGGAGCAAGGAGTGGTTTCGAACCGCTAACCTTGTGGTTTGCAGTGCAAAGTGTAACCCACTACAATTCCTCTAAGTTGGCTGGAATCTTTATGGGAACAGATCCCTAAGCCTCTGGGTAGCTGCAAGCAGACTGGTCTTTCTGTTTAGCAAACAAACACTTAATCACTAGGCCACCAGGGGCGTTTATCAATCCGCAAAGCCCTTTTATAGATTCCAGATACTCCTTGAAAATATTTCAGGTATTTGGCCTTCCCAACAGAGCCAGGGGGCACAGTTAGATCACTAGATAAAAATGAGGAGGTTCATCCAGCGGTGCCTCCGACTAAAAGCCTGGTGCGAGGATCTGCCTCGGAAAACCGCCCCCTCCCGCCTCCAGCAGCTGGCAGCCATAGACAATGGCACCTTGAGCCGCCTCCGCTTCTAGCCACCAACTGGCTTTCCTCAAACACCACCTACCGTGACGGCATGATGCATTCACTCATGCCACTGCACCCACCAGCGAGGCGCCCTGCACTGCCCATGGGCAGGTGAGTCTCCTCCACCCTGGGATTCAAATAATCTCTTGGCAGGGACCTCCAGTGAGCGGAGATCAATAGTGCTGAAAAGAGAAGTCCTAATGGAAGGATCCTATTGAACTGTGGTGGGTGGGAGAGGGGAGATCCTTTCTGGGTGCCAGCGTATGCGGGACCACCCATCTGATAGTGTGTCATACTGGGGGAGGGGCTTGTGTGCTACTGTCATTCCAGAACCTATGCCGCCAATATCTCAGATACCAGCAGGGGCACACACAGACTAGGAAGAAAGGACCGGCAAACGCTGGAGCCGATGGCCCTGAAGTCATCTTTACACCTGAGACCAAGACCGCCCCGTTGTCTTCTTAACCACGAAGAGGAACAGCCCAGGCTCCTGAGGACATCTAAAATCCAATAGGGCAGAGCGGGCGAGACTATGGAACGTCACAGCAGAAGAATGCACAAAAAACACACCTGGGGTGGGAGGGGGCGTTTTCAGGGACAGGGGGGTGAGGCCTTGCTTCTAAACCAGGGAAAAAACAGCTGCTGAAGAAGAGTCTCTGACCCATGAGGACCATGTCTTTTCAGAGTAGAAGGGCGAACGGCTGGGCTGGCGATGGTAGGGACCTCGGAGAAGTCCCCTGTCTGAGCACTTCGGGGGAACAGCCAGGGCCGTGCTTCAAGAGGTGAGGCCGACACAGGCACGGGCAACCGCTTTGCTGGAGCCCCGTCCACCCTGATTCACTGATCGCCGAGGCCAAAGGTAAGGAAGGGCACGGTGTCCAATAAATAAGGGGCCTCAGGGAGCCCTGGAGGCGGAGTGGCTTCGATCCGCAAAATGAACGACCTCGTCGGACGTAGTGGGAAAGAATGCCAAAGCTGCAGATGCAAAGCTGATCACAGATAAACGGTCAGGCCAGGTCCTGTTGGTGCTGACAGCTCCCATTCGCTCGCTCTTCTTGGACCCATCTTGACCTAGAACCACTGCTAGCTTCCTGGAGGGTGTAACTTACGCACACACCCCTCTCACTGCCAGTCTCAGCTCAGAGACCCTCCCCACAGGACAGAGCAGAACGGCCCCTGTGGGCCTTCAATTCTGTCAAGCGTTACACAACAGAAAAACCTCAACTCTCTCCCTTGGGCAGTTGGTGGGTTTGAGCTCACCTTGTGGCTAGCAGCCCAACGTATAAACCTCTATGCCGCTACTAACAAGAGGTTGGCTGTTCAAATCTTCCCCCCACCCCCGGAAGTGCAAAGTCCAGGTAATCATCCTTCAAAAGAACACCACCATTGAAAACCCAGTAGAGGGAGCACCTACCAGGACACCATGGGTCAGAATCAACTTGCCGAGGGACCTTCCCAGCCTCACTCTACTCCCTCAAGCCTGCGAGGTCCGGTCAGGCCCACCCCCTCACCAGCTTCTCTCCTGGGCCTTACCCTTCAAGTCCAGCCTCTGCCCTCAACCTCCATCAGTGTGGGACCTCCCAGGGGAAGACTAAGCCTCGCTGCTCTCCAACTGGCCTGAAAGTGACCAGCCTCAGAAGAAAACAGCCCAGTCCCATTCTGAAGGGTCGCCTCCCTCTGGCTCCCCGAAAAAGTGGAGCTGTGGATGGGGAGAGAGGAAGACTCAGGAGAGGGGAATGCGCCAGCTGGACCCAGCTCCTGTCCCCTGCCTGGGACAGGGCTTCTCAGAAGCCAGCAGGAGGGGTAATGAGCAGGCTTAGCTATATCCACCAGCCAGCTAAAGACCCTTAGTTACACTAGCTAAACACTCACTAACAGCCAACCAAAAGGCTTGTGGTTTGACACCCTGAGAAACTGACTACCTGCTTCCAGAAAGATTCCACAAGAAAGCCAACCAACCCCTCCAGGGCAGTGCTGCGCTAACACTTGGGATGGCCATGAGTCTGACTGGACACCCAACAACAGCAAGGTCTGGATGAGAGGGGCACATCTCGGCTGGGGGCCTCGTCCTCCTCCCTTCTCGGGGGGGGGGGGGTCCCCGGAGCCTGCACTTGTTGGCAGTGAGGTTTTGGAGGGTGGGGAATAAGGCGGGGATCTGGAGTCCCCCCTCCCACCCGTGCCTGGCACCCTGCCTTAAACATACTCCTCCTCTGAATCCTTTCTTCGCCCACCTCTTTCATTCACAAAGCGTACTCTCTGGCCTTGGGGTTCTCGGTGGAGCCCAGGAGGGGCTTGGACACCCACGGTCACACACAGATGACCCAACCCAGCCTTAGGTTATTCTCTGGGCAGAAGGGCCCTTTGGCGTCACGTCCCTCCAATCCGTAGGGCCAGCAAGGATTTTTCAACACCTGGGACATAGGCCTTTCCCCAAACTTAGCCACCCTGCCCCTTCTCTGAGCCAGCTCTGGTCTGAGGCTGCCCAGATCAGTTCCTGAATCCCCCTCCTCCCTTTCTGGCCCCTCAAGAGTGGGGTGGATACAGAGGCCCTGGTGAGCTCAGGCTCTGAGGCAGAGAAGCCAAACCTCAACCAAACGGCAGCACTGGGGGGGCCATGTGTGCACAGCCTGTCTTGAGCAGCGGCTCCCCTTTACCAGAGCCCCCATCATCCACAGGCCAGGCGGAGAAACACAACCCTCCCTGTTTCTCCCCTGTCCTCCACACTCCTGCCCTCCACACTCCTGCCCTTGGGGCTCCATCCAGGAAGTGGGCATGGGTTTGAAAGCATAACATCTGGTCTGTTTCCCTGGGAAGTGGGGGCCATTTGGTGTCCCGGGGGTGGAGAGAAATAGCACCTAAGCATCCTCCCCCTCCCCCAACTGGCCACCCCTCCGCAGCACCTTGAAGGCTGATGCATGGTCACAGGCCATCTGCCTCCTCCTTCACTCCCAGGCGCTTCCCCGGGCCCCATGTCCAGAGGCTTCTGGGACAGTAAGAGGGGTAACTGCGAAGCTGCCACAGTGGCCAGGCTGGAAGGTGGAGGGGGCCAGGTGACCTCTGGGAGACTTCCAGACCAAGAGTGGGATGAGGTCCCAGGGACTGCTCTGGAATGCGCCCCCTCCCCCATCCGCACTCCCGCCACCAACCACGTTTTGGGCCCTCCTGGGAGAACCCTCCTCCAGAGAACCAAAGCTACGCTGTGGGACCAGGATCCTGAGGTTTGGGAAACAAATTGAGTTTTTCCGGGGGAGGGGGGGTGTGAATAAAAATGCAGGCCTAGGTAAGGGTGGCGGGGTGCTGCCCGGCCCCAACGGCTCCAAGAAGGCACTGGAAGAGGGGGTCGGGAATCCAGAGTAGGCTGCCAGGGACAGACAATTTGCTCATCTGAGATTCCAAAGTTTGCCGCACGGAGCCTCTCGCCCCGCACCCAACTCCTCTCTCGCCACAGCTCGCCGCTTCCCCAGGGCGCCGGAACAGAGAGAGTAGCGGCGCCGGCCACTTCTTTCCTCCACTTCCTCTGACCACGGGGGCCTGCTCTCCGATTCCACAGCTCGGAGGACGCCGGCCCGCAAGTCGCCACTGACCGCGGGGCGCTCACGGAGAGCAGAAGTGGAGGGGGGACCTCTGGGTGACCCCGAGGGTAGAGTCCTTCCCCCTGCCCCCCCCCTACCTCGGAGCCTCAGCGCCCGGCTGGATCCCCAGCCCGCTCCGTTTGGAAACTTTTGGCGACCCGGCGGAGTTGGCGCGGTGTCCCCAGCGCCCCGACTCCGATCTCACACACACACACCCCACCCCCAGGCCTCTGCCCTCGCCCTCTGGCCGCCCGCCCGCCCCGACCCTGCCCCGCGGCGGAGGGGAGGGAGCGAGGCGCGGGAAGGCAGCCCTTACCTGGGACGCGCCGCCTGGCCGGCTCCGACGCAGGGCTGGGGCCAACTCCAGCCCCCGCGGGGCGCGTGCTAGGAGGGGGGCGGGACTGGGCGTGGGGCTCACGGCCAAGGCCTAGCCCTGGCTTGGCGGGGCCCGGGTGGGGGCTCGGGCGCCGGGCCTGCCGCTCTCCGGGGCCCGCTGAGCTGCCGCGCGCACTCCACTGGCCGGCCTCCGCGCCTGTCCTCTCCCCCGCGATCGCCCCGCTCAGCCGAGGGTGGGCCGGCGCCTGCATCACCGTGACATCACCTCTTTTCAGGGCGCTTATCGGCGTTCGCCGCGCGCCAGGTATGTGCCACGGGTTGACCGGGTAACAAAGCCCGCCCGCCCAGCCCCCGGGGACTCACCGCCTGGCCGGCCGAGGCGCACTTCGGGCGGGGAGGGAGCTCGGAGTTGCGGCGGAGCTGCTGGGTGGGTTGTTGTGTTTACTGCCACGCCCCCGCGCGTCGGCGCGCGCGTACTCACGCGCACTCACTTTCGGGACACCGCTGCCTCCGGAAAGCGGTTTGGGGTACAGCCCAGCACGCCCCGCGGGTAGCAGCTCCCTTCCCGCAGCGCGCGCGCGCGGACAGGCCCACGCGGCGGGGCGATCTTGGCCTGTGTCCCCTTCGCCCTGACTCGCCCGCGGAAAGCACACGCCGGCTGCAGTTCGCTGCTCCGGACGGGAGCGAGCCCCACCTTCTTTGTCACGCCTTCTGCAACCCCTTTCCTCGAGCTGAGTGCCCGCCCCTGGCACGCGCGGTGCCCCCCCAGGCCCCAAGCGCGCGTGGGAACTCCGCCGCGCGCGCCCCTCACGTTCAGGTCCGACTGCCCCGCGCCAGGTTGCCCGCGATCGCTGCCATTGCGGCCCAGCCCGTGCGCTCTCCTCCCCGCGTCCCTGTTCCGACTGCTCCTAAGGAGCCTTCCGGGCCTGGTTCCCCGAGTTAGGATTGAACGAGGCCCCCAAGACCTGCGCGCCACCCCCTCTCCCTCCCCCTCCCGCGGCCGAACTTTTCCCCAAGTTCGATCTCCGCCTGGGCCCAGCGGACTCCACCCGGGTTCCAAGCCCCGCACCCCCGACCCCGAAGGATCAGCTGCGGGCACCCCCCTTCCCCTCCGACTCCGCTCAAGTGGGGAAGGGACGCCGGGCTGGGACCGCTCCAGTACCGTAAACAAGAGGAGCCGCGCGGGCCGCCTTCCTCCCGTCCCCTCCCCCGCCCCACGGGGCCCAGCCAGGGGTGAGCTGGGCGGCCCAGGGCTCCGCGAGGCCCCACCAGCGAGCGCAGGAACCCCGGAGGGACCCTGGCGCACCGAGCGAGAAGCAGTTGTTGGGCCTGGCCGGGTCCTGCGGGACGTGGAGAGAGAGCCGGGCGCGGGTCCCCGGGGTGCCCGGCCTCGTGATGGAGCCCAGTTGCCTGGGGGATCGCCAGCCGTGCGCTACTAAGCCTTCGGCGGTGTGGCTCAGCGGCCGGGCGTATTGTGCTGGGCCCGAGCGGCCGCGGGGGGGAGGGGAGACTGTCGGTGACCAACTAGGTGGGGAGGAAGGCGACAAAGGGGAAAGGAAGGGATACCTCCTGGGCGGTTTGTTTGCCTCCATCTGTGACAACCTGGAGCCTCAACTCAATGAATCACGGGGTTGCCTGAGCCTCAGGCCGGCCCCTCCCCACCCTCCAACACCCGAGTCTGAACTCAGAATGGTGGCCCGGGCCTATGTCCAAATCCAAATTCATTGCTGACTCCTTGTGACCTTATAGGACAGAGCAGAGCTGCCTGCCCCTGGTTTCCAGACTATAGTATTTTTTCCAGGAGTATTTGTCAGAGAGGATGGTGGTTTAGAACTACTGACCTTCCAGTTAGTAGCCCTGGGTAACCCCAATGCCACCGGGGCTCATGGGCAAGAATGGAGCTTGGCTTTCTAGAACCTGTGCCCCAAAGGTTGCGCGCTCCCCTGCTAAAGGTGGGTGGTTGACACTAGCTCTGCAGGGAGAAGAAAGATGGGAAGGTTGGTCAGCTTCAGATAGAGCTTAAAAACCCCTTGCCCTGTAAACCTTCCCGGAAACTGTCTGCTACATCTTTCTCCCCAGGAGCTGGCTGGCATGTTGGAACTCCAGAATTTTCAATGATCAGCCAGAAACTTAATAGAGCACTTTACCCTGTTCTATAAGGCCGCCACGCCAGGAGACAGAAGGGATTGAGGGACAGTGTGAAGTTAGGGGTGTGTATCCCATCCAGGCCCCGGTAATAGTGGTAAGACTGTGTTGTAGTATTGCTTCCCACTGGGAAATTTGGAGTACAAATTCTCAGTCCTACTGCAAAGGTGGGTCTTGCTCAACTCCCACCCGGGACTGGGGAAGGGGTGGAGGGGGCCTAGGACAGATAGTGGGCAGCAAACCTGTTAAGCCCATTCGAAAGCAGTGGGCAGAGGAACCCTGGTCCCTCTGGCCTGTTTGCTTTCAAGCTTCAGGAAGCAGTTCCCCCATTCATTCATTCACTCATTTTTTATTCCTCCCTTCCCGCCCGCCCCCCCCACTATCCCTTGCTGTCCCTGGCAGCCTCAAAACCTTGTCTATTGGTGTATAAACCACATTTCTTCTTGATTTGTCCTTATAACAATGGCGATATTAAATATTTATCACTGTTAAGAATGACTGAGTCTGCTAAGCATAAGGGGCTCCAGTGTTGTCCATGTCTTGTGGTGTTTGGAGCTGTCACCGTTTTTAATGGATGTATCATATCCCAGAGAAGGAATGAACCAGAGCTTGCTAGCCGTTCCTCTAGAGTTGGGGGCTTGGGGTGGTTTCGTGCTATTGTGGACATTACCGTAATAAACAGAGGGATACATATATCTGTTCGTGTTGTATTCTTGATTTCTTTAGGGTATATACCACTCCTCCCCCAAAAATGGAGGGTTTAAGGTATAACAGGGGGAGAAAGGAAGCAATCTGTGGCAGCTCCGTATTCTGTCAACTTGTGAAGGGGTGGAGTCTAGCCTAGCCTGTCAATCAGGCCACAGCTAATGAGGCCTCTGTGTGGGCGTGGCCTTCTGAAGATTCTGGGAACTCCTGTCTTCCTCCCTGGAGGTGGGACACACACTCTCTCTCTGCTTCGAATTCCTGCTGACAATATACATGGAGCTATGCTGATGGAGCCAGAGCCCTGGAGCTGGAGGTGCCACGTGAAGACCCATGTCAGCACTTAGATTCCTCTACCACCACTGGATCCACAAGACTTAGCACCCACTGGCCTGTGATCTTCCTGCATTCGGTGTCATTGCATGTGTTGCATGAGTCTGAAGTGGAATTTTTAGACTGGTATTGAACATATGGGTTAATATCGGACTTATGGACTTGATCTTGCCTGGGCTGGGATGTTTTTTTCAATAAACAATTGCTCTTTTATCTAAAGCTCTTTCTTATACACATGAGTGTCTATGAATTTATTTCTCTAGTCCACTCAGACTAACACACATTCCCCCCAATGCAGACCTCCCCAAAGAGACAACTCCAGCCACCACCACCACCCCCTCACTGCTGGCCCAAGTTGGGGTGAGTCTGGGAAAACTGGGTGCCCTGTCCGAGGCTGCCATGCCCTGAGCCAGGCCAGCCCTGCACGTGGATGGCAGGGGAAATGTGGGGCAGCTTGATGAAGACTGCTCGCTGGCTTGCTCTCTCTTCACCCCTTTTGCTTCTGGAACAAGGTCTGCAGCTCCCTCAGGGCAGTCGACCTGGACTCTGGGTCCCCAGGGCCCCTGTTGCTCTCTGCATTAGCCACAAGGTTGAGCACAAATCCAGAGTCAGAGGGCATGAGGATATCCCAGCATGAAAGAGACCCTACCCTGGTCAGCCAGCCCGGGCTGGCCAGAGACGGGCAGTGCCTGGGTGTGCGTGCTGCTGCTTTCCAAGACTCCAACCACCCGCTCCACTCAGGCACCACCACCACCCGAGTTTACAGCCCTTTACCAACCCCCATTTCTCCGGAGGGTGAAGGGGGAGGGGGATGACTAATGTGAGGAGTATGTTATACTAGATCTGCTCACCCACTGTTCACAGGGGCCGCGGACTACCTACTCAGGGCTAAGGAGTCCCCAGCATCCCAGTGTCCCCGCCTTCAGTGGCTCCACAAGTCTCTGAGGCCAGGGGCCAGGGAGCTAACTGTGTGACCTGATACAAGTCACCTCGTTGCCCCTCGGAGCCCTGCTGTGTTAGGCTGGATTGACTAGCGAAACAAATTCAACGACACTCGTATATGGGCAAGAAAGAGCTTTATATCAAGAAGTAATTATATATCAAGCAAACATCCCAGGCCAGTCCAGCTCGCCCATACGTCCGATACTGGCCATAAATCCCTCTTCAGACTCGCGCAGTCAGAAGCGATGATGCCGAGTGCAGGAAGATCACAGGCCAGCAGGTGAAAGGTCTTGTGGGTCCAGTGGCGGTGGAAGCATATTAGAGCTGGCTCAGGTCTCCACGTGTCTCCTCCAACTCTCTGAGTGTCTCCACAGCAGGAAAGTGAAGCAGAGAGAGAGGGAGGCAGGCATCCAGAGAGCCATTTATCTTGGTCATCCTCCAGTCAAGCTGCTTCCCTGATTGACAGGCTCAACTCTGCCCCACATGTTCCTACGTGCGTCATGTTGGCACAAAAACTTAACCAGCACACCCGCTTTACCACGACATGGGGGTGATAACGCCACCTCACCTCTTACCTTCAGGTGCACCTGAAGCTATGCCTAGAACATTCCTTCCACAAGCCCGGACCTTATAGATGCTCCAAGATCAACGTCTCTTTTCCTGGCAGAACGGTCCTTCCATCATGCTGAGCCTTGTCTTTTCTGTTAAAGACACCAGGCCTTTCTTCACCTGAACTCCTCAAGGCGCTTGGTGGATCCTGGACTGGTTTCTGGATCCCGGATATCCTGTCCCTCCCTCCTTTCTCTGAACCACAACACAAAAAGCTTCAGCCTGGCACGAGGCAGAGGTTTCTCCCGAGGCTTGTAGAGAGGCGTGTGGAGCTGCTAACAGGTCGGCAGTTCGAATCCACTCACCCCTTCCTGAGAAAAACATAAAGAAACCACTGGGGGCAGCTCTACTGAGGTCACATGGCCGTGACTGTGGTCCAAACACTAATAGTAAGTAGTTGGGATGCAGCACCCCAGAAGAGGTTGGGGTGCAGCACCCCCAGAAGGCAGACCATTGCTGAATGTTTCCTAGTCTCACGCTGAACCCAAAGGAAACCTTACTGCCACCAGCCCGATGTCGACTCACAGCGACAAGATACAACAGAGCATTGACAGATTCTGATGGGTTTAAACTATCGACTGTCCCGTTAGCAACCAGGTGCCCCCAGGCCCCCTTTCCATCACGGGCCTTCCCACAGTGCACCCTGCCCTGCCCACTGGCATCACAGTGCCTGCTATGGAAGTTCAGCTCCCCAGAACCAGCACTTAGGGCCCAGGGTGGAAGACCTGGCAAGCCTGCCCTGGGCAATGGAGGAATGTTCTCCAGCTGCCAGTGGTGGGGATGCTCCAGGGCGGGGACGTCCCTTTGGCCTGATACAGAAGGCGTCTGGATGGCAGTTGCCATGTGCAAAAAATCTTGCAGGTTTCTTTTCCTCCTCCGTGAGGCAGGAGGCCTGCTCCCCTGCCCAGGGGTTGGTGCCCCTAGTGCCTGGCCCGCGAGTGGGCGTCTTCGTGTCCAGTGGATCACGTCCAGGCCCTTACTGAGCCCAGGTTGAACTCTTGGCCCGCTGAGAGCGAGGTGCCTGGATCCCACGCTAGGTGGCTGGGCGCCTCCCCACGGTCTAGTAAACAGCTTCTGCATTTGACCTCTCCTTACTCCCCGGCTCTGGGTTAACTAGCGACTCTCCAGGCTGGACTGCGGGGCCCGGCCACATCGCCTTTGCTCTTTGGCTTCTCGGACTTGCTGCGTGGGATCAAGGACCCTCCCACTGGTCACCCATTGGGAGCCCTTTGGAAATGTACCCGGAAGTGGCCCTGGGGCAGAGCCTGCTGGAATGTCACCTGATGCTGAATTCTGCCACCACCTCGGCCACAAAACCTGCTGCTCCTTTTATCCCGGTTCCCATCCACTGCTTGCTGGCCGCCGCCCAAATCCCTGTGGACACAGAGAACTGGATTCTCTTGGCTGCCCAGGTCAGGCCTGCCCCCACCAAGGGGCAGAGCAGATTCAGGACTCAGGCCTTCGTGGCAAGGCTCAGGCCACTCCAAGCCACGCACCCCTTCCAGAAACAAGACCAGAGATGTGTCCACAGCACAGTCCCCACCCCCACCCCGCCTTCAGCAAGTCTCTGAGAAAGTGGCCAAGGTGAGTGTGCCTTAGGCCAGCAGTCACATGACCCCCCCCAACTGAGTTGCCTTCCAACCCCCCTGCCAGCCCCTCCCACTGTGGGGCGTTCCCAGACTTCCCCAGGGCACTCTGTGTTCCTAATGAACCTTTGTCAGGCCCCACTGCCTTGACATGAAAATCCAGAGTCCCTCACCAGACATTCCGGACCTTACAGACTGCACACTGGCCCGATCTCCCTCCTGGATCCGACGGGAACTGGCCAGTCCAGTCCGAGGGGTCTGCTCAGACTAGTTCCCGCTGAGCCTGCTGACAGGTAGGTGCCTGGACTCTTGTGCTAGGTGGTGGGTCTCCCCCGCCCACCTTGTCCTCCCCTTTTGAGAACCCAGGAGCTCTGGTGGCTCTGTGGTTCCACCAGAGCAGCCCTGGTGGTGCAGTGGTTCTGTGTTGGGCTGCTAAGTGCAAGGTCAGCAGTTTGAAGCCACTGGCCCCCTCCTTGGGAGAAAGAAGAGGCTCTCAACTCCAGCAAAGAGTGACCGTCTCGGAGCAAACAACACGAGAAGAAAATGCCCTGAAATGGATTGTGGCGAGGATCGCACAACTCTTAATATGATTGAACGATTACATTGTGTGATGTGTGAAGGATGGGCCAATAAAACGATTTAAAACAAAACCAAAACGGAGTCATGGTCTCGGAAACCCATAGGGACAGTTCTACCCCGTCCGATGGGGTCACGATGAGCCAGCACTGACTCGATGGCAGTGAGTTTGGTGTTTGATGGCTCTTTATGGATGGGCATATGTCCCCAGTGGTGGTGTGAACTCTCAGGGAAAGGTGTGTGCCTGGTTCACCTTGGTACCTTGCCCCGCCCCCATCCTGTGCGGACTTCACCTTACAAAATCAAGCCCAAGACTGTAGCTCTTTATAGGAGTAAAAAGCCTCACCTTTCTCCCACAGAGTGGGTACTGGTTGCGAACTGCTGACCTTGTTGTTAACAGTCAAACACACAGCCACTTTATCCCACAGAATAAAACTGCCCTCATGAGTTTCTGGCACTGTTGATCTTGTGGAAGTAGACAACCTCATATTTCTCTGGCTGAGTGGCTGGGGAGTTTGAACTGTGGATCTTGCTATTAGCAGCCCCCTCTTTAACCCACTATGGCACCAGGGGAATGCTGAGGCTGCATATCTCCACGGCTGCCCCTTCTTCGTCCTCCAGTCCTGTTCTTCTGCAGGTTGCCCCTCAGGTCACATCTGCCAGAACCTTGACGTGAAAGCAGGGAGACACTCAGTGCCAAGGGGACCCAGATGTGCCCTCACTCAGCAGTGATGGCGCCTCCAGGAGGGCAGGGCCAGCCAGCTGGCTTCTGGGTGGGGCCTGCTCCCAGCTGTTCCAGGACAGGCTTGGGGTTTGGGAGGCCTGGGGCTGTCTGTCTGCTCATCTCCAGGGCCGGAAGCCCAGTTGCGGTGTGTGGCGGGAGCTACCGGGAAGCCAGGCCTGGCTATTCTGGGAGTGAGCATGCTGGGGCCCTGGAGGCCCGGCAGCAGCTGAAATCTCAGCCCTTTGGTTTCCTGGCTGCTCCCCGCCCCTCGGAGGAGAAGGCAGGGACCAGCCTGATACAGCCTTTAGAAGTCTGATGGCACCTTTGAGTATCTTAATAGCGGCTGTGGTTAAGCTGAAGTGGGGCCTGGCCTCAGCCCTCTTCTCCAGTCTTTGTTCTTGCTGTCACCCCAATCACCCCGCCGGCCATTTCTCGCTCATCCTCAGGACTCATTAACCCTTTCGCAGGGCTCCTGACACAGCCCCTCCAGCTAAACGCAGGAGGGGGCTTCCTCTGAGGACTGGCTTTTGCAGGGTGAGCCGTGAGACATGAAGACGGTTTGGGTGGTCACCCTCAGAGCCGTGCTCACAGAGCGAGTGGGGCCCCCACAGTGGACCAGCGTCTGGGTAAATTCCATCTTCCTGCACTTGACCATCCCAGAAGTCCCCCGGAGTGGACGCCGGCCTTCATTCTCCCGGTGGGAACTGGAGACCGGGATGGGCAGGGGATGGCCTGTGACCCAAGGTCACAGGATGGTGAAGACAGCGTGTCTGGGGTCATTTGGACTTAAGGGTCACCCTCGACCGCCAAAGATTTCGGGGGGGAGGGCAGCTTGAGGCGACGGTGACCAAGCTGGCTCACCCAGGTGCACAGCGCCAGAACCCAACGTGGTGTTTAGATAGCAGGTGTCCTGGCCTAGTCCGGCCGACAGAACTGAACCCAAATGCCCAGCCCGGCTGCCTCAGGCCTGTTTAAGGTCACATCCCCGGAAGGTGACTAAGGATGCATTCGGAACCGGGGGAGGGACTGGAGGGCAATCAGGAAGTTGCTGCAGGCAACTAGGAGGAGGGCAAGAAGTGACAGCAAACCAGAACTGCCCTCATGTTCCCTGGCAGCCCGGCAGACTGGAATGCCCACTTCCGGGGGTGCGAGAAGGGTCTTTGTAGGGTGAGCTGAAGGGTAGAACTCCCCCTTATCCCAGGTGGGGTCCACAACACCAGGAGGCCAGGAAATGAGAGCTTGCTGTCTTCCTGTTCTCTGTTGCTCCCCCCCGCCCCCGACCCCTGGGCCTCCAGCTTTGTTAAAGGTGAGCAGATCCCGGGTGACTATGTATTGATTGGGCTGCACACGGTGAAATCAGTTAAATCGGCAGTTCGATACCGCCAGCGGTATGAGGCTTTCTACTCCCATAGAGTTCCCGTCTCACACTCTGCCGGGAGGCTCACTAGGAGCCGGAAAGGACTCTCTGGCAGTGAATGCTGAGTTTTGTTGAAGGGAGGGGTCGGGGGCCTCCTAGTGGGTCGCATGGGGTGGGGGTGAGGCTGTTGAAAGAGAATTCAGGAACAGGAAGTTGCTGTCAGGACTCCCCCCTCTCCCGTGCCCTCCTGCCCTCTTCCCAACAATCTCCCAGCAGAGGTGAGTGATAGACAGACACGGACGGGACAGGGATATGAGGAAGTGAATGCACTCTGGGAACACTCAGGGATCTAAAGGGGAAAGAGGAAGAGGAATGGGTATTGATTTTCCCATGGTGGGGGGTGGGGCCGGAGCGCTGGGAACCTTGGCCAAAGCCAAACCAAAGCCAAACTCACTGCCTTTGAGTGGATGCTGACTCACAGTGACCCCCTGTTAACAGGAGTAGAAAGCCCCACTTTCTCCCTCAGAGCTGTTGGTGGTTTTGAACTGCCGACCACGGGGATCGCAGCCCAATGTGTGACCACTGCCCTGCGCCAGCCCCACTCAATGGGAAGGGCCTAGACTTGTTGCCTGTTGGAAAACCAGGATCCCAGAAGTGGGAAAGGACCAGAGCTGAAGAAGAAGATGTGAGGCGATCCCAAGTTTCTTTTTCTTTATTGTTGTTCCTGTCGGCGCTGGTTGATGGGGTTCTTCTTCCTAGGGGTCAAAGGCCAAGGTCAGTGGTAGCTTCCCTGATTGCACCTGTTCCTGTCCCTTTGCTCCCACGTGCTCTTCCCAGAAATGAGGAGAGGACTCAGGGAAGGAGCCGGCCGGCCAATGTAGGCATGTTGGGTCACGGTGGCCATTTGGGGGTGGGGGGGTGGGACCAGTGGCCTTTCTCGACGTTTCTCTAAGAACCACACGGGACCACCAGACACACTTGGGAAGCCACTGGCCCACCTGGGAGGGCCTTTGCACCCAGTTTCCATGGGTGGACATTTCATTCCAGTTCATTTCAAATGCCTCTTCTTTGTTTTTCTTCTCCATTGCTTCACCCCATCTTCCCCTATTTTCCTGCAGGATTGGGGGCTGCTGCACAGACTGGGAGAAGAACTGGGACTTGGGCCTGTCTTCTAGGGGCACCAGAGAGTCCCCGAGGCTGCTTGGCTGAGACGTTTCGACCCGTGAAAAGCAATGACTGACAGAACGCCGCCATGGCCTGCCTTGGAGAACATTCCGGCAACAATCCTTTCACCTTAATCCCAGATTGCATTTCAAAACAGTGTTCTCGCAGCCGGTGCAAACCTGGCCCGAGAACAGTATGGCTCCTTCAGGTCCTGGGCCTGCAGTGAAACGTGACCCAGCAACCCCTCCCCCTCCCCTGGGGCCCAGCCTGCTGGTAGCCGGCTCCCGGTGTTGCCCAAACAGAGGTGCCCCACATGGACGGACTGGGTCTCGGCGCCATTCCGGAGGCTGAAAAGCCAAACCAGGCTCTGAGCAGTGGGCTCCTTCAGCGTCGGCCCGCCCTCTTCAGACGTGCTGTGCTGATGCCTGACTCCTGCCTGACTCCCACGGGGGGCGTCTCTGTGTGCTTCACTCTTAATTCTGTGGGTTAGGTGCTGGGCTGCTAACCACAAGGTAGACAGTTCAAACCCACTAGACGCTCCACTGGAGAAAGAGGAGGCTCTCGGCTACTGCAGCGAATTACAGCCGAGGGTCTTGGTGAGTCGGAATTGGCTCAATGGCAGAGGGTGGGGTTTGATTTGGGGGTGTAACTCTGAAGCAATGAGATTTGGGGCCCATCATCTCAGTCCTATCCCACCCCCCACCAAAAAAATAAATCCTTACTGCCCAACAAGGTGAATTTTACAGGCCCGGGGGCATTCAGATCACCACAAACTCTCTCAGCCATCGAGTCGATTCTGAGTCAAAGAGACCCTACACGACAGGGCTCCCGAAATCGTCACTCTTTATGGGACAGAAAGTCCCATCGTTCTCCATCAGAGTTGCTGGTGGATTTCAACGGCTGACCTTGTGGTTCACAGCCGGATGCACCACCATGACAGAACGACACGCGTCAACCCATAACACCTTCTAACACCCTCCCTGCACGGGGTGAGCAGTTCTCCCACCGGGTGGCTGCCCTACAAGACACACAGTCAATCATTGCTCTGTTCCTGCCCCACCCAGCGAGGGAGAGGTCAGAAGCGGGGGGCTCTTGGTGCATCCGACGTTCCCAGCCATTCTTGTTCCAGGTTTCAGGTGGACCAGGAGCACTGAGCAGCCGGTGGCTGGAGATTGGGGCTCCCGAGGAGGCCTGCTGACCACGTCACTAGCTGTAGAGCTGAGAAATGCCTGCTCACCCTTCACGTGGGGGGATGTGGCAGTTGGTGTCCAGAGTTACAGCCTGGGAAACCCTGTGGGGCAGCTGTCCTCTGACCTTGGATTGCTACCGGAGAGGATTGGCTTGGCAGCTCTGTGTTTGGTTGGAGCTATTTATCACCCAGATACGCACGACAGCTAACGTTTAGGATGTGCCAGAGGTTGTTACAAGCTACACTGGACTTGTTGACTCCTCGGAGCAGTCTTATAAAATAGACACCGTGATCATCCTGCTTTTAGATGAGTGACTTATCCCAGGACCACTTGCAATCCCGTCCATTCCGACTCCAGGTCAACTCAGTATGTTTAAGAGTCCAATTCCTGCACACATTCCTGGTCTCTCTTCTCTCTCCTCTTCTTTCCCTCCTGCCTTCCCTAACGTTTTATTGTGACTTGAGCGGCTGTGTGCGGAGCAGGTAGGTCTTCCCATCAGCCGCTCACACATGTTTTGTTTTACAACATGGGCTGCAGCGAAGACGGGGCAGTCTGCTCTTGGAAAGAGCTGCCATCTGGGAAACCCCCAGGGGCAGCTCTCTGCTGTCCCGTGGGCTCGCTATGAATCGGCCTGGACTCCATAGCAGTGGGCTTTGTTTTGGAGGTTTGGAAGGACTGATTTAGGGGAAGTAGATCACCAGCCCTTTCACCCGCGCTGCTTCCAACAATTTGAACCCCAAGCCCTCAGCGAGTAGACAAGCCTGTTGATCGCCATCTTCATCCAATAAAACCAAAATGGAAACCTGCTGCCATTGAGCCGATGCTAACTCACAGTCACCCCGTAGGACAGAATAGAGCTGCTCCCCAGGGTCTCCCGAGAACGTGCATCTTCACGGGAGCAGAAGCACATTTCTCCCTCTGAGCAGCTGAAAGGGCCAAAGTGCTTAGCAGGCCAGTGCCTCGCCCACGGTGCACCCAGTAACCAACCCGAAAACACCGAGCTCACACCCATCGAGTTGATTCTGACTCATGGCGACCCTGGAGGGCAGGATAGAACTGCCCCTGCAGATTTCCCGAACTGTAGCACCAAGGCCCAGTCGCTAGTCACAGATCACAAGAACTTGTATGCTCATCTCTAAGTGCGTTGTCCTCACTTGGTCTGGAAAGAAGCACTCTGTATCTGCATAAGAAAGGACTAGGAAGTTCCGTAACCATACCAAGGAGGGAACACCATCTTGGAGGCTGGCTGCCGTAGTTGACGTGGTCATCTGCCTTCAAGCTGGTGGCCAGCTATGGTGACCCTGCACAATGGAACAAAGTGGTGCCGAGTCCTGGACCACCCCCACAATCCTTTGCACATCAGACCATCGCAATCCCCAGGTTTTACTTGGCGGATTTTCGGGAGAAGCCTATGAGACCCTTCTTCTTAGACCACCTAAGTCCGTCTGAAAGCTCTATCTAGCGTGTTCAGTGCACCAGCAACACGCAAACCTCCAGGGACAGCGGTCACTGTGCTGGAGCTCCATTGGCAGGGAACCCAGGTCCCCATAGAAGGCAAACATTCTCCCACCATGGCCCCCTCCCATGGAGAGTCTCATGTCGTGGATTCACAAGACTTTCCAACCCTGGCCGGTGATCTTCCTGCTTTCGGCAGCATTGCAGGTGGTGCATGAGTCTGAAGAGGAATTTATAGACTGGTATCGGACATAGGGGAAAATATTGGAGTTATGGACTTGATCTGGACAGAGCTGGGATGTTTATTTAGAATATACGATGACTCTTTGAATCACTTGTTGGGGAGAGTTAGGAGTCCGGTGCGCTATCCATTGCCCACAGAGCCCAGCTTCGTCTTTGATAGAAAGCTCTTTGTTATGCACGCAGGAGTGTCTATGAATTTGTTTCTCTAGGCCACCTGGACTCACACACACAGTGTGCTGTGGAGCATTACTATTCTGTGGCTCTTCTTGCTACCATCTTGTGACCCTCGCAGAATGTGTGGGTGGCACTGTGCATGTGGCCCACCAAGGGGACGAGACAGCCTGCTGATTATGTCAATAAGGTATATGGAACCCTCGTAGGGGGGTTGGTCAGTTTTAAAGCCAATCCCACCGTCGCTAATACCAAGAAGAACCAGCAGCAGAGCCCTTCCTTCAGACGTAGGTCCTTGCTCTGAGAACCTCCTAGGCCCAAGAGAGGGAGGGAACAGAGACACTGGGGAAGACACTGACGTAAGCCTCTGAGCCCATCTGAGTCCTGCTGCGGAGAAACAGCAGCAGCAGAACCAGGAGACCAGTGTAGAACCACACGGTGGGCTTCGCAGCCCGCGAAATGAAATTGCTGAGGTTCCTGGTGGAGTGGGGTGCCACTGGGAGCGTAGCAGTGGAGCTCAAGTGCTGGGGACACTTGCCCAAGTAGGGCAAAGGCCAGGTCCCCAGACAGGGACCCCAGAGCACAGGGCCCAGGCCAAGAAGGAGGGCCTGGCGGCAATAGGTAAAACAGCTCTCCTAACTAAAGAACTGTAACTTGATCCTGAATTGTCACCTGTCACTTCCCTAGTAAACCTCAGGACTGTGAGTGTCACCTGTGAATTCAGTGTTGCTCTTGCCATGGGTGACCAAAGCCAGCAGAGAAGCAGAGACTGCCGTCGACAGGGTAGTTAGTGTTAACATTGAGGGAGAGGGGGCGGGACATGGTGGGGGGGTGTGCTTGCCTCCACCACATGGAAATCCCCAGCTTTGGAATGATGATCCTGACCCGTTCTCGCTCCTGCCCTGAAGTCAGATGAGGTCAGATGCGACTGCATTCCAGAGTGGGCCCTTTTCCCACGTTCCCACTGCGTCCGCCTCCCAAAATGTTCTCATGGCATTCCGTGGGCTCTGGATCCCGTCCACAGAGTCTCTTTTCATCAATTCCTTCCTGGAACGTGCTGTTGCCCCAAGGCTGATGCTGCGCCTAAGCGGTCTCACTTCACTGCCCCAGGCATCACCATGGGACACGCTCCCATATTTCTGAAGCTACCATTTCTCCCGGCGTTCTGCTTCTGGGCAGAGCCCTGGCACGTCCCCAAGAAATACTGCTCAGTCCCTCATTCCTGTGCTCACTGACCCCTCAGCCAAGCCCGGCCACTCAGCAAGGGGCCACAGCCCGTCAACCAAGGGACACCTGAGATTTGCTTTCTAGTAGCAGCTCTGGCCCCAGGTGAGCCGAGCAACGCAGGTAAACATCTGCACCTCTGTAACCTTCAGCTTCCGGACTCCTGAAGTTCATCTCGACGGAGGGATGAATGCCCACTGCCATGTGCTTGGACAGGATGTGATGGCACCTGAGTCCTAGTCCCTTCCCTAAAGACTCTCATGTTCCAATCCCCGAGACAGAAATGACACCAGGCACGGAGCTACAAGGTGGTAACAGTCCCTGTCCCTGTCTCCTTGACTTTGACTCTCCGTGCTCCTGGGTGTGTGTCAGAGTAAAGTTGTGCTCAGACGGTTTCAGCAACTGGTTTGGGGGCGCAGACCTTTCTTCCAAGGTGGTCCTCTGAGGACTTGAACCTCCAACCCTGTAGTTAGCTACCCCACATATGAACCATTGCCACCACCAGGGACATCTGGGAGAAATCGAGAACTCTGGAGGGACCGGAGGGCCTGCGGACAAGTACACAGGAGACCTGGCTTCCAGCCCTGGCTCAGCCACTGCTACCTGTGTGACCTTAACATAGTAGTTTCCTGCTCTGTGGCCAAAGGAGTCCTGCCTGCCCTCCTCCCCTTCACGGTTGCAGGTGAAATGGACTTAGATACGTTAGAGTGCTTGGTAAGCTCGCTAATGCTTTCAAATAACAGGTATTGTCTGCCTCTTTGAGTTCCTCCGAGTGCCAGACACATCCTACTCCTGTTCAAATATTTGTTCACCTCCAAGGTTCTCATCAGCCCCAGAAGGAGCCTGTGCCACTGTAGCTAAACCTGATCGCTAATGGAAACCACTGGGACGCCAGGAAAGTCACCATGCAGAGACGGAGGACTTACTGAAGTATTCCCCAGGAATAAAGATGGGGGAGGAAAAACTCATCTTTGAGCGTGTTCCTGTTATCTGGGAAAGGTCTAAGCAAACGACGTCCACTCCTCACGTATCCGATAGAATTCCCAGGACTGGTTGTTCTGCAGAAGTTGGGATTGTGTGGGTGCCCACCTCAGGTCGCCATGTGGGAGCTGACCACAGCATTACGGAACTGCCAAATGACATCGTGACATAACCCCCAAGCCACGGGGAATCGTGGCCCCGCCAATTCGATATGGAACTTCAACGAGCAGAGCCAAGGCTGGCTGTTCCCACCTCTCACACCCCTTGGCGTGCATCACTCGATGTTCACGTGCATCGTCAGCGTGCAGGATGGTCAGGCAGTATGTTTGGACGATTGTCGTTAAGTGTGAAATAGTGGATAGGAAGACAGTTACTAAGCGAGGCCAAAACTTAGTGACTTAAACGCCACTCAATTTTGACCTGTCGTGGTAGAAAGGTTGGTGAGGCTCAGCTGGCCGGTTCTTCTGGTGGCTCTCTTTGGCACTTGGAATCAGCCGGCAGCTGCAGCTGGAATCATCTGAAGGCTCCACTGTGCCGGACAGCCAGGATAGTGCTCAGGGCTCCTCCACGTGCCTTTTCTTTCCAACGGTGAAGTCCGGACTTCTTAAATGGCTACTCAGGACTCCAAGAACAGCTAGAAATTGCAAGTCACCTTAGAGACTAGGTGTCAATCCGATACTCGGTCACTTCTGTCCTATGCTATTGGTCCAATCAGCCACAGTCTGCCCAGAGACCAGGAGGTGGAACCATGGACTCTGTTTACCCCCTTGCTTGGACAGTGGAAGGAACAAGCCCACATCTCAGGTTCTGAGCCAATGCTGTGATAATGGGGGTGGGGTGGGGGTGGTGGCTGTAGGATCACGTTGAGGAAGGGTTGCCTTGACAATGGGTTGGGTTTGGGTTTGGAGTTTTGACTGCAAGGTGTGGACAGACAGAATTCCCTCCAAAAAACTACTGGACACCCTCAACCCTTCCATCCACCCTGGATGTCCAGAGGCTGTTGGGTGGCCTGGGAGAAATGAGAATTAGGGCAAAGCCAAGGTGCCCAGGGACAGCAAAGTCAGGGTCATGGCTCAGAGATCCACACTTGGCCACCATCCAGCCCGGCCTTGCTCCCACACCCTGAACACACCCTGACCAAGACCTTGGAGAGCTATGTTTGTGTGTGTGTGTGGGGGGGGGGGAGCACCCTTCTGAGTGCCCGCCAGAAGACTGTGCAGGAACCAACGCCAGTGTGGGGGTGGGGCAGGCAGCTTGGCACAGGACAGGGAAGCTGCTCTCCCAGGGGACCCATTTGTCTCGCTCATGCAGAACATGTCACCAGCCCTTTATTTGCCTTTCCAGGTGCAGAGGAGGCAGAGCCCAGGTCGGCCAGCCACGCCGCTCCTCCCCCCTGACCTCACCCTCCCTGGGGGCCCCACCGACTTCCCTGATGCTCATATCTCTCCTCCTGTGCCCCAGCCCCTCCTCTGCCCCTTTCCTGCCCATCCATGCACTCCACACACATCCTGAGCAGCGGGGCGCCCTGGGACCACCCTTGGAAGCCCACACGTGGGACATTTGCCTCCTAGGGCTGCCACAACCCCGATGACACACCCTCTGCCTTCAAGCCACAGACACTCAGTCGCTCCCATCTCCAGAGGCCAGAGCCCAAGACCACGATGTGGGGAGAGAGGGCTCCTCCTGGGGCTTCCCTCCCGGGCTCCCTCCCAGCTCATGGCGTGGAGACGCGGGTCCCTCCAGTGTCAGCCTGCCTCCTCATGTGCCCTTCCTTGCCCTCCGTGACTGGGGGTCCTTTCCTGTCTCTCCTAAAGACATTCTCAGTGGGCTGAGTGCTCCCCCCACCCCCCAAATCCAGGATGATCTCCCCTCAACTCTCACTCAGAACCGCACACCCTCTTTCCAAATAAAGCTAGGTTCTGAGTTTCGGTGGGGGAGGGCTTGAACTTTGGGGGACGTTATTCTACCCACCAGGAACCCTCAGCACTGGGCCACTCACCCCCAAGGAGTCTTCCCACCACCCAGGGCCAGCTTCCTTGGCCAGTGTCCAAGAGACACACCCTGACAATCCCCAGTTCCCCCTTAGCATGTCCTTACACCCCCCAGGGTTTCCCTAGGCAACTCAGACACCACAGAAGGTGCCGTGCCGGCCATGTGGGTTTATAAACGTGGGCCCTGGAAGCAAACAGCCTAGAAGCCTAAGGAGTGTCCTTGGGGTGCCTCCCCCCACCCAAGTCAGGAGGCCAGCAGCCTTCTGAGTCCCACAGCCTTCTCAGTAGCCTTAGGCGGCAGAGCAGGCAGGCGTTGGAGGAACAGAGGGATTGTAAACTCAGATCGGTTGCCACTTAGCAGAGCAGGCAGGCGTTGGAGGAACAGAGGGATTGTAAACTCAGATCGGTTGCCACTTAGTCACCGGACGACCTTGGGTGAATTCCTTAAGCTCTCAAAATGTCTATTTCCTTGTTTTATAGAATAGAGATAAAAATAGTACCTGGCTCCTAGAGCTGAGTTGCTAATCAGATAAGCTTGAGGCACAGACAGGGCTGTACCTGAGCCTGTGATGGGGAGGCTGCTCATTGGGCACCTGCCCTGGCCCACGCCACTGTTCCGGCAGAGACTGTGACAGCAGTATTTCACGTCCTAACAGCCAGAGGTGGAGCTCATTATGCCCATTTTATTGGTGAGGAAATTGAGGTTCAGTGAAACAATGACTTGCCCGGGGGCATACAGATTCCAAGTTCCACTCCCTCCCAGCTTTCTCCAGGGAAGCCGGCTGGCAGTGTCAAGCTGCCAACCTTGCTGTGAGAAGTCCAGGGTGTGTCCACTCCACCACAGCCCTTCTTGTATATGAACTAGGGTGTGGTGAAAGAGAACCACAGGAGGAAAGCCTGAGTGGGGTGGGAGAGTGGGGGGCCTCAAGGACCGCTCCACAGAGGGGGCTGAGAGGCAGGAAGGGCCTTCTGTGAGAACCTGCACGTTCCCACTCTTTGGACCAGGGGAACGCAGTAGGGAGTCTGTCTCTTGTCCCCGGAAGCTGGCCCTGGGTGGTGGGAAGACTCCTTGGGGGTGAGTGGCCCAGTGCTGAGGGTTCCTGGTGGGTAGAATAACGTCCCCCAAAGTTCAAGCCCTCCCCCACCGAAACTCAGAACCTAGCTTTATTTGGAAAGAGGGTGTGCGGTTCTGAGTGAGAGTTGAGGGGAGATCATCCTGGATTTGGGGGGTGGGGGGAGCACTCAGCCCACTGAGAATGTCTTTAGGAGAGACGGGAAAGGACCCCCAGTCACGGAGGGCAAGGAAGGGCACGTGAGAGGGCAGGCTGACACTGGAGGGACCCGCGTCTCCACGCCATGAGCTGGGAGGGAGCCCGGGAGGGAAGCCCCAGGAGGAGCCCTCTCTCCCCACATCGTGGTCTTGGGCTCTGGCCTCTGGAGATGGGAGCACCTGAGTGTCTGTGGCTTGAAGGCAGAGGGTGTGTCATCGGGGTTGTGGCAGCCCTAGGAGGCAAATGTCCCACGTGTGGGCTTCCGAGGGTGGTCCCAGGGCACCCTGCCACTCAGGATGTGTGTGGCGTGCAGGGGTGGGCAGGAAAGGGGCAGAGGAGGGGCTGGGGCACAGGAGGAGAGATGTGAGCATCAGGGAAGTCGGTGGGGCCCCCAGGGAGGGTGAGGTCAGGGGGGAGGAGCGGCGTGGCTGGCCGACCTGGGCTCTGCCTCCTCTGCACCTGGAAAGGCAAATAAAGGGCTGGTGACACGTTCTGCATGAGCGAGACAAATGGGTCCCACAGAGGCCTGGGAGGGCAGCTTCCCTGTCCTGTGCCAAGCTGCCTGCCCCACCCCCACGCTGGCGCTGGTTCCTGCACAGCCGTCCAGCAGGCACTCAGAAGGGTGCCTCCCTCCATGTCCCCCCAAACATAGCTCTCCAAGGTCTTGGTCAGGGTGTGGGAGCAAGGCCGGACTGGATGGTGACCAAGTGTGAGTCTCTGAGCTGTGGCCCTGGCTTTGGTGTCCCAGGACACCTGGGAAGAAAGGCCTGGTGATCTTCTTCCCCCAAAAAATCATTCCCTGAAAACACGGTGGAACCCAGCTCTACTCTGACACCCCTGGGGTTGCCAGGCATTGGGGTCAGCTGCAGTGGTTTCTGGCCAGATAGCTTGAGCTGCCTTCATGGCCCCACCACACAGGTGACGTTACAGGGTGGGAATGCAGGAAGTCTGGATCCAGGCACTGACTCCAGGGGGAACTCCTGCCTGGTCTATCTCAGGTCTGGGAACTGCCTGTAGGAGCCCTCCTGCAGCCTGGGTGAGGTGCTGGCTGCTGGCTGGGAGAATTTGAAAGCCCCAGTCGCTCTGTGAGGGGAAAGTTGAGGCTTTCTGTTCCTTTAAAGATTCACCATCTCTGAAACCCACAGCATAGTTCTTCTGTCCTTTTGGGGTTGCTGTGAGCTGTTGTCCACTGGAAGGCAGTGGGTTTGTTTTGGGGCCTCGCTGCCAGCAACCCCTGGTGTTCCTAGACATGGTGGTGTGTCCATCTCCACCGCTGTGTGTCTCTGCTCATTCTAACTCACAAGTGACTAGACTCAGGCCCCAGGCGCCTCTGGGATGGTCTCATTCGCAGGTCAAAAGATCTCCTCCCCATTTCCAGAGCACTTTCCAAATCTAGTTGTGAGTAGACAGAACTTGTCTCTCTCATGCAGATGGCCAGGGTCCTGTGAGTTGCCACTGGAGTTCATCAGCTGCAAGAGCAGAGCACCAGGGGGACCCCGGCTCACACCCACAGCATCTCTACAACGTTTAAAAACCAAAAGCCAGAAAATAGGAAAGGCTGCAGCGAATGTGGAGAGACAAGAAGGCTCACATACTGCCGGTGCGATTTTAGAATTGTGCGGAGAACAGTAAGGAGCTGCCTTAAACAATGGTGTCCATCTTTACCTTACGACCCTGCCACCTCTTGACTTGTGTCTCCCTCGATGATGCCAACAGAGACCCGCGTGCAGCCGGATTGATCACAGTGACTTCTATGATCGAGAAAGCACGGAAACCATTCAAGAACCCCCGTCAGTGGAGGAACAGATAGACGGACTCTGGTACCTACACAGCGTGGACTAGTATGCGTCCTTACAAAGCAAGGTCAAGGACTTCGGGACATGAACAGAACTGGAGGACATCGCCCGCTCAGCACAGGTAGTGGAACTCAGAAAGAGATGGGGTCCGCAACTATGTATCGTCTATTTTTCCTTGCGTGATATTCCACAAATCAAAGGGAAGCCATCATAATAACATGGAATTTTAAGAAATGAATTTTAAAAAGGAGAGAGAAGGGCCGCACCCCTCTAGGCTCCTTGTCCCTTTGATCCAAACCCTGGTCTGAGCGACTGTGAAGGAGGAAGAGTGGAACCATAAGAAACCCACTGAATTCTTGTGTGGGAGGAGGGAGCTAGTTTCGAACGACCCAACAGGAGCTCATTAATGCACCTGCCTGTGGGCGCTGGCTGTGCCATCGAATTAAATTGGGCAGATGTCATGGTTTACAACATCCGTTTGGCAAACATCGCCTTCCTCTCCCACCACAGAAAGCCCAACCCCGTCTAGCCTGACTCAGCGAGTCTGCAGAGCAGGGCAGACTCCTAACTGGGGTGCATCCTTCTTCCTCGGAAAGGCTGGGGGCTCGAACCACTGAACTTCCCGTGCGCAGAGCACCTAACCACTACGCCACCGGGGTTCCTCCCTACTTGGTGTGTTTTCAAGTCTCCAATGGGGACAGCCAGGCTCTTCGGAATCCCATAATAGCAACTACACGTCAAAAGGCATTTAGGGAAGATCGGTGGTGTCCAGGGGGCTGCGAACTAGCCCAGGGGCCAGCTAACTGCACTCCCCCGGCCAAATCCAGTCATGCCCGGTTGTTTTTTTTTTTTAATAAATAAAATTTGATTGGAACCTGATGCTGCTGAGGACCTAGGCCCCTCTCCCCTTGCCTGAGCCTACTGCTAACCACTTGCTGTAAATAACGCAGGGGCCGTAGCTGACCTCTGGCAGCCCTAGTGCCAAGAGACAGGGGTCAGAGGTGTCTCCATGCTCCATTCTTCTTTGCCCGCCCCTCCCACGCCACTCTACAGCTGCGCTGGGTTCAGTGATTCACTGTCACGGTCACAGAGAACTCACAAGGATGGGCATTTCACCAAGAGCCCTGGTAGCATAGTGGTTTCGGTTTCGTGTTAGGCTACGATCTGAAAGATCTGTAGTTTGAAACCACCAGCCACTCCCTGAGAGAAAGACGAGGCTTTCTACTCCCATAAATGGTTACAGTCTAGGAAATGAACAGGGGCAGTTGTACCCTGTCCTCAGGGGTCGCTGTGAGTCGGCTCCGACTCCATGACAGTGAGTTTGGATTTTCTTTCTTTTTTTTTAGAGAAGAGAAGAGGTTCCCACAAGCTAGGATCAAGGCACAATCCACAGCAGCACCTCTCCTCCGCCAGCAGCCAAGTCTCTCTGGTCCTCAGCCTCTTGGCCACGAAGCCCCTCAGCCCCTCCCTCGTGGACCAGGAAGCCCTCCTGCCCCTCTGTCTCCAGGTCCCTCCGGCTCAGTGCAGCTCCTCTGGCTCTGTCCCCTGGTCTCCGTGCCTCCGTCCCCGGTGACTCTGCTCTTGGCCTTGGCCATGTCACAGAGATCTGGACCACGCTCCTCCGAGGGGCCTGGGCTTCGCTCTGTCTGAAGTGGCTCTTCTACCCAGAGGACGGGCAGACCCAAGGAAAGTGCAGGATGGTGACTTATGTCACGTCTTTTAGTGGAGTCCAAAGATGCTCCCCCCGCCCCCAGGAAACAAAGGGTGTGGCCTGGTTCCCACCCTCTCCTAAGGTCAGCACTGAACCCCGCCTGAATCCTGCCCATTACTGTAGCAGAGAACTCCCTCCCAAACAGCATTACAGTCACAGCCAGAGGCTCCAGAATTTCCATCTGTCACATAAGGGATTGTGGCTAGAAGGGCCATATTAATTGACCACGTCTCACTGCTGGGCAGCTGGCAGCTCAGCTCAGGCTCAGGGCAGCCAGGAGCTAGACTTCGGGAGCTGTCCCCACCCTCCCCCCACTCAGGCCCTGGACAACCCTGCAAAGAAGGCCCCAGAAGGCAGGACAGAGCTTGTTCCCAGCTGGGGGGAGGGGGAATTCCTGAGCCAGCCAGGGGCCTGGGAGCCACTGTGACCTGAGCACAGCTAGCTGTGCCTGTGGCCTG
Organism: Tenrec ecaudatus; assembly: GCF_050624435.1. Lineage (NCBI taxonomy): Eukaryota > Metazoa > Chordata > Mammalia > Afrosoricida > Tenrecidae > Tenrec > Tenrec ecaudatus. The sequence goes on along the minus strand of NC_134539.1, from coordinate 152,381,272 downwards.
CTTTAAACAGCTGCTGGGAGGGCTCAGGGCCTTCAGGAAATTTCAGGGCTCCTCACTTGCCTGCCCACTCCAGGGGCGGTCCTGAGCCTGAGTGAGAGCCAGGGCTGCCTGTCCTGATGGAAAATCACAGGCGTCTCCCTATGTGGCCCCTCTTCTTGATCCTGGGGTGTCCTGGCTCCCATGGCCCACACCCCAAACCTTCTTCATGACTCTAGGAAGAACTGTGGTCCCACCCCCCCCCCCACCCTGTCTGGAGCCGCCTTGGGTACCAGGGCACCACACCCAGGCTGAAGGCGCTCAACATAGCATGTAAGCATGCCGCGCCCTGTGCATGCCTCTTTCTGGCTGTCCCCAGAAAGGGGCCTGCCCCCTGTGCCCTTGAGCAAGGGCTTGACTGGGCCATCCATGCGTGCAGAGCCCCTCCGCCCAGCCCCGTTCCTCGTGGGCTGTGCCCCAAGATTGATTTTTTAATGTGCTCCGTGCTGACTCGGCCTGAGCTGTGCGGCTCCTGCCTGCCGGCGGCCGGGGCCAGAAAGGAGGGGATGGACATGTGACCCGCCTTCTCTGACCACCTCTGTCCTTGAACCTAATCCCCACCTTTGCTGTGAACAAGGGTCCGGGATGGCCTGTCACCGTTTCAGCCAAAGACAGAGGCCACCTTGGTCCAGACACTCTTAAGTTTATTCTGCAGGCGCAAAGCAAGACAAGCAGAAACAGTGGGGTCTGCTCCCTGCAAGCGGCCAACCCAGCGAAAATCAAGCGAGTTAGAGACCCCGGACTAAGTGACGGAGAGCAGGTTTTGCAGGGATCGCAGGACTAAGCAATTCCCCAAAGGATGTGACAGAAAGAGGCTTTTCTACAAGCCCATCCTGGAGACACCATACTCCATCGCTTCTCTAGATGGGGCCTGTCTCAGGCATGGTGGTGGAGACCTATCTAAATGGCCTTGCTTATGACCTTCACAGGGTCAGAAGACCCTCCCCACCAACGGGAAGCAGACTTCGTCTGCACCCTCAGGTCTCACATGCCCTCAGACCACACGGGTCAGGCTCTGGAGCGGAGGTGACCTGCCAGAGCTAAGAGCCCAGCGGGCAAGCCTGGAGGGGCAAGCAGCAGGTGACAAAGCTTGACACCCACTGAAGGCCATCCATGCATCAGCTGGTGACCTTGGGCATTTACAAGGAGGTCTGTTTTTACTTTTCTTTTTCTTTTATTTCAGTCGGTGATTTGGAAAGGAACACCAACCTATATGTGTTTGTATCATTTAGGAACCCTGGAGGCAGGCGAAGTGCTAAAGCACCGGGCTGCCCACTGAAAGGTCAGCGGTTCAAACCTACCGGAAGGCATCTCGTGGGAGAAAGGCTGGGCCACCTGCTTCCATAAAGATGGCAGCCTGGGAAACCTGGATGGGCAGTTCTGTTCCCGGTCTGTACTCCAGCGTCGCTGTGCGTGGCCTCAGGATGGCTGTGAGGAATAATATCTGGAATAGCAAATTACTCTGCATTACGTATGCAATGAATGTAAAGTAGGTACGGAAAGAAACCAAGCAGCTCCCTGCCCGTCCACGTCTCAGCGCGTTCATTTCCAGGCAGGAAAACTAGCGCGGCTACAGATACATGACGTCTATATGTAATTTGAGGGGCCCCTTGCGGTGCAGCAGGGGATGCGACGGCCTGCTAATGGCAAGGTCAGCAGTCAGAGACCAGCGGCCGCTCTTCACGGGGAGAAAGAAGAGGCTTTCTACCCTGGAACACAGTCGCAGCCTCGGATCCCCACTGGGGCAGTTCTGCCCTATCCTATAGGGTCACTCCTAAGGATGCCCCTTTCCAGCCACAAGAGAAACTCCTCATTCTCTTTTTAAAAAATCTTAGCCTTTTATGTGTGATAAATCTACCCAGCAAAAGAGATGCCATTTCACGTGACCTCGACCATTCAGTACAGACTGGTTGCTAGCTCCCGGGCCCAGGTGCAACGTGGTTGCGGACCCCCGCTGCTGAGTGCCGAGGTTGGCAGTTCGAAAGCACAAGCCGCCATTCCCTGGGAGAAAGACGGGGCGGGCTTTCTACTCCGCTTAAGAGTTACAGTCTCTAGAACCCACCAGAGTCATCCTACACCACCCCCCATGGGTCACAATGAGTCAGCGTCAACTCGGCGGCAGCGAGTTTGGTCTGCGCTGACACCCGGTAGCACCACTCGGGGGGCATGGTTTTCTTTCCTCAAGTGGTGTGCCCATCCCTTTCCGGGTGACTCCACCCACCAAGATCCACATGTGCTCACCCGTCCACCCAGCTTCTCCTATAACCTTCAGAGATGCGTTCTGCAGTTTGGGTCCCGCGCAGAGAACGCTGTGGGAGAACCCCGTGTGCAAGGCAGGCTCGCAGCCATTCGCAATTGTCCAAAACTTCAGAAGCAAGATCAGGATGGTCGGAAGGAGCCAGGAAGGAACAGTCAGAGACACGCCTGCCTTCCCTGCTCCATTCCCCAAAGAAGTCCCCCACCCCCACCCCTCCTACACCACCTCCCCGAGGCAGCTCAGGCCTTCACTTCCCAGGCAGTCTCTGTGATGGATCCTTGAGCCCTGCAGCCATGCCCAGAGACAGGCAGGCCAGATAGCGGTTTCCATAGGAGCGCACCACCACCGAGCCTGGAAGAAGTCACATTCTTTTCCCGGGTTGAACAGCAAGCCAGAGGCAGAGCCAGAAGGTCCTTGAGTCACCGAAGGCCTTGCCTGGTGCTTGGCTTCGGTGATTGCTTTTCCGCCATCAGCAGATCAGTCATCTGGTTGGCCGAGCCGCCCAAGGCCCCAGGTCAGGTAGGAAAGAAGACTGAGTGGCCGGTCTGGGAGGATTCCGTGTCTGTCTTCCCTTGCAGACAGGAAGAGCCAGGCAAGGGCAGCTTCCCGGGGAGGGGGTGCGGACAAAGAGGGAGGTCCTGGGAGAGTGGGGAGTAGAGGAGAGTAAGGACAGTGGGGTCTCCAGCCCAGGAAGAAGGGAGACTGCTCTTTCACAGCAGGTTGCACAAGGCAACAATTTGACATCTCGATGGCTGCTTCCACGGGAGCCTTGATCATAGAGCCAAGTAGAATGAGATCCAGGACAACGTCCGTCTCGCTTCTGTGTATCGTGACAGTGCTTATTGGACTAGTTGTGAGGATTGTGCTGTTGTTGTTGTTGTTGAGATGTTGTCCATCTTGAAGGCGGGAAGGCTGTAACCTAACTCTTGGTTGTGAATGGGGATGAAGATTCACGGAGCAGATCGGTTTTCCGCTCCAAGCTGCATCCATGTTGTCTCCTGTCCTTGATTGCATGCACCCCACTTCCCCTCTGTGGGTCCTTTCCCACCCACCCTGAGCCTTGTCCTTGGGTGAGCACTGCCCTTTGGAGCTCCACAGGTCGAGTGTCAACATTAGTCTCTGGTGACGTGTCTGTTCATGTCCTCTCGCCTGTTTTAAAATGGGACAACTGGTCTTTCCTGGCTGAAGTGTTGAAGGCGTCTATACATTTTAACGACCAGTCCCTTGTCAGACATGCTGTTTCCCCCCCAAAAAAATGTTCTCAGGTTGTGAGTATGGGAGGAGCCAGTCATCTACACTCTTCTGCCCTTTGCACGTTTCCAGTTGTGTTTGTCGGTGTGCGGAAGGCTGGAGTCTCCCACCATCATTGGTAAGCCCTTCAAGCCCTCTTCCTTTCAGCAAGCAAGAGTGACAGCCCCACATTGATGGGTGATTAGCCAGTCTTCTCCCAGACTGATGCCTCGTTCTTCAAATAGCCCAGCATCTCGGATTAGCCACTCAGCATCCAGACTGGAGGAGTGCAGTGAAAGGATTCAATCCTCATGTAAACCTGGAGCACCCCCAGTATTGTTTGGCTTTTAGTCTCTCTACACAGCTTCTGCAGGAGCACAAGGAAGGGCTCTGGAATTCCCCTTCTTCGCCATGTTATCCATAGCTCGCTATGATCACGCAGTCTAATGCCTTCGCACAGTTAACAAAACACGGGGCCACACAGCTTTCTGGGCTTCTAATCAAGACCCCTTTGACATCTGCCCTGATTACCCTGGGTTCGAGTCCTCTCCTGAACCTGCTTGGAGCTTCTGACGGTTCCCTGTTGATGCTCCCCTGCAACTGTGAGATCGCTCTGGAGATAGAGTTACACCTCGATCCTTGGCCCCGCACGAGAAAGAATTCACGCCGAAGCCTGGTTCTTGACCCAAGTGAGTTTTATGAGAGCTAGAAGAAGTTTCAGGTTTACACGGCACCCATAGGACTCCTCCCGAACATGCAGCCTGGTGGAAGCTGCTCAGCGTCATGCAGACAAGTCTCTTGTTGACTCTGGGCTCCTGCCTTTTCAAGGATTCCACGGGGAGGCGTGGTGGACGATCCCTGATCGACCCCATTGGCTGAATTGAATTCACCTGGCCTAGGTGGGCCAATCCAGGTTTAGTGCCCACCCATGCCTACTGCGGGGAAACCTGAACCTCTGAGCATGTGCAGTACACCACTCCTTTGTTCCCTTGCTTGGCTCTCTGGGCATGTGTTAATGGACATTCCCCATCCCTGCACTAGAACTACCTAACACAACCATATTTTGAGCAACCTCCAACAAGATTTTACTTGCACGCGATGTGAATGACATGGCCGATCATTTCCTGCCTCTATTGTATCACCTTTCTTTGGGATGGGTACACATATAGATCCCTTCCAGCCTGTTGGCCAGGTAGCTGTCTCCCGGAAGTCTTGGCATAGGCCAGTGAATTCGTCCAGAGCGGCATCTATTTGCGGAAACATCTCTGTTGGTATTCCATGCACTCCTGGTGTTTTCCCCACAGTGCGTTTATGGTGGACTGACTGCCTAGACCAACTCAGAAATGCGCATACAGAGCCAAAGGTGCTGGATCGAGGGGTGGGATTGCTGAGTCAAAGGATCTGAGCGCTTAGTAGTGCTGCAGATCGTCAGTAAGCCACACACTCACACACACACAAAGTGGAACATAAAGTTTACTCTGAGCGCATAGTCTCTACGCATAAACTCACGGCCACTCACAGTGACCCTACTAGAACTGTCCCTGTGGGTTTCCATGACCATAACTTCACGCAGTCGAGAGCCTCGTTTTTCTCCCGAGAAGTACCTGGTGGTTTCCAACTGCTGGCCTTGCGGGTGGTGCCCAACACCTAACAGTTATGCAACCAGGGCTCCCCCCACTCCTCCCCTACCACAATGCATGCCTGGACCCCCAGCCCATCTGTTACAATCTCGAGTGTCACTGACCTATAAGTCACATATCGTACCATTCGATGGGTTACACGTTGTAATAAGTAGGTTTATTGTTCCAACCCAGCCAGTAGACACATGGGGGATTAATAAGGTCGCAGTTTGTCGGAAACAGATTTCTCCCAAGTTGTCTCCCCCAAATAGATGTCAAACTTAGCTGCTTGCTACAGGTGGCAAATGACTATATACCTGGAGGTCAACAGAAGTAGGTCAGGGGTTATTCTCCCTAAGGGTTATCAGCCATCTAGAGCAATCAGACTGTATAGTCTGTCCCACCCTAAGTAGGGCCCACTCCCTTCTGATAAGGATGGTAGTAGATTGTTTCCCTGTAGGAGAGCCCAGGGAGGTCAAGCCCAGCCAAGGGTAACCAAGGTTAGGCCGCCATCATGAATCTAGGGTCTGCCCTTCTTGTCACATGTGTACCCCTAGTCCCTCCCCTTCCTATCATGTGTGCACCCCTAGCTCATCCCCTTCCTGTCACACTTATGCCTATTATACATCCTCTTCCTGTGACGTATGTCTTTACCTGTAATTAGGAGGCATGCACACCCCCAAAGCCTTGGTTAACAAATCTCTCTCCTGCCCTCTTGTCTCCCATCTCCACATGGATCACCAAGAGGGGCTGAGGTGAGCATGCTACCATGAAATGTGTCTGATTCCATTATTTCACTCCCTCTTCTCTCTCTCTTATTCTCTATGACTTTAATATAATCTTTACTTATTATTGCTGTACAATGGCACCTGCCAGACCTGTGATGATGTATTAGGGGCTGACTCCCCTGAGAGCAGTTTAATTGAAGGGCAAAGAGATAAATGGCTCCATGAGCTGTGCCCTTCTGTCTCTTGCTCTCTGATGATTGGACCAGTGTGCGGCTGTCTTAGTCGGATCTCTGCCTCAACTTGAGAGCTACACTACCTGTGGGAAGCCCAACCCATGGACCGTGTCACTATAGTTTGAGGCTCCTTTGAGACCTGCTTTGCCACAGTGCTGGTGTAAACATCACTTGAGCTGGGGACTGTTGGACCCTATCATCTGGCTGACTGTTGGTGACCCACCCTTTTTGCTGCCTGTAGCCGGACTGCCTGTATTGATCTACAGAGGACTAAGTTGTCTGCTTCCTTGACTTGCACCCAGTAGCCCTCGTGAGTTGAAGGACTGCCAGTGTATTAACTGTCTCACGGAAGTGAGTTGAACTGAGTCATTTGTACTGCTCTGTGGATTAATTCTCTGTTTATTTCTTTGCGTTGTATCTATCTAAAATCATAAGTGTCCTGGTTTTGTTTCTCTAGAGAATCTTGTCTTAACACACACGTAATTCAAAATAATTGTCCAGTCACCACCACGTTCAGTTTTAGAACATTGGCTTCTTTCTGGTACTCCCTATCATTCCCCAGCCTCCCCTGCCCTAACCCTAAAAAACTATTCATCCAATCACTGTCCCTCTAGATTGACTTTTGTGTAAAGGAAAACACACAGCAGGCAAAGAGAACTCATTTTCTATGTCCCCATGTGCTCTGCCTGACAGCAAGGCCAGCCACATCATAGGGAAACCCTCTCATTATAGAAAACACAAATGGCCGGGCGGAGGGGCAGAGGGCAGCCTGTGGACGCCTTCCCCTTGGACTCAGTGCAGGAGAGGGCGGGGAGGCCAGGGTTTAACCCATCATTTAAAAATCAGCCAGTGGAAAAAAAAAATCAGCCAGTGATGGGTCTTCTCTATTTCTCCCTCCCTGTGTGGTGCAATGGTTAAGCATTGGGCTGCGATCTGCAGGGTGAGTAGTTCAAAACCACCAGCAGCAGCAACTCAGGAGGAAAAGATTGGGCTTTCTACTCCTATAAAGAGTCCTAGTCTCAGAAACCCACAGAGGATCGCTATGAGTTAGCATCGACTCAATGGCAGTGAGTTCTTCTCCCCTTAAGCCTATTGTACATAGCTTCTTGAGTCAGTTGCTTGCTCTGGAATTTGGCGCTGTGGGTTCGGCTGTGAATCTGAAGTTGAGCGTTGAGCAGTTCAAACCCACCAGTCAGTCGATGGGGGAAAGAAGAGGCTCTCTGTCCCTGGACAGATGTAAAGTCTTGGGGACCCTGGACAGGGTCTCTATGAGCTATAACCCACACGACAGCAATGACGTGTGGGCTTGGTAGGGATCGAGGTAACTGCTCAGAACACATCGTGCGCTCAAGTTTCGGTGAGTCTTGATGATTATTCACAGCAGGTATTGCCAATCCCTGTCACCCACAGAGATGCATCAGTTTGTGCTCCTGTTAACAACGCACCGGAGTGCCAGGTTCCCCAGCCTCAACAGCAGAGGGTCCGAACCCCTTTGGCCTTTGATAGTCTGGCCAGTAACAAGAGGGGTGTTGTCCGCAACTACTTCTCTGAGCCCAGCCCGTGGCTAGCTAGCCCCTCTCCACAGTGAGCCAGGTCCCTGGCCTTGCCTGCTATGCCCGCTGCAAGCTCTTAGCCTAGATCCGGGTTTCTGGTCGACAGCTCTTGCTGAGTCACCGCCCAAAAGGCAAGTGTAGCAGGCTCTGATTATTCCTGCCCGGAGGCTGCCAGCCCTGGGCAGCCCTTGGCCTCTGGCATTTCCTGTGGATGTCCAGACACGTTTGCAAGCTAAGCATGGGCTGGGGTGGCTTGATTGGGAGCGGGATGATAGTGGGTCTAGTCTTAAAGGGCAAGTGACCAACAGAGTGGGAGGGGCCCTGCTGAGGCTATAGAAGGAATTTGGGTTGTTAGAAGGGACCTTGAAGAAGAGGTGAGGGGTGGGGGGTGCAGGCTCTGGGGGAAGCTGGGAACCGGTTCTTGCTGGAAGTTTCTAAATCTGAAACGCACCCCCTGGCTGTGCCCAGCCCGGAACCCTCCGCTTGTGGCCACGCCAGGGTGACCCCTGAGAGATGCTGGACGCAGACACAGCTGTTCCCATGAGGCCCTCAGCAACCACAGAGAGGCCTACAGAGACCTTGCTGTGACGAGATGGCCTGGGCATGCGTGGGGTAGCCCAGGTCAGGGGGGTGTCAATGAACCTCAGTGCTTCTGGGGGGCAGAGGAGCCAGAGCTGGCTTACTGGGCCCTGGGGAGCCTGCCCTGTAATTTCCTGACTCCTCCAAGAAGCAGATTTATAATGGAAATTGCTGAGACGGAGCATGTGCCCCCTCCCCACCATCTCCAACCCCAAAACGGATGGGCTTGGTGTCATTTTATAACCCCAGCCAAGCCTTCCTTGGGCTATGACCACTAGCTCCCTGCCCCACCTCCCGCCTCACCCCCAGCCCAGGGCGCCTCTGGACTCTGCTGAGGTTGGTGGTCAGGGGAACGGTGGGGAAGGCTTCTTCATCCCCTCCCACTGAGGTCTGCTTCTGGGGTGTACTTCCCATGCTTCTGCTGCCTTGCGGGAGGGTGGATGTGGGTTGGGGGTAAGCCGTGGCCTTGGAGGTTGTGGTCAACCTCCACTCATGGCTCCTGTGCTTTCTGTAGACCAGGGTTCAATTCTCTGCCCAACCACGACCCCCCGGATGCCCTTTCTACCAACTTGAATGGACGCTGCTGAGGTGCTAGGGGAGCATTGGTCCAGGTGGGCCTCCCTTTCTGCAGGGGGCTGCTGCCTAGCGCCCCAGTCTCCCCTCCCGCCCCCCACTCCCCCACTGCGTTTTCAAAGCCGAATTCTCTAGCATTGCAGCTAGAGTTGCTTCTCCTCCCCCCTCCCCTGCTGCCTCAGCTTCCCTGAGGGAAAAGTACAAAAAAGTTGAGGATGTCCCTCAGGCCACCGAAAACTGCTTAATTGCTTTCCGAGAGAATTGTCACCTCCTTCTGGCTTCCTCCCCCTCTCCCCCCTCCCCCAACCTGGAGGCCCTGGCTGGGAGAGATTGCTCCCTGGCTGCCGCCCAGAGTCACCAGCATCCTGCGTGCTGACTAGCAGCTCGCCTGCCTCCAGACCTACTGCTGCACCACCTTTGCTGAGAAAAGGAGCCCTATGTTTGGGGGTGGTGGTGGAGGGAGTGGGGGTGTGTGTGGATTTTGCTGTGAGCCAGGCACTGGCTGGCAGCAGCTGGGAGGTGGCCCAGGCCAGCTGAGTCAGCCGGATTTCAGAGCGAGCCGACAGTGTGAACCCAGACAGCGGAGCTGGAGCCAACCGGGGAGTGGGGGCGAGGGAAGGCAGGGGTACCTGGAGGCTTTTGCCTCAGAAGTTGAGTCAGTGCTTTACGTGCAGCTTGACTGAGGTGGAGGGCCGAGCAGAGGATAGGCTCAAGAGTAGGAGGTCCTGGGTGGTGCCAACGGCTAACACGCTTGGCCGCAGGTTCAAGGCCACCCAGAGGTGCCTGCTTCTGAGAAGCCATCCGTTGAAAATCCCCTGGCCTCGGATCGCAGCTCAGCTCCCGCCACCCCTGCAGCTGCCTGCCGTGAGCCAGAATGGACTGGACTAGGTTTTAAAGAAGCGTTCCAAAGAGCTCCCGCCTTGTGAGAAAATCCAGGAACAACCAAAGTCTACCAATGGCTTCCCCGGGTGGGAGGGAGAAGACAGGCAAAGTCAGTGTTGGGGGTTGTGGGAGGATGCCTTACCCCTGCTCCGCCACCATGCCCTGTTAGGACTGGTGGAACATTCCGGAAACAGAGTGCTCAGGGTGCCCCCCCCCCACCCCCCATGATGGACGCAGTGAATCTCAGTGGATTGTACTCCGCGGAGAAGAACGCTGAAGTGACAAACGTTTTGATAACTCACCGCCATCTCATGGTGACCCTGCAGGACAGGGAAGAACTGCCCCTGCGGGTTTCCAAGGCTGAACCTCTTAACTGGGAGAAGAAAGTCTCATCTTTCTCCCAAACACTTAGATATAAACACACACACACACCCCAACATCAAGGCCTGGGTCTGATTCCAACTCAGGCAGCCCCGGCTGGACACGGTAGAACTTCCCCCTGGGATTTCCAAGGCTGTGGCGTTTTCTGAAGCCGCAGCCACATCTTCAGCCCAGGAAGCCACGACGGACGCAGCCCAATGTGTGTGTGAGTGTGCAGCCTAACCGCCGCACCACTAGGGTTCCTTGTTTTATGAATGTCCTCAGAATTTTCTCAAAGGTTCAAAGAGCCAGACAGGCATCTGGGTGGCCACTGACTTTCCTCCACGTGGTGACGCAGGGCCCAGCACGCTCCCATCTCACAGCTCTGCTCTTCCCCAGGGCCCCCATGTCACCCACCCGCAGCCAGCAGAAAAGAAGGGGTGTGGGGGGCAGGCACACCCACCTCTCACTGCCTGGATTCAGCACCGGCACCCAGCTCTTCTGCTCACATCCCATTGGTGGGAGCTAGTCACATGCTCACACCTCTGTGCAAGGGCTGCTGGGAGATGTCCTCTCTGTTCCTTGGTGGGGGGGCAATTCTATACTATGAAAGGGAGGCGGGAAGAGCTTGATGGGAATCCGACCTACCATGGCCAGGTTTCTTGTAAGTCTGCTTCTCTGCTAGCTTTTCCTTGCATTTCTGCGCAGTTCAGATGCTCTTTTCCAATTCTTGGTCAAGATCAGACTTTTTCTAGTTAAGTGACCCAGCTGTGGATCCCCGGCTTAAGACCTGTGTTGGGGGGGGGGGGGACCGGCTTCCACAACCCATCGGGCTCTAAGGAGCAGTTATTTAATCAAAAGGGAACATTAAAGAGATAACAGACAAGGAATGGAACCTGAGAGTGGGACTAATGTAAACGCCAACAGGCTTATATAATCTCGGCATGCAAGCCATGTCATCCACGCACGGAACAGGAAGGGCATGTGCCACAGGCATGCATGGAACAGGAAGGGAGGTACAGGGGCACACAAGTGATAGGAAGGTGCATACCTAACAAGGTGGGCGGGTCCTAGAGTTAAGATGGCGGCATGACCTTGGTTGTCCCAGAGCTGACTTGACCTTGGGTGTCCTGAGCTCTTCTATGGTCCTTATCAGAAGGGAGTAGGCCATACTTAGGGTGGGGTGGGGAACAATAGGGTCTGAATGCTCTGATGGCAGACACCCTTCAGGTAAATAACCTTCGACGGCATATAGGCAACCAGGAGCTTGTAAGGAGCACCTAAGATTGGCCTTATGACGGGGGACACTTTTTAGGTAGGAGAACATGACTGGGCATCATCTCCAATTCACGAGCGTGAAGGCCTCCCTCCACCAGAGTGTCAGTCTCCCAGACTCTTCAAGATGAGCGGAGAGAATTTGTCTGCATGCATTCTCCTTCTGTTTCTGTTTCTCCAAAACTCCAGACTGCTCTTCCCCACAGCCCTTCAGGACTGGAAAGGGTTTGCTCTGGCTCTCTCTCTCTTCTCTCTCTCTCTCATGATCTAACTGCCTGGACAAACAGAACCCCAACTCTTCCTTCTTGCTGTCCAGGACATGGCCTGGAAAACTTCTTTGTGCAGGCACCTGGAGGGCTGCTCCATTTGCACGTGGCAAGTTACCACAAACTTAGAGGCTTAAAAATAGCACCATTAGCTCACAGGCCTGTGGGTCAGAAGTCTGAGCTCTTCTCTGGAGGGAGGCTCAGGGGCAAATTTGCACCCAGGTTTCTTGAGGTTGTGACACATCTGGTACCTTGTCTCTGTGGGACTGGGTGCTCCATCCTCTTGTTGAGTGTGGGCCGGGCCTTGCTTCTTTGAGCTCCTCGATACCAGCTCTCTCATGCCTTGTCCGTGTTGGTGTGGTTGGTAGAGTCTGCCCTGGAGCCCATCCCTACCCATACCCACTCACGTCAGGTCGAGTCCAGTCCATGGCCACCCTATAGGACAGGACAGAACTGCTGCATGGCTTTCCAAAACTGCATGTCTTTATGGGAGCAGACTGCCTCATCTTTCTCCCTTGGAGCAGCTAGTGGACTAGAACCCCAACCTTGCAGTGAGCAGCCCACTACATATCCCCCTGCACCACCAGGGCCCTTTCCAACTCATAACAAGGCCATTTAGATTCTTCTTAAGCCCCACTGCCATCATGATCGTGACTCGTGTCACCCCCTGCGTTTCTGAGACTGTAGAGCTTTATTGTAGCAGAGAGCCCCATCTTTCTCCCGAGGTGTGGCTGCTGGGTGTGAAAGTGCAATCATGACCTTGTTGTTAGCAGCCGAATGCCTAGCCGAATGCCTAACCTGCAGCGCCACCAAGAATCCTCTACAACTCTATACAGGTACCCCAAACTCCAAACTCACCGGCATCGAGTCAGTGCCGACTCACAGCAACCCCACGGGACAGAGTAGAACCGGGCCTGTGGGTTTCCAAGACTGTAACTCTTCATGGGAGCACAAGGCCTCCTCTATGCGCCCGGTGGTTTCAAACTGCCAACCTTGCAGTTAACAACTCAACGAGGAACCACTATGCCACCAGGGCTACCCACAGATAGTCCCTTTCATTTTCAAGGTCAGAAGCAGTGGATCGAATCCTTTTCACGCTTGGGACCTATCTGACTTCCTTCCTCTCTGGAAATCACCAAAGAAAATACCTGGCTTCAAAGGCTCATGCGATTAGGTCAGGCCCACCTGGGTAACCTCCCTCCGTTAAGGTCAACTGATTAGTAACCTTAATCACTCTGAAAATTGCCTTTTTGCCCTGGTAAGGTTTAGAACTTAGCGTAACCCCAAAATGTGGCCTTTGCATTCATTCATTTCCTGGAGGGAGCATTGGTGGCGTAGTGGGCTATGCGTTGGCCTGCTAACCATGAAGGCTGGCAGTTCAAAGCCACCAGATGCTCCATGGGATAAAAAGGAGGCTTTCTGCTCCCATAAAGAGCTACAGTCTCAGAAACCCACAGGGGCGGTTCGACCCTGTCCTGTAGAGTCGCCATGCGTGTCTCAGAATTGACCGGGTGACAGTGAGTTTGGTTTTGTTTTTGGTTCTTGTTTCCTGAGCAACCATTCTAGACTCTGGGGGTTTCCAGAGTAATGGGTGCCTTTGTTACCTAAGAGGAGCCTGGGCGCGCTGTGGGCTAGGTGCTGGGCTGTGAACTTCAAGGTCAATGGCTCAAACCCACCAGGTGCTCATGGGAAAGAGGAGGCTCTCTGCTCCCGTCAAGATTTACAGCCTCGGAAACCTGAGATAGAGGGTCAGGATGGGTCAGATGGGCTCACTGGCAGTGGACTTAGTTTTTTCATTTCGGTTTGTTACCTGAGCCACACCTAGAGCCCTGATGGCGTAGTGGTTACTCATTGGGCCACTAGCCTCAAGGTCAGCAGTTCAAATCCATCAGCCGCTCCTCAGAAGAAAGATTAGGCTATCATTCCTATAAAGAGTAACGGCATTGGAAACCCATCAGGGCAATTCTGCCCTGTCCTGCAGAGGCCCTGTGGTCAGAATGGACTCAGTAGCAATGAGCTCTTTGAGGGTTCATGCTAGTAACGGTGGGTGGAGGCTGGATAAGCCAGTGGACCTCCACGTGGCCTATGATCTGCTGGCCTGGGGGTGAGGGGGTAAGGGGTAAAGGGGCCGGAAGGGCAGGTATGAGCCCATCAATCTTGGTGATGCCAGGAGACCTCTGTCAAGATCACAGAGCAAAGCCAATCACAGGGCTGGACTTGGGAGTTCTGAAACACCGCCCCCTCCTGCTTGGGCCCACCCCCTACCCAGGAAGCCCCAGCGTCCTCCAGCTCTGCCCTCTTCCCCCTCCCTCCCGTCCTCACTCAGGCAAGGGCAGGCCTGGGCACAGGGATGGCAGGGCTTGGCAGCTCCCCTGGCATTCCCTGGCCCACCTCCTGGCCACCCAGATGGTGCCCAGCCTGGAGGTGGCTCCAGGTTTGTCCCATCTGCAGATGGCCTGGTACATACAGAGGGAGGGGGAGGGGGCAGGGAAGGAAGGGGTGGGAGGCCCGGCTCACTGCCTTCACCCCAGCCCCTCTGGCTTGTCTGTGGGCTCCCCAGTCCTAAGCACACACCCAGGGGCTTCCTTGAAGCAAGAACCAGGTGGGGCTCCTCTCTGCCTCTCCCCCATGAGGGAGGGGGGCTCCAGTCCCTACGCTTCCCAAGAACCCAGGTGTCGGCAGTGAAAACCACGGTTGATGTTTTCTTAGCTGCAAGCCCTCCCTGTGCCAGCTCCTGCTTGCCCGGTCACCGTGAGCTGGTCTTGCTCACAGCCTCCCCTCCTGCGGCCGAGTCCTGGAGCAGATCAGGAGGCCCCCCCCCCCTTTTGTAGTCCAACTATACTAATACACCCTGCAAGGTCTTGGGTGCCCTTTCCTCCTGGGACACCACGGCAGGCAGGCAGCAGAAAGCAGCAGGGTCTCTGTAGACAGAGTGAGGGGCAGCGGTCAAAGGACCCAGCAGCCTTTTCTGAGATGGGACCGCAAAGACCAGCTGCTGACCAGCTCCTGGCCTGGAGCTGACCAGGGTCGGGCGGATCGTGTGTGCGCGCGCATGTCCTGGTGGGATGGCCCATCTCATAGCCAATGGAAACAACAATTGGCTCTAAACGCATTGTACCCCAGGCATCGGGTACATAATTATGGAGGGCAGGGACCCCTTACTGGGCAGGCACTGAGCTCGGTGCTGGGGCCTATCCTGAACAGGACGTCTCGACCGTGGCATGGTTTGGTGTGAGGCGTGTAGGAGACCTGCCACGCTGAACAGTCTGGGACAGACATGAGTGCTACAGGAAGCTGCTGGAGCACCGGGGGCTCGGCCGGAGGAGGGAGGGCAGAGGCAGGTGCTGCCAGCGCCCCGAGCAGTGCCAGGGCCTGGTCCGAAGCTCCCTCCTCTCTCCAAGGCACCAACCACACTCGGCGGATCCTGAAACAAAAACTCAATTCTTATTTATTTAGAAAAAGGACCAGTTCAATTACATTGGGGGTGAGGGTTCAGGGTGTTGGCTGGCTGAGGCCTAAGAGGGTCCCCTGCTCCTCGCCCTTGGTGGTCTCATGTGGCTCATGATCTTGTCCGTGTGGGGACCTGAGGAGGAGGGGAGGCTACCGCACCCTCTTGATTACCCCCTGGAGAGTGGGTCGCATGCAGGGGTGAGCCTCCAGGAACTGTCTCCGGAGGGCACCCCTGCCCTTAGGGTCTAGGACCTTGAAGGCTGCCTCAGAGTCGCTGCCATCCTTGGCCTTCGCTCCGAGCCTGGTCAGGAAGCCGTGGGGCTGGTGTTGTCATCCCAGTCTCCAGTTCTTCAGAGGCGGCAGGAGGGTGGGGATGGGAGAGGGGCCTGGACTGGGAGGGAGGTCCCCGGGCTAGAGCCAGGCTTCCTCTCTCTGTCGCTTCCGTCAGGTCTGATTTGACACGGACAGTTCTCAGAGGAGGGTTCCTGGGTAGCTCGCACGACGAACACTTTTGACGGAGCCCTGAGTCCACCCAGAGGCACCTGGAGGAAAGGCCTGGCGATCTCCGAGGGAAAAGAAATCAACCCTACGGAGCCCAGCTCTTAATGGGAGGCACCATGTGCCAGAGCTGAGTCAAAGGGCCCTGGAGTTCCAATCTGGAGAACTCACAGGAGCAGGTCTACCCTGTCCTAGAAGGTCACCATGAGCTGGATTTGATCGATGGACATGAGTTTGGTTGGTTGGTTGATCTTGTTTATATACAATGGAATACAGCCTGTCTCTGCTCTGGATTGCCCTGGGATCTGGGATTCTGCCTGAGCCCCCTGTCACACAGGCTGCGCACTCACCCATCTCCCAGCACCCCATCAGTAGTACTCTGCGGTCGCCCAAAACTGCCTCCTCTCCTGGGTCACCTCTCAGAAGTAGACCGCCCAGTCTTTCTTCCTGGTCTACCTTAGTCTGAAAGCACGCCTGAAGCCAGTACCCCAGGAATGACCCTGCTGGTGTTTGGGAGCCTAGTGGGGTAGCTTCCAGCATCACGGGTGCACATAAGCCCCCGAGGGACCGAGAGCTAGGTGGGGGGAGGGGTCCCGGGATTTGAAATGAGGAGGTAGAGGGGATGGTTCCAGCATGGGGAGTCTTCTTCAGGTTGTGACCACACCCCTCCTGGGAGGTGGGGCATCCACTGACCCAGTCGTGCTTCCTCTCCCGCTTTTGCCAAATCTGAATTAGCAAGGAGGGCGCAGGCAGAACCAGGCACCTGGAAAATCCAGCAGCCGCACCTGTGAACTCACCAGGACTTTGGGTCTTGGCAGGTGTGGCCTTGAAGTGGAGAGGGAAACTGAGGCTGCAGGGTGGCGGAGTTTTGACACCCAAGCCCTGTGATACAATTTCATACCAGCTCCCAGTAACCCAGGGGGGCTGGCCTTTAGCCTGCAGGATGGGAATGGCAGGGGACAGGGACACCAGGGCTTGGGGAGGGGTGGGGGCTTAGCCAGGGGGCTGAGAGGGAGTCCCTGGGTGGAGTTAAAGGTGAGTTCACCCAGGGGCACCACAGAAGAAAGGTGTGGTGGTGTCCTTCTGAGAAACCGGCCTTTGAGGGCTCCCGGGGGCACAGTTACACTCTGAGCCACCTGGCTGGCCAGCTGGCGACCTGGCACTGGTGGGGATTGGCCACTGACTTCCCAGACCAGCACTGTTACCCTGTAGCAAGGTTCTCTCTACCAGGTCCAGGCCAACTGAGTCCCAGTTCCCCTGGTTCCTCCCGCCTTGCTCCCAGTTCACCGGCATTCCCCAGTGTGTTTCCCCTGGCCTGTGTCGTCCACTGAGACCTGTCCACCTCACTTGTTACAGAGTGCTCCCTGACCTCCTGGGCCCTTGCCAGCCTTTCTGACCAGCCCACCTCTCCAACTTCATCTTCCATGACCCACAGCCCCTTCTCCCACCCACCACGCTCCAGCCAGTGGCCAGGAGGGTGTGTCCTCTTGGGGTTGGGGAGGACACAGGCTTTCGGAGGCAGCTCCACCCCCCACCTCTCAGGTGGCTCAGGCCCAGGAGTCTCAGCCTGTGGTTTCAGGTTCCAAACCAATCCTGGGAGCTGAGATTCTCAGAGATGCCAGACAGGGAGGGGGAACTGTCCGCATCCGATTGCAGGCGGTTTGCATGCAAGCACCTCCTTCCCGTCCAGATGCCCCCAGAAATACCATCAGACCACACAGTGCCCTCACTCCCTGGGAGAGGGGATGCTGGGAAAGGGACTTGGGTGTGGGGCCAGGACACAGAAAGTTCTAGAAACATGGCACCAATGACCGTTAGTCAGGGGAATCAAAGTAGATGACAACATGCATTGACCTGTGCAGCTCAGTGACAGGTAGTCCCTGGGTGGCATTCTGCTAGCCAGGGGAGCCCCCTGCCACAGTGTCAGCCCCCTGAGACCTCAGAGGGCATGCTGGGGCAGTCAACCTAGCTTCTGGACAAAGGGAAGCCTTCTTTGGATCCGACTGAGCTGCCCCATTCAACGTGGGAAGAAGAGAGGCAGGGGAGTGACCTGCCAACAGGACCAGGCCCTGTGTGCTGGCCCTTGGGGACAACCTGTGGGGTTACAAGGCCGAGTTGAGGGTTCCCAGGGGACCCAGTGAAGGAGGTAGATGCCCTCCTTACACAGCAGCAACAAACAAGCCAGTCAACGGCCCCCAGTGAGCTGACCACCCTGGAGAGGGCTCTATGGTTTCCACCCTCATGACATCAGTCTTGGGGGCACCGGGTGGGTAAGTGCTCAATCGCTAAGGGACAGACTGGCAGTGTGAACCTACCTAGGGGCTCAGTGTAGCAGTGGTTCCACCTGGGCCTGCTAACCACAAGGTCGGCAGTTCGAAACCAGCAGCCGATCCTCAGGAAGAAGGCAGGGCATTCTATTCTAAAGAGTGTCAGCATTGGAAACCCATGGGGACAGTTCTGCCTCATCCGAAAGGATCGCTGTGAGTCGGCCCCCACGGGTGGCAGTGTGTTCAGGGGTGTTTGGGGTGGGGAGCAGCTCAGAGGCACATCAACCTGGTGATCTGCCTCTGCAGAGGTGACAGCCCAGGTCACCCAATGGGCAGTGCTACACTGTTACGTGGGGGCTCCCTGAGTTGGAAGCCACTCCCCGACAGCCCCCAAAACAGCCAAGTCAAAATGCTGAGCCATTGGTCCCACGGACCACCCACCACCCAAGCCGCCGCCTGCGCTCCCTGAGGTGGGACCTGTGGAAGATGATGTCACGATCCCCTGGGAAGCCCTGTGTGCCCCTTCCTCCCCGAGGCCCCACCAGGCCCACCTTGGCTATCCTGCGGCTGGCGTCTGCTGTCTACGTGGAAACAAAGACCAAATCCCAGGGCCCATTGGTCCTCCAAGTTTGAGACACCTCCAGCCAGCTGGAGTGGGGTTCCCGGACCCGAAGCCCTTCCCGCCATGGACACTCTACCTTCTCCTGGCCTGGGGTCAGGCGCCAGGGCCCCCAACTGGAATAAGTGACGGAAGAGACTTCAAACCAGCTCTGCCCACCTCCCGTACCTTCTTGGCCTCCCCTCTCTTCATACTCCTGGGAGATGGGGTCATTGGGAGACAGCTGTCCTGAGTCTCGGGCAGAGGCCTCCTGCCACGTGCCAACACACATATCCCTCTGCCTAGAGCCCCTCCCCTTCCCCCTCACCTCCCTTGAGCCTCCTAACCACCCCCCCGCCCCCTCCAATCCCGTGTGGGGAAGCAAGGGCAGCTGCCCGGTTCATCTTGGCCCTGCCTGCCGGCTAAATATACATCTTGGTGGAGTGGAGTCCAGTAAGGAACCACGGCCACGGCTGCAGACCAGTTAACTCTTTCACCTCCAGCAGCCAGGAGAAAGGGTAGGCAGAGAGGAGACTGGCTGCCAGGGTAGGGGTGAGGGGTGCCTCCCCCCAGATTCACCAGGAGGGATTCGAGAGTCAGGCCCCTGGACTCTCCAGAGTTGGGAGAAAGCCACTGGTGCCCTCCCTCACTGCCCAGAAGGAGGAAACTGAGGCAAAGGAGGGCAGGCAGGCCAGTGGGTGGCTCACATCCCAGCGTCCCGGGGCTGAGTCAGTTCCTAACCCACTTCCCCCAGAATGCACTGAGCACATGCTCCTGCTGCTGCTCTTCTTTCACCCAGAGGCTGAGGCTGGCCTGGCAGGCCGCCCACCTGCTCCCCAGGCCGGCTTTTCTTCCAGGCTTCCTCAATAGAAGGGTGAAGGCAGAAGACAGGAGCTGGCGTCTCAGGTCTGGGAGGGCTCCCCACCCCCTCTTCTCCTATCGGGGGAGTCATCACCTCTGTCTACACCCTCCTGCCTCTGCCCAGGGGTCTCAGAGGCCCATCATGTGCTGGAAAGAGTGGAGGCTGCGGACAGAGAATACAGTGTAGAAATAGGGGGTAGACAGGGAACAATAGCCCACTATGTGCAAGGGGGGACGACTCAGCAGGAGCTCTGACCCCAAAACAGGTAGCCAGTGAGGGAAGGAGCTCATTCTGGGGACTGTCTGCATTCAGGATCTCTGTCATCCTAGGTGCCCACTACTCTGGGTGCCCACCACCCTGGGTGCCCTCCTTCCTGGGCCCTTGCCCATCTCTGATCTTAACTCATCGTGGGTTTAGCTGTGTCCCTTCCCCCAGCCCCCAGCCCCCAGCCCCCAGCCCAGCTCCCTCCACTGAAGCCCTGGCCAAAGCTCAGGTCCCCTGGAGCTCTGGATGCCCAGCACTGCCATGGACGGGGCCTCCTGCATGCCAAGGGCGGGTCCCGATAGCCTCCCCTGTACCCAGGCGGGCCCAGCTCCCCAGAGCGGAGGAGAAGCCTGGGAGGGGCAGGCTGGAGCTGCCAGTGCAGTGGGGGCAGGACCGAGCAATGAAAGGGCCCTTCACACCACAGTGTCCCACACCGGAAACCTGTCAGCCCCCAGCTCTCTGGGAGGCTGCAGCCACCTGTGGGCCCTGAGCGCTGGCCAACCCAGCGGCATGAGGGCTGGGGCGTGACTGGTGGGGACGGAAAGAGCCAAGCCCCACTGGGCTGAGGCTTTGCAGGAAGCCGCCCGCCAGCTCGTCTGTCCGCCCAGCCAGTCCTGCAGCACCCTCTGCTGTCGGGGCCTGCAGGGACAGGTCAGGAGTTGGCCGCAGGACGGGTGGAGCCCACTCCCATCTACCCACCCCTCATTAAAAAGAGGGAAGCCGGCCTCGATGCCAAAGGCAGTCCATGGGGCCTGCCAGCACCTCTAGACGCCAGAGCTCAGTGTTTCCACTGGAGCAGAGGCCTCACTCTCTGAGAGGCCCCGCCCCTGGCCCTCCAGAAGCATTTTCTCCCTGCTCCTGTTGTGACCACCCTCCCTCACCCCTGTCCCTGGACCTAGGCACGGAGACAGGGAGGGCACCCTGCCAGGGGAAGCCCCCATTTCTGGTAGTGAATTCCTGAAAATGGCCCTTGAGCAGGAAGTGAGCAACTGTGAGCCCCTTTCATTCAGCCCGCTTGCCCTGCACCCCGCCCCCCCAACCCCTCTTCCCCAAATAAAAAAGACCCAGGGCCAGGAATCATGAAGGCCTTTGAAGGGGAAAATTCAAATCTGGGCGAACAGGAAGCCAGAGGCGTGAGGCAGGGAGAAGGGAGGAAGTGAGAAATCTGTGCTGATAAGAGGCCTTTGGGAAGCATCCTGATCAGAAGGGGGGGCAATGTGGAACAGCATTGCACAGGGTCACGGAATCCAGATGGCTGGAGCCACCGAGGCTGCAGAATCCCAGAACGACTGCCCCAAGATCGTCTTTCCACTTGAACCCATAAACCCAAAGCCTCTTTCAAAGTGGCCTTTAAAGCAAACCATAATTCAGATTATCAGCAGAGTGCTTGCGCTGAAATGGGGTTCTTTCTGAAACGGAACTCTCCGTACAGGATCGAATTGACACAGCAACTTGAAAGGTCTGATGGGAACAGGGGGAAGTGGTGAGTTTATGTGAATGGGGGAGCAACAGCCCAGGAGAGGGGGTTTGTCCTACTTGAAGAATGACATCAAGCCACGGAGTTGCTTACGCAGAAAGTGCTGATGGGGTGCGTGTCCGGTGGGGTTCGTTTCCAACCACAGTAACACCGTTGGTTTTGGTTTTTACAACGGGGCTGGGGAGGGCCGGGGGGCACCTGTCCCAATGCTGAAAACCTGCGCAGAGTCAGAAAATCACGCTGGCGGCAGGTCCAGTGCATGGGAACCGGAGTGGCCTCTGGGGCAACAGAACACAGCCCTTCTGCCTGAGAATAAACCGGGGAGATAAGCGGAGAGATGGGGGCTAACGGCCCTGACCCTGATTAAGAAAGAGGGTCTCGGCTGAAAGTGAATCTCAGGGTGGAATTTAAAAGCCTTGCTGGTGCTGGGGTATCAGTACTGGGCTGCTAGCTGCAAGGTCGGGAGTTCAGAGTCACCAGTCGCCCTCTCGGGGGAGGCCGTCTGTCCTGTGAAGAGTCGCAGTCTCAGAAACTCGTACGCACATCTCTTTGGTCTGGAGAAAGAGATGGGATGGACTTAGACCGTGGCTACCACAGTGGGCCCCACCGTAAGAGCGATTACGAGGACGACGCAGGACCGGGCAGTGTTTGGGTCGGCTGCACGTGGGGTCACTGTGAGTCAGATCGACTCGATGGCCCCTGACCACCACCACCACCACCACCACCATGAGGGCCTGCTGGCAGTGGGTAACGTGGAGGAGACTAGAGGACTTTCATAGCAGAGCCATACAGGATCGGGAGTGTATTGCCTCCAGGTTTCGGAGACCAGAAGCACACACCCAGGGTGTCGGCAGGGTCAGTCTCGCTCCAAAGGCTCTCAGAACTGTGGTTCCTCGTCTCTTTCAGCTTCAGGTGGCCGCAGGCCTTCCTCAGCTCCTGTAGCATCCCCCCCGCCCCCACAACCTCTCACCCCAACCTCTGCCTCCCCCTGGATGGGGGGCATCTTCCTGAGACCCGAATGGGCAGATTCCTGCTGCCCGTCACCGCTGAGCAGGGAGGGAGCCTCCTCACAAGCAATTTATTCAGCTGCCGGCAGTGCTCAGAGCAGGTGCAGGCGCTACTAAACCACCTTAGCCTCACTCATCTCAAGTGGGCGGGGCTTATAGTGTGGAGGGGCAGAGTGGAAATGCTAAGGGGCTGATGTCTTCTTCTGTGTCGGGGTGAGGCCCAGCTGTCCCGCACCGCAGAAGTACTTGGTGCTTGTTCTTCCTGCTGACCCTAGACCCCACCCCAGAATGCAGAGGTCTGCTTTAGGGCCCAGATGATCGACTGAGGTCACTGTGTGTCTGAGGACACCCCCCACCCCCAAAGGCTTTCTATGAGCCAGCGAGACTGTGTGGCTAATGTGCTCCCCTCCGTGTCCCTGGTTAATTTTAAGACAAGGCAAGTGAGTGCAGTTAGTCAGGGGGGCATCCTGGCAGACCCCTCTGCATCCCCTGTGCCTCTTCCCCTTTTATAAGACATCTGTCATGTTGGGTAGGGCCCGCCTGCCCTCATTATGGCCTCGTCTTATGTCTTATCTGATTACATCTGCGAAGGCCCGGCTTGCAAATGAGGTCGTTGCCACAGGTAGTGGGGCTAAAGGCCCATGAAGGACGCAATTCTATCTAGAAGGAGGATTTCCTATAAAGTCAAAAGAAAGGTTACTTTCGTTTAAAAAAACAACCGAGACACAGCCAGGTGGGCATTTCTCTTAACGGTGACATCCAGTATGTCCAGCGATCCCCAAACAATCTGCCAACCAACTTTCAGAGCAGCAAAAATCCACAGTAACAATCAAATGGACAACAAAACCCAGAAAGGGTAAGGAAGAAGTGGATGGCGCTTCAAATATCCTTGTCCAATGCTGACCAAAGGTTCATGGCCCAAAGTCCTATCAGTTGACAAGGTGGACCCCACCTAAGGAGAAACTTAAAATTTCAAAAAAGGAGTTCTTTGAACTATGATGTTTCTGTGAATGGGCCTGAGAAGGAGACAAGGGTCAAGCCAAACCGCTGTAGAGGCTCTCGCCTCTCGAGCCAGAGTTTCATGATGCCAGTCAGTCCATAGAGGAAACAGTAAGTGGGGTTTAATAAAGGCCTTCATGGGTATCCTTCATCCCTTCCATCATCCCTCCACCCATCCCTCCTTCCTTCGACCCATCCATCCATCCTTCGACCCATCCATCCTTCTGTCCATCCTTCGACCCATCCATCCATCTATCCATCCTTCGACCCATCCATCCTTCTGTCCATCCACCAACCCATCCATCCACCAACCCATCCATCCACCACTCCATTCACCCATCCTCTCTCCTCTCCCTCCATGAAAACAATGGAGTCTTCATTCTTAGAAAGATGGCTGCCTGTGAACCACGGTATTGGCAAAGAATAGTGCATACGTGGCCAGAAGACCCGTCTTGGAATAAGGGCAGCCAGAACGCTCCTTAGAAGGGAACATGAAGAGTCTTCGCCACACATAATCTGGACGCGTTATTAGGAAGGACCAGTTCCTGGAGGAGGGCGCCCTGTTGGTCAGGTAGAAGGTCATCAGCACAGAAGAGGGCCCTCGAAGACATGGATCGACCCCTGGCTGCTGCAGTA
This sequence comes from Tenrec ecaudatus, assembly GCF_050624435.1. Classification (NCBI taxonomy): domain Eukaryota; kingdom Metazoa; phylum Chordata; class Mammalia; order Afrosoricida; family Tenrecidae; genus Tenrec; species Tenrec ecaudatus. Next base: position 152,357,623 of record NC_134539.1, on the reverse strand, counting down.
GTGGACTCCGACTTGTCAGGACTGGGAGGAGGGCGCAGGGCCAGGCTTGGATTCTGTCCGTGGTTCACTGCGTTGTGTTGTGAAGAGCCACACTCTACTGGGCAGCACCCAACAACAATCTAAGTAACCCCGAGTCAGTGCAGCTCAGATGGTGCCACCCAATGGGTCTGTGGCGAACTGCGGGGAAATCTGTCCGTTTCCAGAGCTTTCTGGGGTTTGGAATTGTGGGTAGAAGATTGGAAACCACCTGCTTTGATCTCATTGCAGGCTTGGCTGCGACTCCCTGGCCAGGCAGCACAGCTCTGAGGAGAAGCAGAGGCAAGGGGAGAAAGCCAGTTTGCACTAACTGTAGCAGCCCTGGTGGCATCATGGGGCTTCTAGCTATAAGTTCAGTGGTTTGAAACCACCAGCTGCTCCTCGAGAGAAAAATGAAGCTTTCTACTCCGTTTTTTGTTTTTAATTTTAAAGAAAGGTTACAGTCTGGGAAACCCACAGGGGCAATTCAACCCTGTCTTATAGGGTTGCTATGAATCAATCGACTTGATGGCAGTGAGTTTGGTGTGGTGTTCGGTACACCTGGTGAGCTTAGGGCACTTGGCCCATTGTCACCCATTAAGAGATTGGTGCAGATGGCGGCCAGGCCAGGCCTTCAGATTTAGGGCAAATGTCAGCTCAGCCGGCTGAAAGCAGAAAGCAGCCTGTCCAGGTAGCTAATGTGTTTACTCAGTGGCAGGAGCCTGTGGGCCGGGAGCCTGTGGGCGTCCCATCTGCTAATACCTCCCAGCTGCCTCTGGGCTGGCAGCGTGAAAGGCAGAGGGGCCCTGGAGGAGGGGCCGGGGCAGGGCAGAGGCTGATTTTCACAGGGAGTGGGTTCACAGGGGTCAGCCAGAGGTTTCAGGGTCCCCCTCCCGCCAGGAAGGACACAACAGAGCCCTCCCTTCCCGAGCCGCTGGCGCCTGGACTAAGAGGCGATTTCCTCTCTGGGCAGGCTGGGGCTGCACAGCCTGTGGCCGCTCCAGCCAGGGCTCCTGACCGGCAGGCTTGAGACTCAAGGGCTTACTTCTCCCCTGGACTGAGAACATCCAATCTACTGTAAAGCCAATCCTTCCGGACATGTTCTGGACATTTCTGTTCCCTAAGCAGACTGCCAACTGCTCAGGACATTTTTTGTCCTCCCAGCCCAGAAACACCGCAGGCCCTACGGGTAGCTGCCTTTGCTTTCCACGTTACCACTGGGAACCTAAGACATGATCATTTCAAGGACTAGAAGTGGACCCTGACTCATTCATCCTATCCATCCTCCACCCATCCATCTACTCATTCATCTTCCACCTATCCATTCATCCTTCCATCCACTCATCCATCCTTCCTGTCATCCACCCATCTTTCCATCCATCCATCCATCCATCCATCCATCCATCCACCCACTCACCATTTATTCAACCAGCACTAATTTGCCATCCAGATTGCGCCAGGTGACTATCTCTTCCAAAGGAATGTCCAGATGCCACGAGCTCATACCTGGCAGAGCCCTCTCCCCTCCAGGCAGCAGGAACTGCTGACGAAGCTGATGTGAGGGTGGGAGTTGTGCCCCACCTTACACTCTGAGAGCCACCCACTAGGAGAGGATCTTCTGTCCCCACTCCCAGAGGGGGAAGCAGGGAGTCAAGGATGCTACAGCCTGGGCCCCCACGCTCCCTGGCTGGACCCCTCCTTTACAATTCTGCCCCTTTGGGGAGGCCTAGGGGCTTCAGCACAGGCCCCGCCACCACATGCTCGAGCCGTGACCGCAGGGTGCAGGGCAGACGGGCATCCCGGATGACCTCTCGCACAGCGCCCCGGAAAGTCTTGCTCACAAAGCAGTAGAGGCCAAAGTTGACCGCCGTGTTGAGCATGGCCGCCATGTTGGCCACATCTAAGGCCAGGTGGACTCTCCAGTCATGGTGCACAGGGGCCACGTACAGGTGGTAGAGCATGACGAAGATCCGGGGCGCCCACAGGAGCGCAAAGACCGTGGTGACCCCCAGGAGAAGGGCTGTGCTCTTGCCCATGGGGGGCCGCAGCGTGCCCTGCCCCCTCTGCTGGAGCCGGCAGACAATGGCCACGTTGGCGACCAGGAAGATCCCGCACGGGATGAAGTAGACTGTGAGGCAGTGGGCCCACTTGAGGACCTTGTCCAGCGTGCTGGGAGGGTCCACGTCCCTCCATACGTCCAGCCACCAGTAGAAAGGGATGCCGGTCAGCAGGGCGACACCAAGCACCACAGCGATGGCTCGGCGGGTCCGGCCGGGGGACGAGGCAGCCCGGTGGTGCAGGGGCCGGCACAGGGCGCTGTAGCGGTCCAGCGTGAACAGGACGGCCAGCCAGACAGAGGCGTGATTGGCAGCGAACTCCAGGATGTTGGCTGTGCGCACCACGGCCTGGGGCACCTCGCGGGCCAGCACGGCACCCTGCAGCAGGAAGCCCACAAACACGATGACCACCTGGGTGACGATGTCCGAGGCCGTGAGCGCCAGAAGGTAGTAGTAGGAGGGCTTCCGGGTCCTGGCGGCGAGGCGGGCCAGGGCCACTGCGGTCAGGAGGTTGACTGGTGGGGGGGGGGGGGCGGCCACAGAGGGGAGAGGGCAGAAGCATCAGAGGGGTGCTCAGATTGGCTTTCCCGCCTGTCTGTGTGGGACACGGCACTGGTCTCTCCAGTCCTTGTTTTGGACCTTTCTTGAAGAAACCCACATTGTCGTCAAGGCTGGCCTGACACCCCCCCCCCACCCTGGCCCTGTCCCCCACACCACTCAGGTCACTGACTCTACATCAGGCGAGGCCTCCAGGCAGCCTCGGGAGCCCCCTGGCACTGGCATTCCCTTTCTGGCCCTGTGCAGCCACGAAGCACGGGGCCGCTAAGCAAAAGGTTAGTGGTTCGAGCCTACCAAGGCGCTCTGTGGGGGAAGACGGCTTCTGCCAGATCCACCTCCTTGGAGACCCTCCGAGCTGCCCTCCTCTGTTCTAGTGACTCAGATCTCACCCGAGGGCACGGCCCCCAAACCACAGCATGCTCTCCAGGGGGGGGGGTCACACACTGCCACCTCAAAGTGACCCTACAGGACAGGGCAGACCTGCCCCCGGTGAGTTTCCGGGCCTGAAACTCTTGACTTGAGTCGAAAGCCCCGTCTGTCTCCCGCTGAGCAGCTGGTAGTGGTTTTGAACTGATGACCTTGAGGTTAGCCGCCCAGTGCATAGCCACTATGATGCCAGGGCTCCTGAGGGACTTCCTACGGGGTGCAGATGGTTGTGGCTGCTAACTGAAGAGCACCTCAGAAGGAAGGCCCACGATCTCCTTCCCTATGGATCCTGGTTCCATTCAGACCCACAGGGGTTCCCCTTGGGTTGGGAACAAGCTGATGGCAGCTGGGGCTGTGTCCTCTCCAATGGGGGCTCTCCCTAGGCGGGGAGGGGGCTTTCCAACTGGACTGGGGAAACCTCAGACTGAGACTGTTTCTGCTTTCCTGTATCCACAGTCCCACACCCACCCAAGCTTTGCTCTCTGGGGACGCTAGCTCAGGATGGTGGTGGAGAGTTGACCATCTGGGTCCAGCTGGAGCTGTCTGATGGCCTCAGTCCCCTGGGCGAGAGGCCATAGCTGGCATGTGCTGGCCTGCGGGCTGTACCCTGGGGAAAGCTTGAGTTGGCTCGAGAACCCAAATCCTAGCCCCCCACTTCTATTCCCTTCTATGCTTTGCTCCCCAACAAGGGGAGCCCCGAGGCCCACGCTCCTGAGCCTCAGGGGCCAGCACAAAGCCAGTCCCGTGGGCCCAAGCCTCCAGCCCCCAGTTCCCCACTCACCTGGCAGCCCCAGGCTCAGCAGGACGCTGTAATAGATGACAGGGATGACACCAGCCACACATGGTGACCTGTTAGGGACCTCTGGCCAGGGACCTTCAAACTCTGGGTTTGGCCCACTGCCATTGGGCGTGGGCAGCAGCATCATTTGTGGCTGGCCAGCTAGGAGGGGTGGAAGGGCAGGGTTAGAGAGCTTGGCCCGTCTCCATTCTGGCCTGTGACAGTCCTACCCTGACCCAGAATCCTGCTGTTCCCTCTGCTCAGTGCAGACCCCCAACCAGACCCAGCCGAGTGGCAACACCATGGACAGGTGTGCTGAGTTCCGCCACCTCCCCTCACCATGGCTCTCTGGCTGCAGGGTCTCATGCTCCAGAGGGACCCCTTCTTGCCTGGAGGGGCTGCACATCAGGGACACAGGGCCACTTGTGATATGCAGGTTCCTGGGCCTCCCGCCAAGCAGTCTGGCCAGACTGGCACCTGTGTTTGTACCAGAGGACTCTGACACCTGCGATGGCCCCACTGTTGGGCTCCACTCATCCAAGGAGAGAGCGTTTCTGGGGTCCCCTCCATGCTAAGCCCGGGAGCACCCCTCTTTCACGGATGCACAACCGCAGCCGGGTAGGTCCTCGGAGGAGCAAACGGCCAAAAGCTCGCTCATAACCTGGTGGTATGAGACTACCTGAGGTGCCTCGGAAGTAAGGTCTGGTGATCTGCTTCCCAAATCTCAGCCAATGAAAGCCTCCAGAGCACCCACAGCCATCCACCCCCCCCCCATGTCCACCCCCACAGGTCCTTGCAGCTGGGGACTGGGGCAGGAGAGCAGCCCCAACCCGGCCCCACGGCTTGGACAGGGAGCCTCTTAATAAGTTCTACATTCTGGCTAGCGGTTCCAGGGGACGAGAGGCCTGACGGTCCCCCGTACAGGGGACAGCCCAGGAGACCCTGGGGGACAGGGCTGCCCTGTCACATGGTGTCTCTGTGAGTGGGAAAGGGCCCCCCCATGATGCCCCCCCCACAGCGGCAGCAACACTCCCCAGCTTCTGCTTCCTGATAAAGCCCCCTCCCGGGAAAACCCCTCCGACTTGCTACCGCCCTCCACCATCAGCTACCTTACCTGTCTCTTGGCCCTCCAGCCCCACGCTCCTGGGTCACCTGTGGCTTTTTCTGGGAGGCCCTGCACCTCCCTCCCAGCATCGCCCGGTGCCTGCACCCTGGCGGTTGTCACCCCAAGAGGCTCCCCACGCACTGAGTCTGTGTGCTGTGAGGGGTGGGGGTGGGGGGCTGGTGGGGAGGAGGGAGAGGGAGGAAGGAAAGGGTGGGACCCAGGCTGGAAAATTAGCCTATGAGAGATGAAGCCTGGGGCCGGAGGTGGGGGTGGGGGGTGGGGCTCAGGGGAAGCAGAGGGATCCAGAGCAGATGTCTGCTTTTGAGAGGAGCAGCGAGGTGAAGGACATGATGGGGCTCTGGGTGGGCTGCCTCATGTGTAGGGCACTCTGGGGACTGGCTTGGGCTCGGTGGTGGCCACACCTGGAGACAAGGACATCTTGGGGGAGAGGAAATCTGGAATGAGGGCATCTGGGGTGAGGGCTAGGGGGTCGTGAGGCTCCCTGGGGTGTGGACACCTGGGAGCAAGGATGCCTAGGGCCAAGGGCTTAGCTGGGGCAGCCAAGCTTGGGGCCAGGGCTTGGGGAAGGGCAGGGGGTGGGTGGGGGCGGGTGCGGAACGACTGAAGGCAAGGGTAGAGGCCTTACTGGAGGAGAGAGGGTTAGGGACGTTCTCTGGAGGACTCAGATCTGGGCCAGGCTTGCTGGGTTTCATCCTGCCGGCCTGGGCGGGAGGCATTGGGCAGTGGTGGTGGTGAACGGTGGGTGTATGGGGTGGGGGGGAGTGGGGTGGGTGGCAGGCTCTGGGGAAAGGCTGGTCAGGCGTGCGGCCGGGCAAGCTGTTGTTTTTCTGCTCCGGTGAAACGGAACATCCTCAGGAATATTAGTCCCTGGCAAACAAACACCAGCCCGTGCAGGGACCTCTGCTCTGCACCCCGCTCCCATCTCCCTGGGTGGGGGAAGGCGAGCCAGGCACCCACAGCGTGTGGCCAAGGCTGATGAGGGGGCAAAGATAAGACCTGGAATGGAGTCCAGGGGCCTCCCTCCCTCCTGAAGCCCAGCGGTGAGGTCTTCCTGGCTCCCTAACTTAGAGCCACAAGTGGGGCAGTGGGAAGTGGGGTGTTTAATCCCTGTGTTCCTATTTACACTCCCACCCTGGAGGGGTGTTCCCAGCTGAGGCCTTGCTGCCCCCCAGTGGCCATGCCCAGACAACGCTGCCTTTGGCCAATCCTTCCAGATGGGACTGAAGAACAGGAGGCAGGTTCTCCTTGCTCAGGACACTTCCCCTGGGGGTGCCCAGGACCCCAGCCCCCAAAGCACAGGCATCACGGAGAGCCCCCATGTGGTCTCTTCACTGAAAGACAAGACTTTTTCCTTTTTCTTTTTCCATCACCATGGAGTGACCGCCAAGTCCGCGTGAGCCCGTATGTTTGCAGGGGAGAAATACCCCAGAGGCTCACCCGGCCTGATGGTCAGGCCTTTCCTCCACGCCACCCCTGGGTGCGCTCATACCGCCAAACTTGGCTTGGTTCCCAAACTCCAAACTCACCACCGAGGAGTCGATTCTGACACGCAGCGACCCCGATGGGGGAGTGAGCTAGCTGCGTACGAACAACAGCAGTTTGAAGTCACCAGCCGCTCCCTGGGAGAGAGATGACAACGTCTACACACGTTAGGATGTAAAGTCCTGGTCGTTCCATCCTGGCCTATGTGGTCACTCTGAGTGGGAGTGACTCAAGGGAATGTGAGTTTTGTTAGTAAAAAAAAAGAAAAACCAACTCACTCTCACCGGTGGACTCTGACTCAGTGTCCCTGTGGGTTTCTGAGATGGTAGAGCCCAGGTGGCATAATGATTACCTGCTGGGGTGCTAACTCTAAAGTCAGCAGTTCGAAGCCACGAGCTTCTCCAGGGGAGAAGGTGAGCTTTCTACTCCCATAGAGTTACAGTCTTGGAAACCCACAGGAGCAGTTCTATCTTGTCCTACAGGGTTGCTATGAGTCGGAATTAACTCAATGGCAGTGAGGTGATTATATATACTCTTTCCAGGAGTAGAAAGTCTCACATTTCTCCCACAGAGCAGTTGGTGGTTTTGAACTGCTGGCCTGGAGGTTAGCAGCCCAGTGAGTAACCACTATGCCACCAGGCCTCCCTTAGCACCACTGAGGGACCTACAATGAGGATTGGCATGAGCTAAGGCCCCCGGTCTGCCCCGGGGAGCTGCCAGCACAGGGTTGACAAGGCCAGCTGTGTGCAGGGGCGAGGCACACACTGCTAACGTCCTCTGAGCCTGTGCCTACATGTCTGATCCTGGCAGCAGCCCCATGGGCAGACTCTGACTGCCTCTGTTTTACAGAACAGGAAACTGAGGAGCAGACAAGTTAAGCAGCCGGGCGAAGGTCACAGAGGTACGATTTATTAAAAACGTGGTCACTAGGATGTAAACTCAGGTTTGTCTCCTGCGTCCCTCCCTCCCTTGAAGTGGCCGCCCAGCCTGGAAGAGCCTGGGTTGGGAAGGGATTTCTCAGAGGAGACGGACAGGATCAAAGGGCAGGGGGACAGCAGGTGAGGAGGCTGGGCAGGACCCACCGTGCTGCGTGCGTCAAGGAAGCTTCCTGCATCCTGTGAGTGAGTAACTTCAGGGGAAACCCCTGGTTCTAGAAAGTCCCCAGAGTACCCTGGGATGAATTCTAAACCTGTGACTCCCCTTCCCTCAATCCACTGGCTCAGGCAGGGAGTTGTCACATGCTGGGGAGGCAGCCGGGACAGGCTGGACACCCACCCTTCAGTAGTGACCAGTCCAGCCCCTGACTATCCATGCAGCCATCTCCAAGCTCACTTGAGGGGTCTCGGCCACTGTAGAACACGAGAGGTTTCTTACAATGGGGTCTTTTGTGGATTCTCAGCAAAGACCACTGGGGTGGTGGAATGGAAACTGGAACAGGAAAGCGCCCCTTGGATGGGGTTCTACCGCCCCCTGGCTGGGACGGCAGATCACTGGAGTAGACCCCTTCCAGGCCTGCAGGTCTCGCTCCTCTCTGGGAACGCTCCCCTTCCAGTGACCTGGGCAGACTGGCTCTCAAGGAACATGGAGATCTCCGGGAGCCAGATCCCAGGTCGTCTATCTCAGAGATGAGACTGGTCAGTGCCTACCCTCCTCTCCTGCCCCGTGACAGATACACATGCAACGCTGACATGCACACCAGAGATGCACACATGCATGCACATATATGCGCACCGCGCCTGTGTGTACAGATCAGGGCATGCCTGCCCAAATGCACACATGCACAGAGAAAGACATATAGCCTCATGTTCATGCATGTATACATGCACCCAAATGCAGGTACACACAGGCACACACCCAGGCCGCACACACAGATGCGCATACACTGCAGAAACCCACATGGGGGAGCGGGGCATGGACAAAAAAAAAAACAAACCCAAACTCAACTGCCACCGAGTCAGTTCTGACTCATTCTGACCCTGTAGGTCAGAGTAGAAGAACTGCCCCTGTAGGTTTCCAAGGTTGTAAATCTTTACGGGAGCAGAAAGCCTCATCTTTCTCCCCAGGAGCAGTTGGTAGGTTCAAACTGCTGACCTTGTGGTTAGCAGCCCAAAGTGTACCCCACTGCACCACCAGAGCTCAGCAATTTCCAACTCGCCAAAGGTGGCTGGGTGCTAGAGGAGGTGGCAGCTCTTAGAGATGGGATGTCAGGGCTACTTTTGGGGGCCTTCTTTCCGGTGCCTCCTGGGGACCTGGGACTGCCCAGCCCCCTTATCACCTGAAGCACGATCACTTGATTCTGCTGAACTTAGCTTGGGGTGCACAGAACTCTCAGAGACCTGTGGTGGTGGCCAGGTGCCCACGACTCAGCTCCGACTCAGCGTGAACACACGTACAGAGAAGGAAACACCACTGCCCCGGCTCCATCCTCCCGAGGACGGTGTTTCTATGTTTGAGCCCATTGCTGCAGCCACACGGTCACTCCATCACATGGAGGGTCTTCTTTCTGCAGGCGCACGGCTTTGCCAAGCACAAGGTCCTTCTCCAGGGACAGGGCCCTCCGGGCGACATGTAAGTCTGTGAGCAGGAGCCGTGGCCCCCTGGCATCTGAGGAGCCTTGTAGCTGGTCCTCTTCAAGCATGGATTTGTGGGCTCCGAGGGCAGCCCCTTGCTCTGACGCGTGCAATCACTGCAACTCAGAGGCATCGACGCTTCTGTGGTCTTCTCTCTCCGTGGTCGGCTTTTACGTGTGTCACGTGGCAATGGGAAACACCCTGGTTTGTAGTCGGGGGTGTCCCACTCTTCCAAGTGGCATCCCTGCTTTGAAACACGTGGGTGGGGTCGGTTTGCAGCAGATTTGCTGCGTGCAATCCATTGCTTGAATCCGTTCCGTGGGCGCTGCTTGTGGATCCCAGTAAAATGAACCCCTTGACAATGTCGATCGTTTCCATTTCCCGGTTTATCAGGATACTATCTATTGATCCAAACTCAAACTCACGACCTTCAAGCCAATTCTGGCTCAAAGAGACACCCCCCAGGGCCCCTTAGAGCTGTCCCTGAGGGGTGTGGAGACTTTAACCTTGTAGAGGAATAGACAGCCTCACCTTTCTTCCACAGAGCGACAGGTGGGCTCGAACTGCTGACCTTATGGGCTAGTGGCTCAGTGTGCTGCCCTGGCGGCATCACGGGGACCTGTTGGGCTGCTAAGTGCAAGATCAGCAGCTTGAATCCACCTGAGGGGGAAAGCTGAGGCTGTCTTCTCCTGGAAAGAGGTCCTGTCTCAGAAACCCACAGGGCAGCTCCACTCTGTCATGTGGGGGCAATGAGTCAGAATGACCTCTCTAGCCGTGACCTCGTTACATCTCCTGAGCAGCCGGGTTTTCTTTACCTTGAGGTGTCACTCAAGGCTGCCCTTTGACCTTCATCAGTAAGGACTTCAAGTCCTCCTTTCAACAAGCGAGATGGGGCGGGGCCAGCTCTGGGCGGCCTCTTCCAGCCTGGCTGCTCCCTCGCAGCCAGCTCACCACCGATTCCCAGCGAGCGGACTGCCAAGCCTGCTCCGTGCTGGGGCAGAGGCTGCTCCTGGACACTGGGAAGGGGGCTGTGGATTCCGAGGGCAGCGTTACTGGTGGTCCCAGAGCCCCTCGCCTGCCTTTCCAAGGGCCTAAAACTTCCCAGGCGAAGGCTAAGAAGCCCTTGAATGAAGAGGAGCCTGGGGGAGGGGGCCGGATCTGTCTCCCTCCAGGGGCCTGCGGCCACACAATAGTCCCAGGCTGCCACTCTTGGGCTTAAGTGGTTGCCTGGGCAACAGCTGGGGCCAGTTTCCACCAATCTGTGCAGAGGCAGACTGGGGGAGGGAGGCCGTCCAAGAGGGGGTGCTGTCCGCCCCGTGCTGGGGGTGCTGGTCCTGTTTTAGGAGGGCAGTGAGCAGGAGCAGCCTGGCTGCGGGTCTCTACCGAGGACTTGGGGGGCGGGGGCGTGGACACAAGATGCTGCCAGCAGGGAGCACCAGGCCTGGGTCCTGGGGCAGCTTCTGGGCCATCCTGACTTTGGTGGGCCTGGCCACTCGCTCAGGTGAGTGGGCTTTGGGCGTGGGGGGTGGGGGACAGGGAGGACAGCTAGGACTGCCCCCCTGAGAGAGGGCTACAGCCGGTGTCCCACGGGGAGCCAAGAGTGGGGTCCATCTCAACCGCTCAGTGGCTCTGAATGCCTGGGCTGAGACCTAAAAGAGCCCCTTCCTTTGTCCTGAGCCTGGGCAGAGGCAAAGGGGCCACCAAGAGCAGCCAGTCAGGTCCTGAAAAGTAACAGCTTGGGAGGCGGGGCTGGACGGTCACTGCTGCTTCTCTCTCACCTCCCACTCTCCCTCTGCCCTGGACCCCTTCTCTCTCTCTCTCTTTCATACACACACACACACACACACACACACACACACCTGCTCTTGTGTGCACCCTCTCTGCAAGAGTCCACAGACGCTTGTGTGAGTGTGCAAGAGGGCACCCGTGCACGAGGGAGTGGTGCATGAATGTGAGTGTGTGAGTGGAAGCACCTGGGCTCACGGGAATGTGTGCCTTACTTGTGGATGAGTCAGGGCGTGAGCACACGGGTGTGTGAGTGCATGGGAGTGTGCGTGCACTGGTGAGCTGGCTATAAATGCCGGTGATAGCATGAGGGCGCTTGTGTGAGAGTGACGGTTCAAGTGAGTGTGAGCCAGGCACAGTGTGTGTGTGTGTGTGTGTGTGTGTGTATGTAAGGTGGGGAACACCTGGCCATTGCCAGACCCCCTCCTTGCAGACGAGGAGGTCTTCCCGGAGCCTGCAGTTTTCTGCAGCAGTGCCCATGTCCCCATTGACCCTCCTGGCATCCCTGGGGGGCTGGCAGGGAATACCAGTCTCAACATGCAGTTCCTGGGAGTGTCCCATCTGGCACCAGCTGCCTTCTGCACTTTCTCTGGGTCTCCCCCCTCCCCGCTCCAGGTGGGCTTCTGTGTTGCCAATCAGGCTCCAGGATGGTCAAAGTGGAAAGGCATTTCCCTTCCAGTCCCTTGGCCTCTTCACCCTGCTCCAGACTCCCTGCACCCCCCCACCCCATTCCTCTCCCAGGGCCTTTGCCCTTCTCCCTAAGGGGGACCTTTGCTGGCTGACTCCTGGTCATTCCCTGGGGAGTCCTTTCCCACCTCCCACACCATCACAATCCCTCTCTCTTGGGGCACATCTGTCATGGGTTGGATAGACACACCTGCCGCACTTTGATGGCCGGGAGAAGGGCCGGCCCCCAGCCCCTAGGCAGAGCCTCCTTAAGGGGAGCATCAGTGTCTTGGCCTCTTCTGTGGGAGGTCAAGTAGATAGTTCAGGGGGCCCGATGGGTGGGGGACCAAGACTTCCCCTAATTCTCACCGGGGGCACCTAGCACTGGAGAGTGGTCTTGTTCATGACCTTCCCTGACCCAGAACCAAGGGCAACCTCCCAGGATGGCCAGAGCCTATTCTACCCAGAAGGTGCCCGTGTGAATATGGATATCCACGCACCTGATGGGCACAAGCAGACATGCACACACAGCTCCTCTGCTCACTCTCATGTGCACGTCTCTACCTGGTTCCTCTGTTCCTGGATGTGGATCCCATTGTCCCCAGACATGGCCCTGGGCTCCTTCTGTCTCCACACATGAATCCCTTTGTCCCCAGACATGGCCCTTGTCTCCCTTGGTCCCCAGACACGGATTCCTCTGTCCCTGAATGTGGCCCCAGGCTCCCTTTGTCCAGCATGTGGCCCTGGGTCCAGGGGCTTCCTCAGGCTCAGGCTCCTTCTTGCTGCAGCCCAGCGAGCCGACGTCGGTGGGGAGGCAGTGGGTCCTTCCATCAACCACGCCCAGATGCTGCTGCAGCGCCTGCAGGAACTGCTGCGGCAGGGCAACGCCAGCGATGTGGTCCTGCGGGTGCAGGCGGTGGGCACAGAGGAGGTTCGTGTCTTTCACGCCCACCGCCTGCTGCTGAGCCTGCACAGCGAGCTCTTCCGGGGACTGCTGGGGAACCAGAGCGAGGTGGAGCTGCAGGAACCCCGAGACTGCGCTGCCGTCTTTGACAAGTTCATCAGGTGTGTCAGAGCAGGCTCTGGAGGGTGAGGGGAAGGGGAGCAGGATTCACCCCTTCCCCAGGCCCTGGCCCCTCCACCCACAGGGTCCCTGAAGCCTGGGTACCCAGAGGTCCAGGTGTGCTCAGGCGGCCTCCTCTCCCATCCCTGCCATGCTGGGCTCTGAGCAAGGCCCCACTTTGCCTCTCTGTGTTCTGTGAGTGTCACCTGACAGGGTCAGTTCCCCACCCAAGAATCTCCTCAGAGAGGTGTCTCCAGAGCTGGCCAGGGGGCGCTTTTACAAACTGCAGTGCTTCAGACACCTGCTCCCCCTCACCCCCCGCCTGGGATGGTGGGCTTCCCGGCCAGCGACCACTGTTCTTTTCATGTTTCCATGTAGTCCTGGTGTCCGGCCAGGTGTGAAACCACTGTGCTAGGGAGCCGAAAAAGTTAGCCAAGCCATCCCCACCTCCCCTGTGCCCCGCCTCTCCCCCCTCACTGAAACAGGGCACCATTCACATTATGGTCTATGAACTGGGTTTGGAAAGACGAGACTTCCTACTCCTGTAAAGAGTTACAGTCTCAGAAACCGACGGGGACAGTTGTGCCCTGTCCTGTCTGGTAGCTGTGATTCAGCATGGACTCCATTGACAGTGAAGGGGCGAATTAGAGGGGTTCTTTGAATGGCAGTGGCTTGAACAAAACGGCCGCCAAGCTCCACCTCTCACTTCCAAGTTCTGGGCAGCAGGAAGAAGGGGGATAAAACAGACGGTGACATACGGTGGTCTCTCCAGCAGTAGTCAGGGCCGCGGAAGTGGTCTTCCTCCTAATCCTACGGATTGCCTCTCCTTACTGCATGTTGGCTAGAAATTGGCCACACCGACTAGAAAGGGACCGGAAATGCAGTCTTTTATTCCTGGAAGCAACTATGTCTTACTGAAAGGCAAGAGGAAAGGAGTCGAGCGGGGTAGGGTGGAGGTGGGGGGATGCCTGGCAGGTGCTGCCGAACCCCATAGAGTGCGGTGTGGGCCAGTGGGGACTAAGGCCTGTTACAGACGGTCAGACTGAGGTTCCCAGGGAACAAACCAAACTCACTGCCATGGAGAGGATTCATACTCACTCATCGCGACAGGGTACAGCTGACCCTGTGAGTTTCCGAGACTGTAAATCTTTCTGCGAACAGAAAGCTTCAGCTTTCTCCCGCGGAGTGCTCGTGGGTTTGAACCGCCAACCTCGCAGGTAGCAGCCCAACACGTAACTCATGACACCTACAGGGCTCCAGACAGGTTCTGGGAGGTTTCATGGTAAGCTCGTGGGAGGAGTCAGGGTAGGCTGGGGGCGGGGTTGGTGTGTCCGTGGGGGTGGGGCTGGGGTGGGGGTAGGTGGGCGGGGTGTCGTGGTGCCCATATTTCATCCCTTCCAAGCCGCTAGTTCCTTCGGAGGACCCCTCAGGGGTCCCCACCCAGATCCTGTTGTCCTCAGACTGTAAACCCCGCAAAAGCAAGAGTCATTTCTGCCTTGTTCTAAGCTGCTGTTTAGCGCCTAGCTGTTGTTAGGTGTGCGTGAGTCGATTTTGACACATAGTGACGCCAGGTGACTGAGTAGAACCGCCAGCTGTTCCACGGGACAAAGAGGCTTTCCCGCCACAAAGTTACAGCCTGAGAAACCCGCAGGAACAGCTCTGTCCTGTCCTGCAGGGTCCTCGTGCGTCAGAATCCACTCGATGGCAGTGAGTTCGCTTGTTTTATGGTCTTCACAGAAGTAGATCGCCGGGCCTTGCGGGTTCCGGCTGTCAGCCGTGCAGTAGCTCGAAGCACGGCCGTGAGGTTCAAACCCACCAGCGGCTCTCTTGGAGGGAGATGAGGCTGTCGGCTTCCATAAAGATGGACCGAAAGCCTGTAAAGACAGGGCGCTTCTGAATCGGAATGGCCTCGCTGGCAGTGGGTGGGATTCTGGCAAGGTAGGAGCACAGTGGGAGGACCCCGGAGAAGGCAGGACCTGAGCTCTCCCTAGGGGAATGGCCGGCCCTGACCCCGCCCCACCTCTCGCCCCTCCCCAGGTACCTGTACTGCGGTGAGCTGACCCTGGTCCTGGCCCAAGCTATACCCCTGCACAAGCTGGCCACTAAATACGGAGTGACCTCGCTGCGGCGCGGCGTGGCCGACTACATGCGCGCGCACCTGGCGGGGGGCGCGGGCCCCGCGGTGGGCTGGTACCACTATGCCCAGAGCACCGGCGACGAGTCGCTGCGCGCCAGCTGCCTGCAGTTCCTGGCCTGGAACCTGTCGGCCGTGGCGGGCAGCGCCGAGTGGGCCCTCGTGAGCCCCGAGCTGCTGGCGCAGCTGCTGCAGCGCTCGGACCTGGTGCTGCAGGACGAGCTGGAGCTGTTCCAGGCGCTGGAGGCCTGGCTGGGCCGCGCGCGGCCGCCCGTGGCCGTGGCCGAGAGCGCGCTGCGCGCCATCCGCTACCCGATGATCCCGCCGGCGCAGCTGTTCCAGTTGCAGGCGAGCTCGGCCGCGTTGGCGCGCCACGGGGCCGCGGTGGCCGACCTGCTGCTGCAGGCCTACCAGTTCCACGCCGCCTCGCCGCTGCACTACGCCAAGTTCTTCGACGTCAACGGAAGCGCCTTCCTGCCCCGCAACTACCTGGCGCCCGCCTGGGGCGCCGCCTGGGTCATCCACAACCCGGCCCGCGATGACCGCAGCACCAGCTTCCAGACGCAGCTGGGCCCCAGCGGCCACGACGCGGGCCGCCGCGTCACTTGGAACGTGCTCTTCTCGCCTCGCTGGCTGCCCGTCAGCCTGCGGCCCGTCTACGCGGACGCCGCGGGCACCGCGCTGCCCGCCGCGCGCCCCGAGGACGGCCGCCCGCGCCTGGTGGTGACGCCCGCCAGCAGCGGCGGCGAGGCGGCGGGCGTGAGCTTCCAGAAGACCGTGCTGGTGGGTGCGCGGCAGCAGGGCCGCCTGCTGGTCCGCCACGCCTACCATTTCCACCAGAGCAGCGAGGAGGCTGGCGACTTCCTGGCGCACGCCGACCTGCAGCGGCGCAACTCGGAGTACCTGGTGGAGAACGCCCTGCACCTGCACCTCATCGTCAAGCCCGTGTATCACACCCTGATCCGGACCCCCAAGTAGCCACGCGGTGGGGGAAGAGAGTCCCCGTGTGCATGGCCGAGAGGGGCAGAGCTGGGGTGCAGGGTGGAGGTGGGCGACTAGAGGTGGCTGTAGGCTTGACGCTGGGGCTGGGGCTGGGGCTGGGGCTGGGGCTGGGGCTGAGGCTGAGGCTGAGGCAAGTCAGGGCTAGGCAACGGGTGGTAGACCAGGTGGCTGGTTTCAGAGCCATCTTCATAGGGTGCTCTTGGTCTTAAATAAAACAGCGTTCAGAGAAGCCCAGGAGTGGCTGGTTATAAGGGCAGGGTCCCACTGGTCTGGGGACTCACCCACCCTTCACTGAGCAGATGGGTGCCTCCCACCCCTAGACTCGGAAAACGGCAGGTAAGAACTTCTTTATGGTCAGAGCTTGGGTGCCTGGGAGGTGGGGGTGGAAGAGACCCCAGTACTCCTTACAGGAGTTTCTCCCCTTGAAAGGGAAGGCAGGTGTGGGCAATTTCTGTGTTCCGCCCTCCAGGGTAATCCATCATTCATCTAGGTTAGGAGGCTTTCTGCCCTCTGGGCCTCCCTGGCTCTTCCTGAGGGGGACTGGAGGGGTGGGGGTCAGGGTGGTGTCTCTAGGTCTTGAAGGGGCACGCTTTCCCCCCCTTTACCCACGTCTTTGAAACGAGATTAAGCAGGGGAGAAGGGTTGAGGTAGTGGGGCATTGGGGGGTGGGGTAGTTGGACTGAGTTTTATAATGACCCCACATTCCACACAAGGTTGAGTTCCTAAATGGAACTTTATTGTCGAAAAGGAAAGAGGAAAAAGTTACTACCAAAGTCACAAAACCCAACCTCCCACCCCCACCCACAGTATTCGGGCCCTTGTCCAGCCCCACCCCCCTCCCCAAAAACAGCCCTCCCACCCCCATCTCCGAGGCCGAGTCTGGCCACAGGTCTGTCGGTGCAGGGTTTTGGCACCAGGGTTCTGTCCAGGGTTGTCCCCACCCTGCCTCCTGAGGTCACCTTCTATTCCAGGTGACACTGAAAGCATGATAGGTTCAGGCCGACCTTTGGAGAACCTGGGGCTTTTGAGACCCTGCACCCCAGCTCCCCTGTCACACCCTCTGCTCTACCTCCATCTCCCATTTCCCTGAGACACCCCACTCAGGGTGGGGTGGGGTAGGAAGGTCAGTGGCAGGCAGGCCCCTCAATTACGGCGGAAACGTCCATCTTTGCCATGGGTGCTTGGGCCGTGAGACAGGCGGGGCCCTCGGGCAGCCCGCCGGGAAACACCAGCTGGGTTGAGGGGGACAGCGAGAGGTGAGGGGCCCCCAGGACCTGAGAAAGCAGAAAGGCTGGAGTCAGTGGTTTTGCAATGGCCTGTTTCTCCCCACCACCCAATCCCTCTCTGGCTTTGAATTCCCTAGGGGCACAATGCCAAGAACTGGGATTCTGAGTCCTGCTCCATGAACATACTGGGAGAGCCTGGCTCCAGCCAGGGACAACCAGTGGACAAGCAGTTCAGCAAGCTCCTCCTCCTTGGGTTGGCCAAGACCCTGCCCACAGCACTCCCCACCCCACCCCCTACCCGCAACCTCCATGGCTAGAA
Organism: Tenrec ecaudatus; assembly: GCF_050624435.1. Taxonomy (NCBI): domain Eukaryota; kingdom Metazoa; phylum Chordata; class Mammalia; order Afrosoricida; family Tenrecidae; genus Tenrec; species Tenrec ecaudatus. The sequence continues at coordinate 152,340,416 of NC_134539.1, read as the reverse complement.
CTGACCTGCTGTCTGGCCTGGAGGGAGTTTGACTTTGGCCAAAGGCAACGTGGCCTTTTCAGGGTGCCGAGTCCTGGGGGCTGGGTGCCCGCTGGCTGGCATCCTGTGGTCTGAGGCGTTCTCCACAGGACGCAGCCCCAGGAGGTGGTTCTTCGGGGCGGTGAGCTGGAGTGGTTAAAACAGTTGGTGAGGCCCCATCGACATAGGGGTGGGCTCCAGAGGTCAGCCCCAGCCTGGGGGACTGAGGGTTTGAGGGTCGTGATCCTGGGTGTGGGAGAGGGAGCAGGAGGAGCCTAGTGCAAGGGCCGCCCCCTGTCCCTTGCCTCGCCTCGCCTCACCCCTAGCCCTGTGACCTCAAAGGACCGGGACCTCCGCTTCCTTCTCTTGACCTCCATAGACTCTTCGCGTTTCTTGCCGGGGCTTTTCTTCTGGCCGCGCGGTCCAGCTGGTCGGGCTGGGGCCTCGCTGGTGCTGCTGGACAGGTTGTCCTCGCTGACCGCGTGCTGCAGCGTGGGGCTGGGCGGCCGCTTGTAGGCTGGCAGGCCAGAGGACCGCGCATCGTCAGCCTCGCTCAGCGAGCGCAGGGACAGACTGCTGCGCTCCGCTGCGGGCACCAGCAGGTGGCGGCCTTCAGTGCCCAGCGCCCTGCAGCGCCGCCGCGCTGCCTTCACTGAAATGCACTTGGTGCCCGTGACAATCTCCTTCCGCTCTGCAGCGGGACAAAAGGCACATCCGTGCAGTCAGCCCAACAGAGTCCTCGCCTCCCCCTTGCATGTCCTCGTCCCCCTTATCTGCCATGGCACCCCAGGGCCCTGCCCCACAGGTTCACAGGATAAGTAACTTGGGGCAGGTCCTTTAAGGCCACTGGTAAACTGGGGGTGGGGGGTGGTATGAGGACTGAGTCAGTGGGCTTCTCCCAGGACCCAGGGCTCATTTGTGTTTGCTACTACAATGGCATGGGGGGATCCATTCCTAAGCGCCACATGTCCATTCCGATGTCCAGCTGCGCTGTGTAGGGGGACACCACCTTTCAGAACACTGTTGGCTCTTTAGAGGGCCTGCGCGCACTGGGCGAGATAGGGCTTGGGCTGGGCTCCTCAGTGGTACTACCCTGGGCTCAAAGGTGGAGGGGGGCACACCTTTGTGGGACAAGGGCATGTCTGCCAGGTTCTCGCTGCTGTCTGGGGAGGAGTTCATCCTGCTGCTCAGGCTGGCCATGCAGTCCAGAGTCGAGGTCTGGGGGGCGGGTGGGGGTGCAAAGTAGGGGTGGGGGTGGGCCTGAGCACACCAAGGACCCAGACCTGAGCCTCAGAGAAAGGGGTGGTGGCCATATTGGAACGGCTCTGTTGGGACCATTGGGTGCTCCTCCACCCCCATTAGTGGAGCCCCTGGTATCCAGCGGGGGTTCAGAGCTCACCTCCTGGGTCACCAAGCCACCGATCTGGATGGGGGGCGGGGTGGGCACGGAGGAGCCCTTCACCTGCCAGGCCCGGGGACTGGCCTTGAACACCTGGTTACCTTCACTGGAGTTGGCAGAGGGGGAACAGGGTGGTCGTTGGCCAGGCTGGTCCCATGGAGGAACCCAGCCCAACCCTGAGAGAGAAGCTGTTTGCCGACAGGTAAGAGCAAGCGCAGGAATTCCCTTCCTGCTCCGTGTCCTGGCCTTACCTCTCTGTGCTGAGTGGGGGGAGGCTGCAGTTTGGCAGACGCTGGGCCTCTAAGCTCAGGGTCTTCGCACTCTCTGGGTCAGAATCTGGGGTCAGCAGGGCCCCTGCGGGGGCAATTTTGGGCAAGGAGCTGTCCTGTGGGGGAGGGGCCAGAGCAAAGAGTCAGGAGACTTGGTCCTGGACCAGGTATCTATCACTCACTGCACAGGGTGGCAGAGGCTGTGACATGGGCTGGGCGCCTTCAGACACAGGGGATGGGCGTTCTCTGCTGTGGTGGGCACCCCAGTGGTGCCACTGGTGCCACTTGTCTCCTGGGGGCATCTGTGGCCACTCTGACTCTCTGATGACCAGTCTTGACCCCTGAACTCGGGATGGCAGCGGAGAAGCATGCCCAGGGGTGTGGGCTTTCCCTTAGACCGGGTTACTTTAGGGGTGGTGCAGAGGGGAAGGAAAACTTTGACTCCCGAGGTGCCAACCATCCCAGTCCCATGCCCTGCAGACACTGAGTGGGCATCAGTGCCCCCCTCAGCGAGTGCCCCTGCCCAGACACTGGCCTGCAGGGCCCGAGAGGCCACTCGGTCCATGATGGTGGCCCGCTCCAGGCTGCCGTCCTCCAGCTCCCGCAGGTACACCTCATAGAGCTCTTCCAGGTGCTGGGGGACTGCCAGGTTGTAGTCTGCGGGGATGGGGGTGGGGGAGGGCGGGGCTCAGCTCAGGTCGAAAGTTCCAGGGCGACATGGCTGCGCGGGGAGCCCGGGCCCGTTGTCCCTACCATCGATGACCTGCCGCTGGCCCTGGATGATCTCGTCACAGAGGCAGCGGTGCTGCTCCAGGCGGCGCACAGCCTCGCGGCGGTGGCGGAGCGCGCCGTCCCGGAGCAGCGCGTGCGACTGCATCTCCGTGTTCTCCACCTCGAGCTCGTGCACGCGGCACAGCAGGCTGAGCACCTCGCGTTGCTCCTCAGAGCCGATGCGCCGCGGGAGCGTCTCCTCCAGGCGGCGGCCGCGCGTGCGCAGCTCGCGACAGCGCTGCTCCAGCGCCAGCTTGGGGGGTGGGGGGCAGTGGGTGTCAGCCATGCCACCTCTCTACGCCTCCCAGGGGCCTGTCCACCCTGCTCCAGTCTCTGGACTCTGGGCTTCCCGCTGGCACTGCCATCCCGGGTCAACTCTTCTCCTAACTGGTCCTTCTGGGGCCACTTTCTTGCCACCTTGACCACAAAAGCCCTGGAGCCAGCCCTGGGGGATATCTGTCCCCCCACGACAGCCCTTCTGATAGCCTCCGGGCCCTGCAAACAGTTTACGAGATCAGGGGCCAAACTGCTGCGTCTGTCCACCCAGAGGCCCCTCCGAAGAAAGGCCTGGCAGTCCACTTCCCAAAAGATCAGCCATTGAAAACCCTACCAAGCACAGTTACCCTCAGACACACACACACACACACACACACACACACACACACACACACACACACACACACGGCCACCATGAACTAGAACCCACACTCACCTAAAAGTCCCAGTTAGAACACTGGCTACATTTTATGAGTCGTTGGCATGTGCTGAAAAAACTCACTGCCATCGAGTGGATGCGGACTCATAGTGACACTACCAGACAGGACAAAACTGTCCCTGGGCGTTTCCGGGTCTGTGAACTCTTTAACCAAAGTAGAGGGCCTCTTCTTTCTCCCAAGGAGTCACTGGTGGCTTTGAGCTGCTGACCTTGAGACTAGTGGCCCAACATGTAACCACTAGGCCACCAGCTCATTTCCCCAACAACCCCATTAGGGCGGCACCATGACTCCGGGCTTTACAGATGAAGCTCAGGGAGGTTAAAGGACTTCGCTGGGCAAGTAGCCCAGCTCCTGCCTGGAGGTCTCTCCAGCCCCTTTTCCCTGCCCTTCCCCCTCAAGCCCGGCACCTTCTCCTGGCGCAGCTTCTTCTGCTCGCCCACCAGGGCGGCGATGTTCTCCCGGGCTGAGGCCACCTCGGGCGGCTCCAGACTGTCCAGCTGGTCATCGCCTGTGTCCCAGTCCTTCTCGCTGTCGTCCTTGGTGAAGGACTCCTTCCGCTGCTCCTCGCGCCACTTGAGGGCTCGGCGGGATTTCTCCTGCTCCCAGCTGCAAGACCCCCGCCCCAGGGAGACACGGGCTGTAGGCACAGAGCAGGGGCAGGAGCCAGCACAGCCCAGGTCGTGGTGGCATGGGCACAGGGCTTACCCGGCGATGGTGAGCAGGTGGTGGGAGGTGTCGATCTGGATTTCCATGGCGTGGTTCTCCAGCTCCAGCAGGCGCCTGCGCACGTCCATCTGCTCCTGGAAGGCGCTGATGAGCTGCTCGCGGAGCTGCGCCATCTCGGCCTGCTGGCCCTGCCCGCTGTGCAGCTGGACCTCGGCTACCGGGGGCCAGGGGAGCAGGCAGAGTTCAAGCCGGAAGTCTGGGCCCCGCCAGGTGACCTCACCTCCCATTCTTATCAAAGGACTGCTCCCACTTCCTGTCCAGCCACTTCCTCCAGAAAGTTCCTGGAGGACCACTTCTTCCCCTGCCCCAATCCCACCACTGAGGTGCAGAGGTCACTTCTATGAACCCTTTCCCCGTTGTGTCCAGAGACTTCTGATTTCACCAGCCCGACTCGTAACCACTACACCACCAGGGATCCCTCATAGTGGCGGTTACCCCCACTGCTATATGTCAGGGCAGCTTACAGTCTTTGCGAGGGGAGGGCACCGCACCCCTGCAGCCCTGACCGGAGGCCTTGCTCCGCTGTGACCCCTCCCCTCTCCTACCCTTCCCGCCTAGGCGCGGGTGACCTCGCTCCTGGGACCCCCACCCAATATTCCCACTAACCCTCTTCTGGAGCAGCGGTCACAGAGCCATTTTACAAGAAGAAAGGCCCGGAGCTCCGCGAGGAGCTCGTGGGGCTGACCTGCGCGCACCTTGGATGTGGCGGATGTCGCCGCGCTCCATCCGTCCCCGGGCCCCGCCCCGACCCGCCTGCGCGTCGATCTTGCACTTGAGCCGCTGGACCTCGCCGCGCAGGTCGGCGATGATGGCGGTGTACTGGGCGATGTGGTAGGAGACACTCAGTAGGTTCTGCTTCACCTGCGTGGGCATGGGTGTGTGTGTGGGTGTGTGTGTGTGGGGCGTGGAGCGGCCGCCCCCCTCCTTTCTCTTCTTTCCTGCCCGCCTCCCCAGCAAAGCCGCCCCCCTCCTTTCTCTTCTTTCCTGCCCGCCTCCCCAGTCTTTCCGGAAGGCGGCATCCTGGAGATCGTTGCAACTCTGTAACCGGGTAGAATTGCTCCCATAGGGTCTTGCTACCAAGCCGCTGTGCTAACCGCCTGGCACTTCATCGTTGCTCCACCAGGATGGCGCAAGGCCAGCAGTTGGCGACCACCAGCCACTCCGCGGGGCAGAGAGCAGGCTCTCGGCTCCCGGGAAGCGCGTGGGAAACCACAACGGCAATTCCATTCTGTCCTGCAGGGGCGCTGTGGGTTGGGGTCTTCTCGAGGGCAGTGAGCTTTGCTTCTGTTTCCTAAATTCCCTTTCTAAGCATTGGACTGCCACCCACGAGGTCAATGGTTCAAACCCACCAACTAACTGGGGGAGGGGGGAGAGATAAAGTCATTCTGCTCCCGCACAGATTTACAGCTTTGGAAACCCCACAAATACATAGTCACTATCTGCTGAAATCTACCTGATAGCAGTGGGCTTGCTTGCTCTTTTTTTTGCTCTTGTTTTGGGCTGGGTTTGTTTGTTTGTTTTTTGGTATTCTCTGCATGTCACCAGAGTCTGAGTCTTGTATTTACCATGGACTCCTGGTGGTGATGGTAGAGTGGACTATGTACTGAACTGCTAATCATAAGATCAGCAGTTTGAATCCACCAGCTGCTCTAAGGGAGAAACTTGAGGTTGCCTACAAAGATTTAAAGTCCCAGGAACCCACAGCGGCAGTTCTACTCTGTCCCAGAGGATCACCATGAGTTGGAATCAACTCCATGGCAGTGAGAATATACCAACCAACCAACCAACCAACAAAAAGCACTCACTGAAATCAAGTCAATGCTGACTCATAGCGACCCTGGCTGTGGATTCCAAGGCTTTGTAAATCTTTTTTTTTTAATCATTTTATTGGGGGCTCGTACAACTCTTATCACAATCCATACAGACGTCCATTGTGTCGAGCACATTTGTACATTTACTGCCCTCATCGTTCTCAAAACATTTCTACTTGAGCCCTTGTTATCAGCTCATTTCCCCCTCTCCCTCATGAACCTTTGATAATTTATAAATTATTAATATTTTGTCATGTCTTAAACTGTCCGATGTCTCCCTTCATCCACTTTTCTATTGTCCATCCCCCCCAAGGAGGAGGTTATATATAGATCCTTGTAATCGGTTCCCCCTTTCCACTCCACCCTCCCTCCACCCTCCCAGTATTGCCACTCTCACCACTGGCCTAAGGTGTTCATCTCTCCTGGATTCCCTGTGTTTCTAGTTCCTCTCTGTACCAGTGTACATCCTCTGGTCTAGCCAGATTTGTGAGGTAGAATTGGGATCATGATAGTGTGTGGGGTGGGGGGGTGGGGAGGAAGCATTTAGGAACTAGAGAAAAGTTATATGTTTCATCGTTGTTACACTGCACCCTGAATGGCTCATCTCCTCCCCTTCAGTAAGGGGATGTCCAGTTGCCCACAGTTGGGCTTTGGGTCCCCAATCTGCACTCCCCCTCATTCACAATGATATGATTTTTTGTTCTTTGATGCCTGATACCTGATCCCTTCAACACCTTGTGACCACACAGGCTGGTGTGCTTCTTCCCTGTGGGCTTTGGTGCTTCTGAGCTAGATGGCCGCTTGCTTATCTTCAAGCCTTTAGGACCCCAGATATTATATCTTTTGATAGCCGGGCTCCATCAGCTTTCTTCACCACATTTGCTTATGCACCCACTTTGTCTTCAGTGATCGTGTTGGGAAGATGAGCATCATGGAATGCCAGTTTAATAGAACCAAGTGTTCTTGCATTGAGGAAGTACTTGAGTAGAGGCCCAATGTCCATCTGCTACCTTAATACTAAACCTATAAATATATGCACATAGATCTATTTCCCCATCATCATATATAAATATATTTACATATGTGCATGCCTGCATTTAAACCTCTATAAATGCCCTTTGCCTCCTAGTTCTTTCCTCTATTTCCTTTTACTTTCCTCTTGTCCCACGATCATGTTCGGCCTCCATTTGGGTTTCAGTAATTCCTCTCGGCTACATTGCCCTTGATCACGCCCTACCAGGCTTTGTTCATCTTTAGAAGAACAGACATCTTTCTCCTGAGGAGGGGCTAGTGGGCTTGAACTGCTCACCTCGTGGTTCACAGCCCAATGTGAGCCAGGGCTCCTCCGTGGTGTGATATAATAACTATAAAATTATCCTTCTTGTCAGTGTTATTTCTTATCCCTTGAGGTCCACTATGGGATGACACTGTGTGGTGGTTAGATTTTCCTCCCACTTGATGTGGAAGGAGGGGTGGAATCTAGCCTGGTGTTGCCTCCTTGGGGGTGTGGCCTTTCTATAAGCGACACAGGGAGAGCCCCTCTCTCTCACCCTCAGCCCTCCTGCTTGCTTGGATTCTGTGTCTGCCTCCAGGGGTGGCCCCAGGAGGGCTGCCAGCCTGGATGGGTCCTGCTATGTTCCCACTGACCTCAGAGCCCCTGTAGAAGGTGGGGACATGAAGGGGGAGGACGCAGAGGGTCACAGACCTTCTACAAGAGTGGGGGAGCGACCCTCAGGGCTGTGTGCTTCCTGGCAGGCAAGCAGAGTTGTAAGGTATAGGGTGGGGCATGGGGAGGTTCATGGATGGGGACTGAGGTCTGCACAATGGGGAGCGGTACCAGAGAGTGGGTGGGTGGCAGGGCCTGGAACCAGTCCAGTCTGGAAGCTGGGTCCCAGAGGCTGTGCCCTGGCAGACAGATGGGCTCCTTACCCTGGTCTTGATGTTCTTGGCCCGGCCGGCGTAGGTCAGGGTGTTCCGAGACTCCTCAAAGGCGCTGCTGGCCGGGCTGATGTGGGCAATCATTACTGTGCGGCTGTTCCCCCCCAGAGAGTCCTGGAGGGGGTGGGGTGGGGCTCAGTCTGGGGCTGCCTCCCCTACAATCCTCCCCCACAATGCCTGCACCCTTCACTCCACACCCACAGATGCGTGCGCGCGCGTGCGCGCACACACACACACACACACACACACAAACTCTCTCTCTCTCTCTCTCTCTCTCTCTCACAGACCCATACACACTCAAATCTTCATATACATATTCTCAAATATACACTCTCACAGACACCACATGCTGACCGACTCACATACATACATATTTATTCTCTCTCATACAAGTCTACACATACCGCCACGCTCTCTCACACACATACTCTCCCTCATATACACACTCACAAGTCACACACACTAACTCTCACACAAATACACACTCACTCTCGATGCTCACACGCATGCTCACCTCATCACTTTCATGCATATTTACTTTCTCACACATGTATACATAAACTCAGCTCCTCACACACTCAGTCTCTCTCTGTCTCACACACACAGCCAGTCTCACACACACACATCCTGTACACTCAGTCATATAACTTACACAAGTATATATACACTCACCTTCATTCGCATGCACACATCTGCACTCTCACACATCTATACACACTACTGCCACACCTCAAGGCTTCACACTCATATATAGTTTCTCTTTCATATGTAAATACACACTCACATATTTACACCCCCCCCACACACAGCCACTTTCACATACACACACATCCCTCATACACACCCAGTCATACTAATCTCACACAAGTACAGACACAGCCACCTGCTTTTACACGCACATACCCACACTCACACACATGCACTCACACATAGCCACATATTCATTCCCACACTCACACACATACCCTCACCTACACACACATACATACTCTCTAACACACCTTCACCTCTTCCTACACAGACATATTGACTATCTCACCCAGACACACACTCACACACACACTCACTCTCAGACAAATACGCACTCTCCCATACACACACACTTCCTTCCAGACCCTCAATGGACACTCACACACATATACTCAACTCACACACGTGTTCACACACACAGCCTCTCTTACACACATGCACCCCACACTCACACATATTCACACACATACTGACTCTCACACAATTACATGCATACTCACACGAATTCACAGGCACACACCTATACTCACACACACCCACTTGCCCATACATGCTCCCACAAACAGTCTCACACACACACCCTCTACATTCTCACACATGCTTGCTTGAACACGCACACCCACCCACCCACGTGCTCACACCCATGCCCACACCCACACCCTTGATGTCTGACCACTGCCACCACAGGACCTCTTGAGTCCCACTCCCCACCCCTACCCCATCCCTCTTCTCCATTTCTGGTTTCTGCTTCAAAACTCCCATGTCTGAGGTTCTTTCTGGGGCACCTCCCGGGCAGGCTTCCCGCTTCCCCTCTCCCCACCTTCCTGTTTGTGGGGAACCAGTCTGAGCTGTCTAATTCACACACCCCTGTGGAGTCCAGTCCCCTTCCCTGTCCCCCCACCACAGCCTATCTGCCCCCAGGACTGCCCTCCTCTCCGTGCCGACAGCACCTGGCTTAGTGGCTGTGAGCAGCAGCGAGGCTCTGTCTGCACCAAGGTTGTACTTGGCCTGTGGCCACCTTCCCCTGCCCAGAACTTGGCCTTCTCCGAGCCAGGAGGCTTCGGGGAGGGAAGCATGGGGTGTAAAGAGTACGGGGCAATTGTTCCCGTGTCCCTCGTGTGGGCAGGAAAGAGGGACGGCCCTGGCGAGTGGACTGCAGCCAGATCTGAGCAGACTGCATGCTCATGTGTCTACTCTTCACCCCACCGCACGCACAAGGCCTTAGGAGTGCCAGGTAGCTTCTCCTGCCTCGGTTTCCTCATCTGCAGATGGGAGTGCAGGTGGCCTTGGCAGATATGGTGGGGCCACGGCAAAGCGAGTATGCATCCGCGTGAGCCGCGTCCATGGGCACATCTCCCGGAGTGTCCCTGCTGACGGTGACCGCACTGCTGTCTGGGACATGCGTGACAGAGAGCGCCAGGTGGAGTTTGGGACATGGTGGGAATGGCCAACACAGGGCACGCAGACCCAAAGGGGCCACACACTGCTCAGAAAATGGGCCGGGAAGATTTGCCGGATCCGGGGCTGCCTGAAGCCTTCCTCCGCTTGTGATAAACTCCAAGGGAGGGGATTCCCAGAAGCTGGTGGGGGAACTCTGCCATCTTCCAGTTCTGGTCTCCTGGGAACTCTGGGAAACCCCCTCGTGCCCACGAAGGGCACTACGATGAGCAGGTCGGCAGGGACGCCCTCCGGCCCGCGGCTGGCTGAGAGGACGAAGCATGTGAGCAGAGTGGACGGCACAAGCAATGACCAAGGGACCGTGTACTGTGTGCAGCGTTGTCGGGATGGAAGGCCAGGGACACCCCAGCACACAGGAAGTGGCCCCCAAGCAACAGACACCTCCAAGTCTTGGCACCACTTGGTGACCTCGGATCAAAGTGCCCGGAGGTGCCAGCACCCTTCTCTCTGGCCGCCTGCCCTTGCTACGGGTGGTCAGGTAAAATGGAGTAGGACATGGGCTGGCATTGGAATGGTGTTATCACACGCGTGTGTCCCACATCACTTGGGATATGCTCGCTCGGGCTGGATTCCGTTGGGACTGGCCTATCTGGAATCCGGCCCTGACGGGCGCCCAGTGTGGTACCTTCAGGAGTCGGGTCAGCTTGCTGTCCCTGTAGTTGATGTACTTGTTGCCGCTCTTGTCGCTCAGTGCGTTGATGCAGTTGCCCAGGGCCAGCAGGGAGCGGTTGATGTGGGCGCCCTCCTTCATGCGCTGCCCCCGGTTCTGCGTCTAGATGGGCCGTGGACGTCACCATAGGCTCATGGGGTGAGGGGAGGTCCCCCCAGCCGCCATCCCCCATGTCCTGGGTGATTCCGGGTTAAGACTTTTTCTCCCCCGGGGCTTTGAAATATGCAAGGCCATCATAGGGCCTTGATGAGGCCAGGGTGCTGCACAGAATGTGGTCTGAGGACTCCCAAGGGTGGAGTGGTGGGTGCCTGGGTCTCTGTCGGCCCCCTGCCCCTGGGCTGGCTTTAGACACAGCAGCAGCAGCAGCAGCAGCAGCAGCACTATTCCAGGAGGGAGAGAGTCCATTTGTCCAGCCTCCCAAACAGCTCAGTGGGATGACCAGCACCCCCACAGACCCAGCACTTCAGACTGCCCGGCCAGGAGGGAGCAGGTATGTGTGTGTGTATGTGTTTGTGTGTGTCAGGTAGATGGACAGACGGAGTGTAAGAATCTGTGTGCATGTGTGAGAAGGAGTGAGTGAGTGTGTGAGCGAGCAAGTGTATCTGAGTGAGCGTGGGGGCTCTGTGTGGGGGCGTGGGTCCCCCGCACGGTGTGTGCGTTAGGGCGTGTGACAGTGGGAGCTGTGAGCCTGAGGATGTGAAGGAGTGTGTGTGATGTGTGAGAACACACGGGACTGCAGGTTCTGAGTGTGGGATGGAGCATGCGAGCGTGTGTATGTGTGTCATTGACCACAGCACCGCCCCCCCCATTGCCCCTGCCCTTCCATGAAGGGTCTCACCCCAGCCTGTGCGCAGGGACCAGCTGGCACCCAGGCTGCAGCCCAGTTCCACCTGCCCTGCTCTCTGTGAGCCCCCTGGGCCTCCGTGCAAGAGGCCCATGTCTCCCCAGCTGTCCAAACCCCCAGCCTCACAGCCAGGCAAGCAGGGCTGACGGCAGGGACAAGTGCTGGGGAAATGGGTGGCAGGGGCATCCATCCCTTCTCCAGGATCCTGTCCCAACAAGGGCCCGGCAGGGTGTGTGGGTCTCTCTCCTATCACAGTCTTCCTACTCCCCTACATTCCCTCCTCAGCCCTACCCTGAGGTTACTGACCTGCCCACCCCCTCCCCCTGGAGCCCCTGTCCCCACCTGGGAGCCCACCATCCTGTCCTACTCCTCAACCTCCATTGCCACCTGGGAAACCATTATCCTCCCCTCCCCCTGCCCCCCCCCTTGCAGCCCCACCTGGAGCCCTCTTGCTTGCCTGGGAAGCATCATCCTACCCCCTCACCCCTGCCTCCCCTTGAGCCCCCCAGCCCTCTGCCAGACTCACCTGGGAGGCCCGCTCAGAGCCGGCCAGGTCAATCATGAAGAGGCGGCCCTGCCGCACCTCCTGCAGGATGTTCTTGATACGGCTGCGCTGACGCACAGCCACCTGGAGCACGGCGTGGGAGCGGGACGAGGTCTGGTTGGCAGCCGTGGGCTCCTGTGTCCTCTGCCGGTTCCCCTTCATTAGCAGCTGCATGATCTGGGTGGCGGGGAGGAGGGTGGAGGGTGGTGGTTGATGCTTGGGGACTTGTCGGGTGCCCCTCTGGGACTAGGGGGTCCTGCATCCAAGAGGTAGCTAGGGTCTGGGGAGGTTCCTGAAGTCCCGAATCCCAGGGGTCTCTGTGTGTAAGTGGGAAGGCTGAGTTACCCAGGTCAGTGCCATCCACTCAGGACTCACTGGGTGTGTCCCATCCCAGTGCCTGCTGCCCCCTCAGATGGTGAGCGCCCCTGTACCCGTGCATCAGCTCACCTCTTTGGCGTTGATGGTGGAGACCTCGGTGATTCCAGCCACCTGGATCACTCCCTTGGAATCCTCCCGCAGTTCCAGGTACCCCAGGGCGGGGTTCAGTAGGTCCCGGATCATCTCATTGTAGATCTGAGGGGATGAGGGACAGAGCGGGGCTCCCAGCCTGCCCAGCAGGGAGGCAGAATCAGATCACATTTCCTGAGAACCCCAGACACGGAATGGGACAGCCGTTCCTTTCTGTGATGGGCGTGGGAGCTTCAGCGTCCACAGGGATGCTAGGCCGCCTGAGCTGAGGACACAAGTCCCATCAAAACCAAGCGGGAGAGGCTTGTCAGGAAGACACTGGGATTGGGGGCTCAGCTTCAAACAGGGGTCTTCTCAGTTCATGGAAGGCGGATGGAACGAAACAAGAAAAATGGAAATTTGCAAACTACCAGTGAGCCAGGAAACTGATGGTCACCTTCCACGAGAACTCAGCCTCCCTCATAGCCAATAAGGGCAGGACAGGGGTTGCATAGCAACAGTCTCTTGATCAGCGGCATGTGAAATGACGGTGCCCAGCTCAAAGGTGGCCACCACTGGATACCGCATTGGATGCATGTGCTGTCTCCGCAGGCCTGGCCACAGTCTCCTCTCCCGAATCAGGCTCGTGAATGGACTAGCTCGACTTCTCCCAAAGCTCCATTCTAGGACTTTGCCCCATTCTGGCTCTCTTCTCTTCCCCCCAAATTGTGGGGTCTTCCTTGACTTAGCTTCTGTTGGCCACGCCAGAGCCAGTTCAAACCGGTTCAACCCTTGAGCACAACCCCCGCCCCCCCGCCCGCCTCAATCTGGCCTATAGCAGGAGCATACTGTCCAGGTGGGGGCGTGGGGGGTAGAGGACTTCAAAGGCCATGTTAGGGATTGAATATTGTCTTCTCAAAGCCTCTGCTCCTGGGGCTACAACCCCACGAGGGAACAGTGTTAGTGAGGCAGGTCTTCTTAAGGGGTTTCCATGAGTCAATCTCTTTTATGATGTGAGATAAAATGAGCTGGCAGAGAGGTGGGGTAAGAGAGGCGCTAACACACTTGGAGCATGTCAAAGTACGCAGCAACAGAAGAGATGAAGCCTGGACATCCCCTTATGGTAAGGTCACGGGAGGAGATGAGCCAGTCAGGGTGCAGTGTAGCAACGATGAAACATACCACTTTCCTCTAGTTCCTAAATGCTTCCTCCATTCCCACCATCATGAGCCCAATTCTACCTTACAAATCTGGCTATACCAGAGGATGTACACTGGTACAGATAGGAACTGGAAACACAAGGAATCTAGGATGGATGATCCCTTCAGGACCTGTGGTGAGAGTAGCCATACCAGGAGGGTGGGGGAAGGGTGGGGCAGAAAGGGGAAACCGATCACAAGGATCTACATGTGACCTCCTCCCTGGGGGACGGACAACAGAAAAGTGGGTGAATAGAGATGTCGGACAGTGTAAGATATGACAACATAATAATTTATAAATTATCAAGGGTTCATGAGGGAGTGGGGAGCGGGGAGAGAGGGGGAAAAATGAGGAGCTGATGCCAGGGGCTTAAGTGCAGAGCAAATGTTTTGAGAACAATGAGGGCAACGGATGTACAAATGTGCTTTGCACAATTGATGTAAGTATGGATTGTGATAGGAGTTGTATGAGCCCCCAATAAAATGACTTTAAAAAATTCTGTTTATAATAAAAAATTATAACCCCCCAAAAGAAGAGACAAAGCCACCTTCAGAGCTGGCACTTCTAGCCTCCTAAACCAGGGGAGATACATTCCTTCCTTCCAGCGGACAGTGTCCGATGTGAAAATAATAATAATTTATCAAGGGTTCATGAGGGCGGGAGGCTGGGGGAGGGAGGAAAAAACACGAGGAGCTGATACCAAGGGCTCAAGTAGAAAGAAAACGCTCTGAAAAGGATGATTGCAACATATGTGCAAATGTGCTTGACATGGTGGATGGATGGATTGTTATAGGAGCTGTAAGGGCCCCAATAAAATGATTTTTAAAAATTCCTTCCTTCCTCTTTCTTTATTCCTGAACTTGTATGTTACCAAACCCTCCAAGTTCACTTCAGTTTGACTTTTCCTCCCCTTTTTTGGAGCCGCTCAGACCAGTGATTGTCTGTAGGGTAAGGAGTCTGGAGGTGTTCTTATTATTAATTTTAAGGCTGTGAGCCTTCTCTCTCGATTCTGTTTTCTTCTAAGTTTGGGTTTTGAAAGAAGCGTTGTGTACTTGGTTACACGGCCCATCTCAGTACGTGCGGTCAGCAGTAGCATCCCTGTCCACGCCTGGGGCAGCTCCATAACCTCCTGTCCACTTGAGTGAAGGGATGGAGTCTGTCAACCAGGTCGTAACCAATGGTGCCTCTGTGTGGGCATGGCCTTCTGAGGATTCTGGGAACCCCTGTCTTCCTCCCTGGATGTGGGACACACACACTTTCTGCTACACATTCCTGTTGATAAGCCACATGGAGCTGCGCTGATGGAGCCAGAGTTCTGGAGCTGGAGGAGCCACGTGGAGACCCACACCAGCCCTGAGATGCTTCCACTGCCACTGGATCCACATGACTTCCCACCCATGACCCGTGAGCTTCCTGCATTCAGTGTCATTGCATGTGTTGCATGAGTCTGAAGAGGAATTTATAAGCTGGTATCGAATACATAAGCTAATATCGGATTTACGGACTTGATCTGGACTGGGCTGGGATGTTTTCTTAATATATAATTGCTCTTTATATAAAGTTCTTTCTTATATACATATGAGTGTCTACGAATTTGTTTCGTTATTCCACCCGGACTCACACAACATCCCATAAATGTGGCTCTTTTTCTCCCTCCCATCCTCCTTCCCTCGCTCTGTAATTTCCCCCCCATGCTCCCGCCCCATCCCTGGGCTCCTCAGTCTTCCACGTCTTACCTTTTTCTAAAGGCCCTGCTTCTTTTTCTCTGTTCTTCCTCGTAATCATGGTGTTGTTAAATATTTATCTGTCAGATTGACTCAGTTTGCCAAGGAGAATGTCTTTCATTTGGTCCCTGCCACGCAATGTGTGAGAGTGGCGTCATGGATTTTACTGATCATCATGTCCCATCGTATGAGTGGAGAGATAAGTTGCTGTCTGTGGAAGCCACCATGGGCAGTGTTTCTGTTACTGCCCCATCGGTGGCTAGGACAGCCAACTCTGCCCGTTGCTAGGCCCCTCCTGTCAGCCCCTCCCTGCCCCTTGCTAGCTGAGTCCACACACCTGCTCACCCCCTCACACCCTCCTCCCGCTCAGGAGATTATCACCTGGGAGACTATCAGAGGGAGGCAGGCTGGCTCTGGCTCTCTGCCTTCTGACCTCTCACAGACCTGCCCACTGCTGCCTGGGGCTGTGCTCCCAAAGGCAGGGGCCAAGGGCCCCAGGCTGTATGAGCCTGTGCACACGTATGTGTATGGTGTGTACGTGTATATGTGTGTACGCACACGTGGATTGCATGTTTATATTGTGTACATGTGTGTCTTCACCTGTATGTTGTTTTTGCATGTGCATGTGTGTGCACACGTGTAGGTGTATGTTGTGCGCGTGCATGTGTATGTGTGTGCGTCGGTGTGTATACATGTGTGTGCACGCACACATGTATGTGTATGTACGTGTGTGGGAGCCTGGGCGTATGTGAGAGGTGCTGGAGGGGGCTGGGCGGAGCGGGCAGGTAAGGAATGGGACTGTGGGCACTGGATGGGGACAGCACAGTGGGCTTTGGAGTTCTGAGCTCCTCCAAGGCTGCATTTGAATTTCTGCCCCCCCCCCCAATTCCTGTGTGATGTTGACCTAGCCCTGGGTTCAGACACCCAGAATGCAGGAGGGCAGTTGCTGAGGAGGGGGTGGGATGGGAGGCTCACCTCCAGATAGGACATGGACACCTCGTACTCCATGTCGCTGCTAGTCTCTTCGATGGCGCGGAAGAGGTCATTGAGCGTGCGGACGTAAATGCCCGGCTCGTGGTCAGTACCCAGCATGGTGTAGGTCTTCCCGCAGCCTGAGTAGGGAGGGGATGAGGCAGGTGACAGAAGGGAGGGGCAGGGGGCTCAGGGCTGGAATCATCTGGATCCAGCTAGCCCTGAGCAGCCTCTTTCCCACTGGGGGGGACCTCAGGTGTGGTCCGCCTCACCAGGTCGGCCCTCTCACCAGTGGGTCCATAGGCGAAGACGGTGGCATTGTAGCCCGAGATGACACCCTCGATGAGGCTCTTGGTGGTGGCCTGGTACACCATCTCCTGCAGGAAGAGGGCAGTGAGTGGCAGGGAGGCACCCACGGCACAGCCAGCCCCCCCCCCACTGAGCAGGGCTGCCAGAGTGGGGGCGGGGAGGCATCTCTGCTTTCACCCCAGGGGGATGCCAACTTGAGACAGAGCTCAGGATACCCGAGATGCCACCTCCAGGGCCGCCTCCTGGCCTCCAGCCCGGAGACGCATCACACCTGCTCCTGGGAGCGTCCTGCAGATGGGCAAGATGGGGTCCCCTGGGCGTCAGCTTCCTGCCACTGGGCCCCACCGGCCCCCTTCTGTGTTCCCTGTAGGAGTGGCCTCATGGGGAGCAAGCAGGTGTATGCAGGCAGGGGGCGGGGCTAATGTGTCCACACAGGGAGGGGCTGGGGTGTCCACACTGGGGCAGGTATGTCCATGCAGGGCCAGTGTGACCATGCAGGGGCGGTGTGTCCACACTGGAGCTGGGTGTATATATGGGCATATACAGGCAAAACTAAAGGGGGTTGCACTGTATAGAGCCAGTGGGCCATGGGCAAAGCCCCCTGTCCCAAACCCCCCACAGAGCAGGCATCTTGCTTTGAGGGGCTCCCGTGTGTCCCCAGCACAGGCCCACCCTCACCTGGGTGGCAGTGAAGTCGAAGGCCACATCAAACAGGTAGGACTTCTCCCGGGAGCGGTGGGCCCGCAGGGTGTCGTCAGCATCCTCCATGGGGTCCATGAGAACGACCATCTGCAAAGACCCCGGAGGAGCAGGCACTCGGCCTTCACAAAGTCCCTGCATGGACACGTCCACCTCCCACCAGGACCAACCAAAAGCCGGGAGGCCCAGGAGCTTTGAAAGCCACATCCCTGGTCTCCTGGACGCTGGGCAGGTCGGGCTCTCTGAGCATGAGGTCAAGCAGTTGAACTCTGATGCTGAAAGAGTGGCGGGGCCGTGAAACAGGAAGACCCTTGGGGAGATGTGGGGCACAGTGGCTGCAGCATGGGGCACCAGCAGAAAAGGACCAGGCGGTGTCTCCTGTGGTGCACCGGGTCACCGTGGATCTGAGCTGACACGGCAGGTCCTGACAACATCACCTTTGAATGCCTTCTGTGCGGCAGTCGAGGAGAAGGGTCCCATGAAGGGTGTCCTCGGGTCGGTTCTGACCCATGATGACCCCACGCACAACAGAACGAAACAGTGCCTGGTCCTGCGCCGTCCTCACAACTGTCCCTGCACCTGAGCCCACTGCTGCAGCTTCCGTGTCCATCCAGCTCCCCAAGGGCCTTCCTCTTCTCCCTGCCCCGCCACTTGACCAAGAGGATGTCCTTCTCTGGTGAATGGACTCTCCTGACATCGTGTCCAAAGCGTGTGAGACGAAGTCTCGCCATCCTTGCCCCTAAGGAGCTCTGGCCTCACTTCTCCCAGGACAGATCTGTTTGCTGTTTAGCCGTCCATGGACTTTCAGTAGTCTTCTCCTGCACCATGATCCAAAAGCATCCATTCTTCTTTGGTCTTCTGAATTCAGTGTCCAACTTTCACATGCACACGAGAACACCATGACTTGTGTCGGGCGCACCTTAGTCCTCAAAGTAACATCCTTGCTCTTCAGGAGTACCATCAGAGCGTCCAAATTACGGTAAGTCTCCGATCTGGGGCCAGGGGCTAGGGGTGGTGGCGGGGAGCAGCCTCTAAATGCAGAGCCACACCCATACCGCCTCTTCAGGGAGGAGCTACCAGTCCGCCCACTTTTCTGGGCTAAGACCCAGCCCACCCGTACAACCACAGCCCCCACCACTGTGGTCAAGTCAATTGCAACTCATATCGAACTTGCAGGACAGAGTGGCCCTGCCTCTGGCTTTTCATCAACATGGATGGGAGCAGACAGCCACATGGTGTGCAGAATCTGGCCTATTCGTTGGGTGCCCACCTGTTGCAGACCCTGACACCTATGAGCTACCTGTGCTAGCACGGGTTTGGGTGCAGCCCTGCTTGTTTCAGACCCCGCTGCCCTGTCCCTGTGGGCATCAGGGGCACCTTGCCATCCGTAGCTGCTCTCCCCCAGTTGCTATGCTGTGTGGACAAAGTGGGGGAGGTTGAGGTTCACTCTCCAGGGCCTTTGGTATTTAGGATCCCATCCTCCGCTGCTCACCTGCCCAGGACCCCTGGGCACTGCCAAGCCTAAGGGCACCCTGCACACAGAAGCCTTTGATGTGTAGGTGCTGAATCAGTGCATGGTTGGCGTGGACACCATGGTCCCTGTCAATGGGGGTTTTGTTTACCTCCCCATCTGTCCTGCCAGCCCCACCCCCCAGAACGGCAGCCCCCACGCCTGCCCACACAATGGAGCCCTTGTGCCCCTCAGCCAGGTGAGCTGGGGCGGTGCCCGGAGCGCGGAGAGGTTACTATGCAGGCAGCCTAGGAGACCAGCACAGGGACTTCAGGTCAGTCCTCCCGTCGGCTGAGTGCCATGGGGCTCCGTGCCCTCTGACACCCACCATCTAGTGGGGAACAGGTCCTTTTAATAACCAGGCAAGTGCTGGGTCACGGTGGCGGCGGTGGTGGAGCAGGAAGGCCCAGTGCCTGCAAGTCCATCCCAACTCGTGGAGACCCCGTGTGGCACGTGACCTGCCTGCGCCACAGGGCTGTGGGGCTGCATGTGAGCTTTGGAAGCAGGTCACCAGTCTTCTCCACCTAGGTGTCTTCGGATGGATTTGAACAGTGGAGCTTCTCGCCGTCTTGGGAACCCTCTCTTGGGTGGCAGGGGGCTGGAATGCACTTGACGACAGTGGGTGCGATGCCTGCTGCAGGCATGCCCACAGCAAGCGCCCAAGAGCTCACGCGTGTCCAGAGGTGAACCTGTCTCACCCTCTCTCTGGGCCCGTGCAGTTCCTCGTGCTACAAGGTTCCACCATCTCTTCCGAGGCTTGGTCCCCATGAGGGCCCCGAAACCCTGGAGGAGGGCAGGGTGACCTAAAAGGTGTCCCGGAGCTGTGCTTCTCAAAGGGTGTTAATCAGCAGGCGTGCTAATCAGCGTCAGCTGGGGTGTTGCTGTGAGGGCTGGGTGCCCTCCAGTCATTCCTGACTCCTGGCCATCCTACGTGCAGAAGGGAATGGAAGGAACCGTTGCCCAAGCCCATGCCACCCTTCCCAGGGAGCTTGTAAAATGCAGCGTGGCAGCACCAACTCAGACTAACAGACTTGGAACCTCTGGGAGAACCCCACTCCCATAAAAAAGCAAACTCCTTTTAACAAACCCAGGGACAAGGAACAACAAGTGATCCAAATCAGTGATGAGGAGGGTGAAGGAGGCCCAACATGATCTCTGAAGACAAAGCGGGTGCATAAGCAAATGTGGTGAAGAAAGCTGATGGAGCCCAGCTATCAAAAGATATACAATCTAGGGTCTTATAGACTTGAAGGTACAAGCGGCCATCTAGTTCAGAAGCAACAAAGTCACATGGAAGAAGCACACCAGCCTGTGTGATCACGAGGTGTTGAAGGGATCAGGTATCAGACATCAAAGAACAAAAAAATCATATCATTGTAAATGAAGGGGAGTGCAGATTGGGGACCCAAGAACCATCTGTAGGCAACTGGACATCCTCTTACAGAAGGGTCATGGGGAGGAGATGAGCCAGTCAGGGAGCAGTGTAGCAACGATGAAACATACAACTTTCCTCTAGTTCCTAAATGCTTCTTCCCCGCCACTATCATGATCCCAATTCTACCTTACAAATCTGGATAGACAAGAGGATGTACATTGGTATGGACAGGAATTGGAAACACAGGGAATCCAGGACAGATGATCCCTTCAGGACCAGTGGTGAGAGTGACAATACCTGGAAGATAGAGGGAGGGTGGGGTAGAAAGGGGGAACTCATTACAAGGATCTACATATAACCTCCTCCCTTGGGGATGGACAACAGAAAAGTAGGTGAAGGGAGATGTCAGACAGTGTAAGATAAGGCAAAATAATAATAATTTATAAATTATCAAGGGTTCATGAGAGAGGGGGGGAACAGGGAGGGAGGGGAAAAATGAGGAGCTAATTCCAAGGGCTCAAGCAGAAAGCAAATGTTTTGAGAATGGTGATGGCAACAAATGTACAAATGTGCTTGACACAACGGATGGCTGGATGGATGGATGGATGGATTGTGGTAAGCGTTGTATGAGTCCCCAATAAATGATTAAAATAGCAAACTCACAGCTACTGAGTCATTCCGCCTCATAGCACTGTACAGGACAGCGAGACACACCCCCTGTGAGTGTCCCAGACTGTCACTCTTTAAGGGAGTAGAAAGCCCCGCGGGGAGGCTGGTGGTTTCCGAACCGCTGACCTTGAGGATCTCAGCCCAACGCATTACCACCCAACGCATTACCACCACGCAGGGGGCTGCAGATTGGCACAAGAACACACTCCTCTCCTCGCACGACTGCATCTGAGCGGACTCGTCCCACTGTCGGTGGGTGGAGCAGGATCAGGAGATGCATAGAGCGGCATCTACCAGCCAGAGCTCCCAAGAGGGAAACCGCCCAAATGACCATCCGCTGACAGATGGACAAACTCGATGTGGTCCCGCCTCACAGTGGAGCATCCCTCAGCCAGGAAAAGGTAGGAAATGGGGGTTCGTGCTGCAATCAGCAGGAGGCTTAAACACACAACGCTCAGCCAATGGCGAACACCACATGCTGGCTGGCTCCCTTCATGTGCAGCATGTCAACCAACGGGGAAAATCCACCCAGACAGGAAGTAGGCCAGCGGCTGCCTATCCCCTGAGGATTTAAGCATGGCTAGAGGGTGATGCAGGAGGCCAGAGAGCACAGTGAGTGAATTGTCCTTGGGCTGCTAATCACAACATCAGCAGTTCAAACTTACCATCTGCTCTGTGGGAGGAAAGATGAGGATGCTCTCAGGAAGATGTGCATTCTCAGAAAGCCCAAGGAGCAGTTCTACCCTGGCCTATAGCGTCGGCCTCAAGCAGGATCTCTCCCAAAGCAGTGAGTTTGGGTTTGGGGTTGGGAGGTTTCTTTTCATTGTGGCAAGCATGTTCTGAAATAGATGCTGGGGACGGGCTCACAACAGTACATAGTCTGTAAGCCACGGGGACTTGTGCACTTGAAGTTCATGGCA
Organism: Tenrec ecaudatus; assembly: GCF_050624435.1. Lineage (NCBI taxonomy): Eukaryota > Metazoa > Chordata > Mammalia > Afrosoricida > Tenrecidae > Tenrec > Tenrec ecaudatus. Next base: position 152,318,677 of record NC_134539.1, on the reverse strand, counting down.
GTCTTTAAACAAAGCCATTCAACGAAGCAAACCCTTGGCCCTTCCCCCACCCGTCCACCCCCTGCTCAGCTCTTTGGGCCCACAGCAAGCAGAAGCTTCCAGATGGTGGGTGTGCAGGGGTGTGGGTAAGACAGCCCGCCTGGGGCCCCTGCGCTCTCTGTCTCAGCATCTGCCAGCTCACCTTTAGCTTTCACAATCGCCTCCCATCTGTGTGACCACAGAAGCCCCTGCATTGTCTGCCTTAATCCCCTCCTCAGCTCCTAGGCTACGGGTGAGGGTGGGGGTTACTCTTACTAGCCAGGGCTCCAGAGGAAACCGAGCCTGGAAGGGGGGTGCTGTCTCAGAGGGGTTTGGCTTGTTTGTGGCTCTGCCAGGTCCAGGCAGGCCTGCAGGGAAAGGGTGGGGGCTTCCTCGCTGTGCCCTCCAGCCAGACCCCTGCCTTCCTGCCAGGGCCCCTCCTGCCTCCTCTCCTCTGCCCCTCAGACCTTGGGCTTCAGGGGGCCCCTGCTAAAGGGCCCCGAGGATCAGATAAATGTTAATTATAGGATTATGCTGATTATCCAGTTGAGTTAAATCCTATGGATAAACACCATCTGCAAGCTGGGAGGAGGGCTGGCAGGCTGGGGAGGTTGGGGAGATCGGGAGTGTGTGGGGGGGGGGGGAAGAGGGAGGGTGGCTCCTGGGCCCTCTAGCTGTCAGTACCCCAGTACATCGGCAGCACCCAGGAAAATGAGACCCTCCTACCTGCTCCTAGAAAAACATCCACAGGGAGGGAGCCACTGGGGCACGGCCCGGAGTTCTAATGTGGGGGGCTATGGAGGCGGGGGTAAGACTGGGTGTTACCTCTGGGGCCTGAGACCTGCCTAGAGGTCAGTCCTTCAGATAAACCAGCTGGAGAATTGACTAGGGGCCTCTGACCATGGCTTGTTGAGATACCCGCCTGCCCCCTTATAGGATCCCCTACCCTAAGCCCCCTCCCCAGAGCCCAGACACAGTCCTCTTGTCCCCAGTGAACACCTCACTGCTGGAACAGTCCATCCTCTGCAAAAACCACTCTGTCCTGCCCCTAATCTTCAGCCCTCCCAGGAGAAAGATGGGCCCTAGGAAGGCTGTGGCCTAAGTGGGCGGGTGACCAAGCCCCCAGCCTGCCCAGCCCCTTTGAAACCAGCAGCCTATGGGCTGTGGCCCCACCTGCCTGTCTTGCTGCCTTCTGAAGGTGCCCCCTGAGTTACTCTGCTCCCCGAGGCCTGTGAGGATACCCCTCAAGGAAAGCAGCTTGCTTATCACAGCCGGGAGGGAGGAAGCCAGGGGCAGCAACAGAGGGTCAGCCACAGAGGCTGGACCCAGGGGCGTCTGGGATTGCTGGTGGTGTGGCCATGGAGTAACACATCGAGGAAGCCAGGGAGCCACGGGGGGCGGGGGGAGGACCCCCTGACCCAGAATCAGCCTTCTTCAGTGGGGCAGGCTTTGGTGAGCGGTCAGCAGGGACAGGCCACCACATGCAGTCCCACACCTCCAGCCTGCCAGCCCCAGGTCCCTAGGAAAGCGCAGGCAACAGCCAGCTGCCCACTGGGGGAGCTGCCCACACCTGGCCCCAGTCTCCCTGCGGCCTAGAGGAGCCCTAGTGGTGCCCTGGAGCGAGCGAGCAGAGAGGTGTGGTGAGGGAAGGTGGGTGTCCATCTTTGCTCTTAGGTTCCTGTTGCCAGGGCCGGATTTGTCAGGGAGGCTGGAGGGACTGCTGGTTTAGCAGTTTCTCCAGCTAGCATGTAGGGCACCTCTGGGTGGCAGTTCCGGCAGGAAGCCTGGGCTGGGCCACCAGGGCAAGCTTGCATTCGAACCCACTCCAGGAAGGCACTTGAGGGGACAGGGCTCAGGACCCAGTGCCCATATTGCGCACGCATGCGCGCGCGCACACACACACACACACACACACACACACACACACATTTGCTCTCCCCTCCCCCCCTGAACCCACTGTCCAAACTTCTTAGACCTGCTCGCTTGGGCTTGGAAGCTGAGCTGCCAGGAGAACTCCACCCCCACCTCACAGGGACAGAGGAGCCAGCGTGTGCCTGGTGTGGGCTCAGCTTGGGCTGCTTCGGGCTGCTTCGGAGGATTGGGAGCTGGTGGGGGAGAGAGAGAGAGAGACCATTGTCCCAGCTTGTGGACCTGGCCTCCTTGGGGGACACGATGGACAGGCAGGAGGGACCTTGCCCAGAGGAAGTTTCTCCCCAACACTGGCTTTGCTGACTCCCTTTGGTCAACCCTGCAGTTCTAGGGAGTGTCTGTCGCTCAGAGACGATGATAACTAGCTTATTAAACACCTACGAGGTGCCAGGAAGGGGCCCTGCATCTAGGAGGGGTTTCATAAACCTTGCTTTTGGAAAGAGAGGTGAAAGATTAAGGATTGGAGCCTCAGCATGGATCGCAACTCAACGTAAAGAAGACCCCAAACCTCATCTCACAGCTGTCGCCCCTTCCTGTCCTGTGGGAGCCCCCGGCCTTTCTTCGGGGTGGTAATGTCTATGCACACACCCCTAATGACATGTCTTTCTGGGACTACAGGAGTGTCTCCTGAACCCCAACACCAGACCGGCCCCTCCGTCCTCGCCCCATGACTCCCTCTCAACCCTGGCTACCTGCCGTCCCATTTGTGTGCCCCTCTACCCTTGGCTGGTATACTGGTTATGTGTTGGGCTGCTAAACACAAGTTATGTGGTTCAAAACCACCAGCCACTCCACAGGAGCTTTCTACTTCCGTAAAGAATTAGTCTCACATGACGTCCCCTCCCTAGAGGTCAGCACTGCAGAGGACACCCCTGAAGATACAGTTCCGGGAGAGCGGCCGTCTGACCCACCCACACGGGGGCAAACCAAGAGGGGAGTGCACCAGACCAGGGACGGGAGCAAAGCCACGGCGTCCCTGAGGAATCCTGATTGTAGACTTCTGACTCGGGGGTGCACTTGGCACCCCATCTGAGCTGAGTAGGGGTCACTCACAAGGGGCCCTCACTGAAAGGGGGGACACTCGACTGCTCCATCCCTGACCGCAGGAAGAGCAAGGAGGACTTGCAGGGAGAATGCCGAGGACCACCAGGGCCCACGCACTGGTAGGTAAGGTGGTCCTGGATATGGATCCCTGACAGAAGAGGGGACTGGACTGATGGATGGTCACAGGGCCTGCTCGCTACTTAACAGAGGGATACTCACCTACACTGGGCCAGGACAACAGACAGACTGGGAACTATTTGGATGGTATCTCTCTCTCTTTGGGCGTCTATCTATCTATAAGATAGGCAAGACAAGCAATCCCAAGGAGACGTGATGAGAATGATGGTTGGGGGGTGGGGAGGGTGCACATGGGAGGGGTGGATGAGGGGGGGAGGTGAGTGGTGACCCAATAACGACTGGGGCAGAGGCAGGGGTAGGGGCAGGGCAAGGGTTCTAAAATCGACGGCGAGGAGGGTGTAGTGTTTCTGGTTGTGTCTGATCAATTGAAAATAGATCTGAGAGGTGAACAATGGGTAACCATGGTAGTGGGCCAGGTGGAAAGAAGAAAATAAAAAGAGAGAAGAAGAAAGTAAAAATTACATATAGGTATAAATATAGATATTTATGTAGGTAAATATATAAATATAGGTGCATTTGTCTATGTATGTATATACATGTAAATGCAACAAGGAAGCAGATGGCCTTTGGGCCTCCACTTAAATCTCACCTCAATACAAGAATGGTTTGTTCTAATAAGGTGGCAATGTAGGATACCCACCTTCCCAACACGATTGCTAAAGACAAAATGGGTGCCAAAGCCAATGTGGTGAAGAAAGCTTATGGTGCCTGGTTATGAAAAGACAGTGCCTGGGGTCAAGCAGCCAGTGAGCAGGGAAGCAACAAGCCCACATAGAAGAAGCACAGCAACCTGTGTGATCACGAGGTGTCGAAGGGGACAGGTATCAGAAGTTCAAGCACAAGCAATCAAATTGACACGAAGGGGCATGGACAAAGTGGAGACCCAAAACCCACCCGCAAGATAATTGGACAGCCCCTCACAGAAGGGGCCCTCAGAAGGGATGATAAATCTGGGGAGCAGCATAGCACCGATGCAATATAACAATCCTCTAGCTCTTTAACATTGCTTCTCCTGGCTATTATGGCCTTGGTTTTACCTCATTAAGCTTGTCAGACCTGCGTAAGCTCATTTGAATAACTAAGATCGTTCGATGTATGAAAGCAAAGACAGATAACCCGTCAGAAACAGTAACAGGAGTAATGATTCCATGAGAGTACGGGAGGAGAGGGAGTAAGGGGGAGCTGACAGCAATGATGACTGTATAACCCCACTCAAGGGGAACGAGTAACAGAATTGCAGGTGAACGGATACACTGGATGGGATAAGAGATGGAAAAAAATATATATAATAACAACAATACCTAATATAACAAGGGCTCCTGGGAGGTGGGGTGGGGTGGGAGGGGATAAAGGGGAGCTGATATCAAAGAGCTCAAAAAGAAAGAAAATGTTTTGAAACTGATGGTGGTAGCAATTGCACAATTAGGCTTGATCGAATTGAATGATGGACCGTTATAATATCTGTAAGAGCTCCCAGTCAAATGATTAAAAAAAACAAAGGATTAGTCACAGAAACCCACAGGGGCAGCTCTACCCTGTCCTACAGGGTCGCTATGAGCCAGAATCTACTCTATGACAGTTTGTTTTTTCAGCCCTTACATTACCTTCGCTCGCCCCACACGTGCCCGCCGTAAGGACACCAGGATGCAGCAGACGCTTCCCCCAGTTCCCAGCCCAGCGCCCAGCAGGCCGTGGTACTTGATCACTTCATTGTTTGGTAGGTAAAAGGGATGGCTATGTCCCTGCCCGTCACAGCATGGGGCCGTGAGGACCAAGGGAGCAGCCAGCCAGCCAGGGATTCTGTGTAGCCTGAGCACGCTTAGCTGAAAACCCAACCCAACCCACGGTGACCCCATGCCACAGAGCATGACTGCCCATAAGGGGTTCTTGGCTGTTATCTTGATGGCAGTGGATCGATCTCCAGGCCTCTCTTCCATGGCACCTCTGCGTAGATTCAAACCACCAACCCTCTCGGTGAGTAGCGCTAGATGATCTAAGTCCGTGCTTCATGGGGAGCAGACATGTGAAGGTGGAAGAGTCAGGCACGTGGAAGATACGGGCCTTTTTAGGGTTCACCCAGGCTTGGGAAGTGGTCAGCTCCCCTTGGGTCAATCTAGGAATGTTTCCTGGAAGAATAGCCCAGGACTTCCTCAGCACTGCTAAGCATGCAGTAATAGAGGCAGGACGGTGCTAGCAGCCATGGGGGGCCTTCACCAGGGGGGCTCTGGAGTTGCTCGGACCCCTGCTGCCCAGGCCACTCCTGGTCTGGCGCCTCGTACCTGTTCATCCACCTTGTGGGCGATGAGGGTGGCTCCCTCCTCCAGCTCTGCCACGCTGATGGGCCGGACCCGCAGCGCCACCTGGAAAGGCCAGACCCCAGGGTCAGCCACTGCACCAGGACACCACGGGAGGGGGTCCCCCAGGGTCTCTTCTGTCTAGCCATCCCTTGGCTTCTTTGTCTGAAAGGGCTCAGTGATTCAAGGCTACCTGTGAGGTGCTGGGGACAGAGGGTGCTGGTCTGTGGCTGTGCTGGTCTGTGGCTGACGCTGATGCTTCTAGGTGCCCGTACCCAGGGGACATCCCCAGGGGAGAGAGCTGTCTGCTTCTCAAACTCAGCTGAAACCCCAGACTCCCCTGGGTGATGCGTCTCAGGAGAGCGCTGTCTGTGCACCGTGGTGGATGTCCCACAGCGGGAGATGTCAGGCTGGCCTCTGTGGACTGGGCGGTTGACAGCCTGGCGCTGGGGCCTGAGGGCTGCCCCTGGCCATCCTAGGGACCTGGGGGTCTCATTTTCCAACTCTGGGGTCCCTGTCGTTAGATGGGGCTTCCTCTGCCCTCTGAGAGATAGTGGCCAACCATCCTGGGCCTGGGTCTCCCCCAAAGAGTGGAGGGCCCCAATGCTGGTCAGGAAGAAGCGCCTGCTGGCTGGCGTGTGGGTGTAACTGAACGGACCCCACACCGCGTAATGTCATGACCCTCATGTCAGACCACCATGACTGCTTCCCTGGTCAGGGGAGGAGCCCTTCGGCCCTGCCCACGGAGCACCCTACTTTCACTCAGGCACATTCTAAACTGCCAGAGTGGACGTTCCGGACCCCAGGCTCCCAGGACCCTGTGCCGGGTTCTGAGGGTACCGCTGTCCTCCTTCACAGGACCACCCACCTGCTGGGAATCACAGGCCCATCTGAGCCTCTGCCATAGAGGGTGGGGCGGGAGTGGAGAGGGAGACAGCAATCCCCTCACATTCACACACCCATACTTCTGTAGGGGGGTGGCCTTGGAATCTGAGTTTCCCCTTTATCACCTCTGACCTGCAGCATGAGTACCAACAGCCAGGGCCTCCACCTCCGTCCCAACCTGCTGCCCCCCACCCCCTGCCCCAGCCCTGGCCCCATATCCCATCTCAGACCCTAGCCCTGGGGATACCTGGGTCTGCTCCCCTCCTCTGAACAGTTAGGGTGTCCGCAGCCACTTCCCACCCTGCGGGGGTGGGGTGGACGCTCCAGACACAAGGCACTCCTGACTGCCCTCCTGTGACCTCCCCCCCTTCCCCCTCCCACCAGAGGGCTGGCCCTCTGGCTCCCCAGGAAATGGAGATGGCTTACAGGCCCACCCTTCTCCCTGCAGTAGGTGAAGCCCACGCTGGCCTTTTTGGGCCAGGACAGAGACCTCTTGCACAGGCTTGGGGAGTGGCGTGGGGGTCCTGGTGGGAGGGTGAGCAGGGGCTAACTTTTCAGTCTTCAGGGCCATGATTATAAGGGCTCCTACCCAACCCCCAAGACTTGGCGAAAGTCGTTGTGGGCCGGCCTGGGCCTGACCCCAGGGTCCTCCAGGGGGTACCCCCCCAAGGAGGCAGGGAGGGCGCTTACCATGAGTTGGTGCTTGTAGTCTCCGCTGTCCTTCATGCTGGCGGGGCGCCCTCGCGGGCTCGGGCGGCGACAGTGGACACGGCCAGCGGCACCGGGGGGCCCCCGGGTCCCCTCCGGGAGCACCTCGCAGCCTCGGGCGCCTTGGCCGCTGCCTGACAACCCGAAACCAACAACGCGCCCGCGGCCAAGGGCGCTGACCGGGAGGCGGGGCCGAGGAGGGACGGTCCCTCCGCCCCCGGCCCGCCCCTCCCGCCGCTGCCCGCGGAGTGGGTGCTTCCGCGGGCCCACCCCCCGCCCGTGCCTGCCCGCTGCGCGCCGGTGCCCCCGGCGCCCTCCGCCTTAGGCGTCCCTGTGTCCCCTGGGCTCAGCGTCCGTTTGGCTGCTTCTGGGCGCCTCGCGGCCCAGACGCCCCTAGCCTGCTGCCCTCCCTGGGGGCGCCCGCCCGGCCTTCCCCTCGGGCCACCTGTCCATGGGTGTCTTCAGGGAAGCGGCTGTAGCTTCGTGTTTCCTCCGGCAAGGACTGCACGCAGTGATGGACCCGGCGTGGGCGTCCTCGCCTCCCCCACTGCCCCAGCCCAGGGCCTGGGGAGCGAGACCTGGCCCTTTGCCCCGCTGCTCACCCCAGCCCCCCACAGGCTTCCAGCAGCCTCTATAAGTCTTGGGGTGTTCAAGGTGGATTGGGGGGAAGTCTCACAAGAGCTGGCTGGATCATGCCTATGACCCGAGACACCCCGAGGACCCTCTGCCTTAGAGAAGACTCACCATTGGAGCAAGAAAGCCCAGGACACACCCACTGTAGCTGTTGTTGGTTGGCGACAGTTACACACAAGGACTCAGGGATGGCCCTGGAAAGATTCCCGGCCTCAGGGGGCCCCCCAGGAAAACAGGATTCTAATCCCAGCCCTGCCTCGCCTGGAGCCAGCCTCATCCCTCCCCATCCCCAGGTTCCTGCCAGATGTTGGACCCCCTCCCATTCTGGGGTCTGTCCGGCTTGCTTTCTGCTTCCCACTGAAAGTCCAGCACCCCTTCCCGGCTGGGGGAGGGCGCCACGGTGGGGGAGCTCACTTCCAATAGAATGAGCTGGGTCAGGAAGATGGCTGTCCCCAGGGCAGGTGTGGCACACAGCCAGAGGCAGAGCCTGATGCCAGCTTGCCCGCTGAGACTACCTTCCAGATGCTCCCCAGGGTCTGCCTGGGTCTGGTTATTAATAAGCAGTCTATGGATTTGATAAATAAATGCCTGCTTGAGTCTGCCGTGGTGCCTCCTGGGTCCCTTCCTTTCACCAAGGGTCTCCATTGCTGGTTCTCTTTCGTCGGCACCCAATGCGCACCCCCCACCCCCACCCGCACCCACAGCAAGCAGGTAAATGTTCTGTCGTGGATCGCCGGGCCTTTCCTCCCCTGCACGTTCTAGTGAATGCTGTGTGTGACGGGTGAGATGGCTGGTATTTGGAAGAGAAGACTGGTGGGACCACTTCAGGCATCACAACAAGCTGCCAGGGTAGGGGCCATTTGATAAGCCCAACGAAGCTAGTTGGAGACCAGGGCCACACGGTTGGCCCCCCCTTCTCCTGTCCAGGCTGCTCCAGCAGGCTCCGCCCGGGGGGCAGATGGGCACACCTCAACCAGCCTCAGGTAAGCTTTGAGGATGTGTTCATTGGATGGAGACAGCCCTCCTGGGTAATTCTTCAGAGCCCTGGGTCTCCTTTATTTGGATCAGCCCCAGGAGACTCGTGAAGCAAGCCAATCAGGCTAGGGTCTTCATTCTCTAGGGCGGCCATGACACAACTATCACAAGGGGGTGGCTTTCAAGAACAGACATTTATTTTTAGAAAAGTTCTGGAGGCTAACAGTCCCCATCAGGATCTCAGAAGAGGGCATGCCTTCCTTCTCGGCAGCATGTCTTACTTCTTCCGCTCTTAGACCACCGTCACGTGGCATCCGTCTTCCTCATTTGTGTCTCTGGGTCCATGTGTAGGACTCAGAAGGGAGGAGGTTTCGGATCCACCCTCCACTAGTCGGATTTCAATAACATTGAGGTAGTTAGTTTATTGTGCCAACCTGGCCGATAAACACATGTGGGGTTAATTGAAGGACGGAGGGATAAATGGCTCTGTGAGCCTCGCCTTTCCAGTTCTCAGGTCTCTTGCTTTGTAATGGTCGGACCTGGATGCAGCTGCCTTAGCTGTTCCGTGCTTCAGCTGGCAAGACTCATTTCCTGCAAGACATCCCCAAGGAGAAGCCACATGGACCTACCCTGATGCAGCCCTGGGTACTGGAGCAGCCGTGTGTAGACCCCTGCCAGTGCTGAGATGTTTACACCTTCACTGATTCGGCTTTCCTCCTGCAGTTGGCATCATAGCGTGTGTTTTGTGAGATGGAGGAGGACTTTGTGGATTGGTGTTGGACATATGGGTTAATGTTGGACTTGTGGGCTTGGGCAGCACTGGGTAGGGATGTTTTATTGATGCGCACTTAACCTTTACATAAAACTCTCTCTTATACATGAGTTTCTGTGGATTTGTTTCTCTAAAGTATAATATAAACAACATACAAGAAAAACCCTCTTTCTGAACAAGATCCCTTCTACAGGCCCAAGGGCCCAGAATTCAATATATATTATATACTTTATAATATTTATCTATATTATATATAATAATTTTATATATTATATTATAAATTATATATCTAATATTGGAGGGGTGGGCTCTCAACGAGAGGGATTGGCAGAGTGGCTGCAGCCATGGGCTCACATGTGAGAGCCATTGTGAAGCGGTGCAGGACCAGGCCGTGTTTCATTCCGTCGGGCTTGTGGTGGAGCTGTGAGGCAGAACCAACCCGAAGGCATCTAGAATAACAACAGTTCACTCCACACCAGCTCAACTAAACTCACCGCCGGCGAGTTGACGCTGACTCACAGCGACCCTATAGGACAGGGCAGAACTGCCCCTGTGCGCTTCTGAGACTGTAACCCTTTACAGGAGGGGAAAGCCCCTTTGCTCCTGCAGGGCTGCTGGTGGTTTTGAACTGCTGACCTTGCGGGTGGCAGGCCAATTCGTAACTGCTACACCACCGTGGCTCTCCAGGACATGGAGAGCTTTTTTTCTCATCCTTTTAGACTCCTCTGCATGCTGACAGCCCACCCAGGATGACCCGTGGGTGAAACTAAGAGGGTCTTCTAAACAAGGGGCTCCCAGCCCACCTCAATTGAAGACTGGTCACAAAGTCATCCTCCTCCCAAACCGTTTCCTCCAATTGACATCTCTGTACTCGCCAGTGACAACTCTACGCTCTTGTCACCTGATCTCACCGTCACATCTGAGTTCCTCTTTCCCAGCATCCTCTCTCCCGCAGCCTAGGAGTTTTACCTCTCAGCAGATGCTCCTCCTACTCCTCCGCTCCTGGCCATTGGTCCTTCCAGCCTCCGCACGCACGGACTGTCCTCCACTTTAGTGATCTGACTACCTCCTCCTTCTCCAAAGCCTAACGAAGTTTCCACCTTCTTCTGTCTTCGGAAGATCTACGCCACCCCATGCCACAGGAGTCTCTTAGGACCCATTCCCCCTGCCACTTAAGACTTGGCCATAGCCACCCAGTGGGCTATGACCCCAAAGAGACCAATCAGTTTCCCTGGGATTTTTTAATGATGGGGGAGTGGAAGGGGGCTCGCTGGGCTTTCTTTGGGGTTTCAGTCCAGAGGTGATTGAAACCAGGAATGCAGGGGCTGGATCATGCATGCTCCCTCCCCCCACCCCTAAGGACTGGCATCAGGATGAGGGAAGGCAGCATTGCTCTGCCCACCCGTACATCCCTGAGCTGCTTCAGACCTTCAAACCGGAAAACTCCATAAGCTAGTTCCGGTTCCCACTTTGTCCACTGTGATGGGCCAGGTTGTCTAGAGCACAGACCCAGCGACGGAGCGAGAACTTCGTTTCAACAAGCAGCTGTATCTCAAGAATATACATCCTATAAGAGTTGTATGAGCCCCTAATAAAATGAAATGCAAAATCTGATGTTAGACTGGCCCCCTTCAGACTCACGTGGCTGCGTGCCGATGACGCAGAAGCAGGGAGTTCGCAGGCTGGTGGGTGCAGAGTGGTGTAGATCTATGGCAGGGTGCTGCTGAGGTCAGGCACCCACAGTGGGGCTGCTCACGGAGGCAGAGACAGAGTCCCAGCAAGCAGGGGGAGAGACAGTGTCTGGTTTCAGCTCTGAAGGGGCATCATCAAGCTGTGACCGATCGACAGGTTGGGTTCCACCCGTACAAAAGTGCAGGTGACAGACATCAAATCATCCGACAACACAATGACTGTTGCAGAAGCATGCGGCTGCTGACTGCAGGTCACGGGTTCAAACCCGCCAGTCGCCTCACAGGAGACCAGACGAGGCTGCCTGCTCCTGTAAAGATTGACAGGCTCCAGGACCCTCCAGGGAGGGGTCCCATGAGGTGGTCTCGACCTCATGGCAGTGGGTTGGGTTGGGCTGGGTTGGGTTTGGGTATTTCTAGCTGGAAGGAGCCCTGGGAGAGCTGTCAGGTAAGTGTAAGCTTTCCGCAAGGCCGGGGGTTCTAGCCCACCAGTCACTCCTGGGGAGAAAGATGAGGTCACTATGAGTCAAAGGGCGGACCCTCCCTGGGCACGGACCCTCCCTGGGTACTGGGGAGTCCCTGCTGTCAGCTGAAGTGGTGCTTGTATTCTTCAAATCGGGAGTGGGCAAAGTCAATGGGAGGGCCCACTCGGCCCAGGTGTGGACGCTGGGGGTTGGGGAACAGTGGCGGTGGCTGTGGTTTGTGCCACTTTCCCACCCTGCTGGGACATGTCCCTGCACCCAGACTGGACCTGGAACCCCACATTCCATGCCCAGGGGGAGAGTGGCCTCCCCAGGGGTCTCGGGCTCGTGGATGAGGCCTCAGAGTTTTGTTTGGTTCCTGTGGGGTGGGGCAAGTGGATAGCGGGGGGAAGGCGGTAGGCGAGGCAGGTGGGTGGGGCGTCCGTCTTCAGAGCTCCAGCCGTCTGCTGCCCGGTGGCCGCTGTGGGCTCTCTCCTTTTCTCCCACAAGCCATTCTTCAAATGCTTCTGTGCCACAATGGGGCTCTCTGTGCCCACGGCTCACCGCTCCGGGGCCGAGAGAAAGGCCAGAATTGTAGTGTGGCCAAAGCGTGCTCTCCCCGGGGGCTGAGCTACCCAGATCTCACTGCGGGGCACCTCCCTGCGCCCAGGCTAACGCAAGATGGCACCTGGACTTTCTCCGGGGGCATTTGGACTGGGCAGAGCAGGGATGGGGACCTTTTTGTGCCAAGGGCCATTCGGAGATTGAGATCACGATTCCCGGCCCGTACGGGTCAAGGGTTTCATTCACACACCCCAGTGCGATGGCAGGGAGCCCTGTGGCGTCTTGCCTGCGATCTGAAAAGTCACAGGTTGGAAGCCACCCACTGCTCCACGGGGCACCAAGATGGGGCTCTCTAGTCCTGTAAACAATGTCAGTCTTAAAAACTCACAAGACAGGTCTACGCTGTCCTACAGGGTCCCTACGAGTTGGCATGGACTCGATGGACGTGAGGGTTTTTTGGGGGGGAGGGGTTAATCGATGGCAAGTTAGAGGGGCAGCGAGAAAGAGGAAGTTCTCTCGACAAGCTGGACGGACACGGTGGCTGCCGCCATGGGCTCCACATACGGACAATTATGAGGACGGCTCAGGACCAGCCGGTGGTTGGTTCCGTTGTACCTCGGTGGTTATGAGTCAAACCGACTCTACAGCACCGAATAACGACTGGGTGACGGCTGGGACGGCTTCCCTTCGGTGAGGCGAGTGATGCCAGCCAGGGCTGACGATCTCTGCTGGCCCTTCCCCAGCCCTGGGATCGACTCTCTCGATGGCTCAGACTTGGAGCTGCTGACCTTTCTAAAAGCACTCTTGGGCAGACCCTACCAGGAACCCAGGTGGCGCAGTGGGTGAAGTGCTGGGCCATGAACCACAAGGTCAGCAGTTCAGACCCACCAGCTGCTCTTTGGGAGAAAGGTGAGACTCTCGGCTCCTCTAAAGAGTGACTGTCTTGGAAACCCACAGGGGAGGTTTGGTCCTGTCCTCTAGGGTCGCTATGAAGCAGACTCGACTCGGAGGCGGTGAGTTTTTGAGTTTTGGTAACTCTATGGAACATAAATAAAATCTGTTTTAATGGCCCCATAGTGGATCGTTCAGTGATGTTAATCCCGGTCTCCAGGGAAGGACACTGAGCTGGAAAAAGTAGAGGGGCAGCGACAAAGAGGAAGGCCTCTAGAGAGATGGGTGGACAGAGTGGCAGCAGCCGTGGGCTCACGAGGTCGCTGTGGGACGGAACTGACTGGATAACTTAACACGCCGCACAAGGCCCCTTTAGTGTGCTGAAAGGCAAGGCTGTGACTGAGGACTGAGGTGCACCTGACCTGAGCCCTGGTATTGTCAGTGGCCTCACAGGCATGTGGAAGTTGGACGCAGAATAAGGAAAACCAGAGAAGATTCGATGCAATTGAACTGTGGTGCTAGAGAGGAACTGAAAGCCCCAAAAGACCAGCAAATCTGTCCTGGAAGAAGTACAGCCAGAGTGTTCCTGAGAGGCGAGGATGGCGAGACTCAAGCACTTGGGACGTGCTGTCAGGAGAGGCCAGTCCCTGGGGAAGGACAGCATGTTTGGTCAAGTGGAGGGACCCAGTGGTCCTTCCAGAGGAGAAAAGGTGAGGTTGTTGGATCCGTTCAGATTCACAACCTTGGAACCCCCCGGGAGCAGTTCTGCTCTGTCCTCTAGCATTAGAATCCACTCGGAGACAGCAGGTTCAGAGTTTGGTTTAAATGGAATCTCAGTGGCCCCTAAGTGAGGGCTCCCCCTCCCCTCAGACCCCGGTAACCACTGATAAATTGTCGCCTCTCTGCACTTGCCTGGCCTAGATCTGTCTTGGAAGCAGGATCATACACTATTCAACCTTTTGTCTATTGATATTTGGGTGGGATTATTCTTGCAGTGTGTGTGTGTGGGGGGGGGCTGTATGTTGTATGATACTGAACAGCAGTCCTAGCTTTTACCCACTAGAACCAAGTAGTGTGAACGCGCACGTGTGTGCAACACACACACACACACACACACACACAGCATGCGGCCACCCAAACTGTCTCAAGAAACTACCCAAACCACTGCTCTAAAGCCAGTGCCAGACACCCCCCCACCCCCTTTTCATGTCCCGTGAGGGGCCTATCCCAGGAAGGGAGGGTGCACCTGCTGAGAGGTTGGAGGTTCAAGTCCACCAGAAGAGTCTCAGAAGAAAGGCCTGGGGAACCCCCTCCGAATCCCTGAGGGTCACAGTTCTACTCTGGCACCATGAGGTCACCAGGAGTCTGAGCCAAGTGGCCTTGGCAACCTCTGCCTGCTGCCCAGATGGCAGTGCTGGGGGGAAGGGGGACCAGCCAAGGCTACTTGTTCAGGGCTGGGAGCCCTTGGAGCGGGGGCGGGGTGGGGGGCGGGTACGGGTGGACGCAAGCTCTAGGGGCTAGACTGGGGCTGCGGCCCCTGCTCTGCTGCTCACTCACCTTGGACTTGGGCATGCTGCTTCCTCTCTCTGAGCCTCACCTGCCTCACCTGTAAAGTGGGAGTGGAGGTGGGGGTCGCATCCCTGGCGCCATTGCCAAGAGGCCAGACTGCAGGGCTCAGAGGATGCACACCACCCAGGTGAGCCTCAGTTCTGTCTTCTCAGGGCTTGTTGTTGTCAGGTGCCTTTGAGTCAGTCCTATGCAGCCCTGTGGAACCATCCTCCTCTGTCCGCAGGGTCGCCTGAGTGGTCCTTGACTGATTGGCCCTATTGAAAAATTCACCGCCACCAAGTCGATTTTGACTCACAGCGACCCTACAGGACGGGGTAGAGCTGCCCCTTTGGGTTTCCGAGACTGTAGCTCTTTCCAGGAGAAGAAAGCCTCCTCTTTCTTCCTCAGGGTGGCTGGTGGTATCGAACTGCTCACCTTGGGGTTAGCAGCCCGACTCATCGCCACGACACCACCAGGGCTCCTTTTGATTGTTGGCAATGAGCAATCTGGGTAGACCAGAAGCCCAGACCTCTACAGGCATCATCTTTCAGGCCGACGTGAGGAAGCAGGACACGGGCTGCGCTGGCTTTCTACCATTCACCCCTTTAATCTTAGGAGGCTGAGAGCAGGAAGCTCTCTACACAAGAGGAAGCCCCAGTTCCTGCACCCATGTGCGAGACAGCCCCTGGGGGGTGGGATGGGGAGGTGGCTTTGATAGGTGTTCCTGCTGTGTTGTGGATGGGCGAAGTCACTATGGGGGAGGTGAAGGCCCTCCAAGGGGGGGCCCTGGCTCTGGCAGGCCCCGTTCTGAGCAGTGCAGCTTGGTGAAGCAGATGACTGTCAGCGAATCGAATAGGACATCGGGGCCCACGCTGGGCAAGGTGGGGGCCTCGGGCTGGTCTGCAGGGTGGCCAAGCCTGGCAATGGGTATCATCAGGGACTCCTCCAGAGTCAGCATGGCTTGTGGCCTGTGGGGAAGTGGAGAGCCAGCAGAGGGATGGTGTAGGGAGCCACCCAGGTGGTAGGGAAGCCCCAAGTGGGGTGGGGCTGTGGTGGCAGGCTGACCTTCTAGACTGGCCTGTCCTCATCACCCCCCTCTTCCTCGCCATCTGGTTGTTGGCCCACAAGCTCCTCCTCTTCCTCCTCCAGGCTCTGCATCTATTGAGAAAATATACCACAGACATGCTGTTGGGGGTGGTGGAGGCAAGACAGGCTCTTCTGGGGTGGGGGCAGGGGGTTAACCCTAAGAGCCCACCAATTCCTCGCTGCCTTCTCTGAGGCCCGCTGAACCCTGGGCCGCCAGGGGCCACTAGGAACGCTCGGAGCCAGAGGTGGGAGGGAGTGGACACGTTCTCTGGTGCCCTGCTGACTCCAGACCAGCCTTGTCTCTGCTGCTTGCAGATCGGGCCACCTCAGGTTTGCCCCTTCCTGAGCCAAGACCCCTCAAGTCTCTGCTTCCTGGCAGAAGGGGGCCTGGAAGGCTGCTAGTCTGCATATTTGTAACTCAACCTCCTCATTTGCCGGATGGACAACTGAGGCACCCAGAAGGTCAGTGAACAGTCCGATGACCCATGACCAGAGCAGCTAAGCCAAGTCACACCCCTGACCCAGGCCTGGGGCATCAGGACCCCCCAGCCCCTTCCTGGGAGGACCTCAAAGCTCACACCCATTGAATAACCCAGATGCCCCCCCCCCAGTACCCCAGTGTGAGTCAGCAAGCACAGTCAAGGGTGGGGAGGGGCGAACACCAACTGGGACCATGACAACTGCCCCCAGGGGGGTCTGAGGTCTCTTTGGAGACTTGGGTTGTTCCTGGGAGATTGGCACAACTCCTCCCACTTGCCAGAGGGGGTGAAATTGAGGTCCACCCTGCAAGGCTTGGCTTCACCCCCGAAGCTTAGTCAAGAGGTCAGGAGAGGGGAGGATGACGCATTGCACTCGGCCAACCTGCGGGGCAAATCTCTTTCAAGGGCTGCAAAGCGAGGGTCGTATGGTGAGGGCGAAGGTGCGCCTCCCCCAAGCCAGGGTGTTTGCAATTGCCTCACGGGCATGTGAACGTTGGGCAGTGAGCAAGGAAGTCGAAGGAGGACCGATGCATTTGAATGGTGCTTCTGGGGAAGACAATGGAAAGTACCATGGACGGCCCAAAGGACAAACGGATCTGTCATGGAGGAAGTGCAGCCAGACCTCCTTAGAGGCCAGGATGGCAAGACTTGGTCTCACGTTTGTGGGCGTGTGTTCAGGAGAGGCCAGTCCCCGGGGAAGGACACTTAGGTTGGCTATAGTTGCAGGGCAGCGGAAAGAGGAAGACCCTGGACCAGGCGCATGGACCCCTGACTGCAACAATGGGTTCCGGCATAAGAACAATGTGAGCATGGTGCAGGCCCGGGCAGCGTTTCGTTCTGTTGGACCTCGGGTCTCTCCTCATTGGGCTGCCAACGGCAGGGTCAACAGTTCAAAACAATGAGCCGCTGACTGAGAGAAAGAGGAGGCTCTCTATTTCCGTAACCCACAGGGTCGCTGTCCTACACGGTCGCTGTGAGTTGGAATTGACTCGATGGCAGTGAGTGTGAACCATAACGATATCAACTGCAAGGTTTGAACCTGGGCTCAAGGGCACCCAGGACGTCCACCAGCAGAACCCAGCCTGCCCAGGCCCCGCCCCAGCCCCCGCCCCCAGGCCCTGCTGGGGTCCTACCAGCAAGGGCTTCTTGTGCATGGCATCCTTCTCCTTCTTCTTCTGCTCGGCGAAGATGATGTCGAAGAACTCCTCCTCGGCCTTGGAGACCAGCTCCTCCAGGTTGATGGCTATCTCCTCCTCCCTCTGATCCTCTTCCTTGCCCTCGGCCTTGCCCTTCTCCTTCAGCCGCATCTCTCGGTGCCTGGCTTCCAGAATCTTCTCCCGCCGGGTCTCCCGCTCGAATATCTGGGCACACGGGAAGAGGGGGGGACAGCCTGTGGCTCCAGCCCTGGGGACCCAGCCTGGCCTTCTGCTGAGGCCGTGCCTCAGAGCTGAGATTGGGTCAGAAGACAAGGATGGGGCGCCAGGAGCCCCCAATATGGAGGGGTCCCCTGGGTCAGGGAGCTGGGCAGCATGGCAGTGCAGGCCAAAGGATCGCTCAGCCCAGACCCACGCCCAGGCGAGAAGCTCCCCAGGGTGGGGGAGCGGGGCTTTGCAGCAAGACCACAGAGTGCCCCTGGGCCCCTCAGCTGGGACAGTGTCTGCCTGCGGCTTCTTCTATGGCCGTTCTCCTCAGCTTTGAAGAGTGCTAGTGCTGGCCGAGCAAAGGTTTTATCCCAAACCACCCGCTGCTCCTCTGGAGGAAGACAAGGCTTTCTACTCCCCCAAAGAGTCACAGTGTCAGAAACCCACAGGGGCAATTCGACCCGGTCCTATTGAGTCACTGGGAGTCGACATCGACTCGATGGCAGTGACTACAAAGTTAGAGGGCCCTTGGTGGCTTAGTGGTTCTGCATGGGGCTGCTAAACTCCAGCTCAGCAGTTCAAAACCACCAGCTGCTCTCTGGGACAGAGATGAGGCTCTCGACTCCCATTACAGGGACTGTTCAACCCTGTCCCACAGGCTCGCTATGAGTGGGGTCAACTTGATGGGAGTAAGTCTAAAATAGGTGGACACACACACACACACACACACACACACACACACACACACCAAACCAAAACTCACTGTCATTGAATTCATCCCAATCATGGCAATCCTATAGAAATCCTGGTAGGAATGCCCCTATGGGTTTCTGAGATTGTAAAACTCATTTAAAAAATTTATTTATAGCTCCTATAACAATCCATACATCCATTATATCAAGCACATTTGTACACATGTTGCCATCAACCTTTCAAAACATGTTATTTCTACTTGAGTCCTTGGTAGCAGCTCCTCTTTTATCCCCCCCCCCTCTTGAACCCTTGATAAATGATAAATTATTTTTGTTTTCATATCCTATACCATTTGCTGTCTCCCTTCACCCACATTTCTGTTGTTTGTCCCCCTTGGGACAGGGTGTGGGTGGGTGTCGTCCTTGGACCAGTTGGTGGTTTTGAACCGCTGACCTTGAAGTTTGCAGCCCAACACATAACCATTACACCAAATGGAATGAACAGATGGTGGGATTTCCCTGAGGGATTTTGAACTCTGTAAAACCTTTGCTATCCAGTCCATTCCAATTCTGGGTGACCCCACAGTCAGAGGAGACCACGCTCCGGGGAGTCCGAGGCTGGCCATCCTTCTCCCCAGGGATCAGCTGGATTCACACCACCCCTTGGTCAGCAATCACACGAATGGCCCAGTGCTGGCTGACCAGCTAACAGTCCAAAGCCACCCAGCAGCAGTTCAGAAGCCTGTTCCCGTCAGGCCTGGAAACTCTCTGGAGCTGTTCTGCTCTGCACATGTGGGGCCACCAGGAGACACACGGACCTCATCAAAGCCCAGAGAGGTGAAGACACTTCGATGGGGTCACCCAGCTACCTAGCGGCTGAGCTCAGACACACGGATACTGTAACACTTAGCATGCCCACTCTGAGATGCCTGTGTGTGTGTGCGCGTGTATGTGTGACTTACGGAGGAAGCTATGTTCTTCTCGTTCCTCTGCAGGGTGGACAGCCCGTGGGACACCTCCAGCAGAGTGGTGGCCCCCAGCCGGGACCCGCAGGCCGTGAGATACCCGTTGTCTTGCACCCGGAGGCAGAAGAGTGCCTCGTCACACACCTGTTAAGAGGGGCCCAGCCGGCCCAGGGGGGCCGGGAGAGGAGGCTAGTCTGATTCACTGTCCTCTGAGGGTCTGGGCCCCACTGCCCCATGCACACTGTCTCAGACACTCCCCAGGGTCTGCAGGAGGAAGAAGGTCAAATGCCAAGACCCTTCTCTGCCAGGCTTGCCTCCCGCCAGCCCTTCCTGCAGGGAGTTCCACAGAGCAGCTCTGGCTTAGGGCCAAGATACACTCAGGATGCTCAGGGACTCTGAAGGAACCAAGCCAGGGGTGGGAGAGGCAGCATCCACTTTATCATCCCCGCCCCGACACCCCCAAGGATTCTGCCATGCCACTGGGGGTGCAGGTCCACACCCCGAAACTAGAGTGAAAACAAAAGGCAAGTCCCCTGCCGTCAGGCTGTTCTCACTCATCGACCCAATGGGACGGAGAAGCGTCATCCCAGGGCCCCCCACCACTGCCACCCCTGGGCTGTCATCGAAGCAGCTGGTGGCTTCAAACTGCTGACCTTCCGGATAGCAGCCGAGCCTTTAACCACAAGTGGCACCAGGGATAGCGGACCGTTGTTGGCGGGAGCCTTCCCAGAGACCCTCAAGTCTAGGACACACTGCACCCACACACGGCTGCACCCCTCTCCCAGGAGGCCCTGCCTCGGAGGGCCCGGGTGACGGGGCGGTGACCTTGAGGCTGAGGGCTGGCTCGCATTGCTTGAACACCAAGTCCCAGATGTCCAGGGTCCCGTCCATCTTGGTGGTGAAGAAGACAGCCGGCCGCACGGGGCTCCAGGCGCCGTCGGTGAGGTAGGCCATGTGGTACCTGGGGGCAGAGGGGGTGGAGGCGGCTAAGCCCCCATGCTGCTCTCTCAAGGCCCCTGTCCCCAGGGTCTCTCTCTGAGGCTGAAGAAGAGGGAAGTCCTTCCTCGTGCCTGACTTGTAGCCAGCAGACTATCACTGCCTACCATCCCTGGGAAGTGGTGGTGCCATGGTTAAAGCGCTCCACCCAAAGGCTGGCGGGTTGAACCCAGGAGCTCCTCGGGGAAAGACAGGGCAGGCTGTAAAGATGGACAGCCCCGGGAGCCCTATAGGGTCATGGACAGTCGGAACGGAACCCACAGCAGTGTGCTTCGTTTGGCTTGTGCTTGGGCGTGGAATGGTCCTCTCTTGGGCTGGCTGGCCCACTGGTGTCTCACCCTAGCCGGAGGCTACCTGTGGGGCCAACGGTGAGCACTTTCAGCCAAAATGTTGGCAGCAGTTTGAGTGCCTCCGAAGAAAGGCCTGGCAGTCTGCTTCCACAAAATCTGCCACTGGGAACCCAGGGAGCAGGGTCGCCCTGAGTCAGTGCCAGTGGGCGACAGCTAGTAGCCGTGGTTAGCGCCTGGGGACCAGCGGTGATGGTGGCTCTATGCTGCTGGGTGACGCGGCTGAAAGGACGCCAGGGGAGGAGGATGCGCTCAGAACCATTCCCACTGCCAGCTAGGAGCGTCGAACCCAGGCCCTCCAGGGCCCAGCCCCTTGGCCATCCAGAGAAATTAACCTGCGAGCCGCCAGGTCAGCAGTTGGAAACCACCAGCCGCCCCCCCGGGAGGAAGCTGAGGCTGCCTGCTCCTATGAAGAGCACCAGCCTTGGAAATGCACGGGGCTTGCTCTGCTCTCCTCTGTTGGATAAGTTGGAAGCAGCTAGACAGCAGGGAGTTTGGTTCTGAGAGGCTGTGCGGTGTTCTCAAAACCCCACTGCCCTTGAGTGGATGCTGCCTCTTGGCAACCCTCGAGGGCAGGCTGGAATGCCCTGACTGCTGGCGGGCTAGAAAGCCTCGTCTCCCTCCCAAAGAGCTGCTGGTGCGTTTGAACTGCTGAATCCCGTGGCTCCCAGCCTAGCGTGTAAACACTGCGCCAGTGGGCCACCCAGGGGCATCAAGCCTTCTGTTCAGGCCGACCACAAACACTAATTTAGTTCAGGCGTGTCCCAAATATAGTGCGTGGGGAATTCTTACACTTAAAAGAAAGAATAAAAAACCCATTGTTTGCACGAAATTCCGATTGAATGGGGCGCTCTGAGTTTTTACATGTTGCTAGGGGTTGCTGGCGGTGGACTCACAGCTACCCAAGTGTGATTCCTGGAGGTGGGGTTATAGTCAGTGAGCAAGGGGGAACTGGGGTCTAGAACACAGGCTCTCTCGCACCCCTAGAGGCGAATCCTGAAAAAGACTCGGGAAGAGCAGCTTCCTCCCTGCCCCCTGTCCCCCCTCCCCCCCAGCCCTGCATTATAGCCCTTTTCCTTTCTGCTTTCTGCGGACAGCGGGGTGGCCAGCAGGACTCAGGCTCCACCTAGACCCAGAAGCTCTACCTGCGAGCTGACAGTTTGCAAAGGGAAAGAATTAAGCCACATCTCTCCACAAGCTCTGGTGTTTGCGTGTGTGTGTGTGTGTGTGTGTGTGTGTGTGTGTGTTCTCTTCTCTCTGGTGGACTCCTGCGCCCAGTCGGTCCCCTCCACCCTCCATCCCCACTCCTCTCTCCTTCCCAGCTCTTACTTGGTCCACATGATGGACGACTCTCGGCTATCTTCAGACCAGATCCGGGCCGTCCAGTCCCCGACGGTCAGGAAGTTCTTGGGGTAGAAGGGGTTCCTCTGGAGGGCATAGATGGGGCCATGGTGGCCCGAGAAGGTGCACACGATCTTTTCGGCAGGTGTCTTGCCCTTGCGGTTGCAGGAGATTACGATGCCCTGCTCGGTGCCCACCATGAACTTGGTTGGCTGCGGAGGGGACACAGGAGCAGAAGGTCCCCTGAAACAATGACGGCTCCGGTGCTCCGAAGGTCAGGCAGGACCCATCCCAGGGAGTGGACCTCCCTGTCTACACCGCAACAGACCCCTCCCTGCTTTAGCACTTGCTGAAGAGCTTGGCGCCCCTGGAAATGCCCGCTGACTCGCCAGCCCCCTCCACCCAGCACCATGGTCTCCACCAAGCGTTTTGTCAACAAGATCACGGGCCTTGTTTTTATGTCCTCAGGTTGTTGTTAGGTGCTATTGAGTCAGTGCCAGCCTGTCTGGTTCTGTTTCCAGAACAAAACACAGCCCAGCCTCCCAGTTGTGCCTTTGCTCGAGGGCCCATGGCTGAAGCCTCGGGGCCAATCCATCTCCTCCAGGGCCTTCCTCTTGTTCACCGGCCCTCCACCGGACCAAGCAGGTGTCCTCCAGGGACTGGTCTCTCCTGACCACACATTTCAAGTATGTACGATGAAGTCTTGCCATCCTGACTCTAAGCAGCACCCGGACCATTCTTCCGAGACAGGTTTCTTTGTCCTCTGGGCACTCCACGGGCCTTTCAAGATTCTTCCCCGGGACCCCTGAGGCCCAGGGAGGGACACCCTGTAGCCCAGGGCACACAAGAGACCCATCGGCCTTTTGGGCACGATGGTGGTATGAGCCATGTGACTATTGTTGTCCATTGGTATCGAGTCGGCTCTCACCCCCGGGGCCTTCTGTACAGCAGAACCGTGCACTGCCCGGTCCAGCACCTTCCGTTCTGATCGCTGCCACGTCTGAGCCCCAACGTGGCTCTGGGGTCCCCCCACCTCCTGGAGGGGTTCTTTCATTCTCACTGACCTTCTACTCTACCAAGCTCGGTGCCCTTTCCCAGCAACCAGTCTGCACCAACTCGCTGAGGTCCAGGTGTGTTGGCGCTACCTTTCGCACCGCCTACACACTCTTGAACCCAAACTCGCTGCCCCAAGTCACCTCTGAGTCCTAGGGGCCCTGTAGGACAGGCCAGGACTGCCCCTGTGTGACTTCAGTGCTTTACGGGAGGAGCAGACAGCCTCATCTTTCTCTGCAAGAGCGGCTGGTGGTTTCAAACTGCTGGCCTTGTGATTAGTTGCTCAATGCATAACCCACCTGGCCACCAGGGCACGGTCTAAATTCAGAGCAGAAATCCACCCAGCAAGTCCAGAAAGCGACCTGCTCTTGGTCCCCTGTCTTCCCCACTGGGCTGGGGGCTCCTGAAGGAAGCAGCGCGTCAGGCCGCGCGTCAGGCCGCACTTGATCTTCTAGCTCCCAGAGTCAACAAACCAAACTCAGGGCCCTCGAGCCAATGCCAACTCCTGGCGAACCTGTAGGGCAGGGAAGAACTACTCCTGTGGGCTTCCGGGACTGGAACTCTTTAGGGGGGTGGGGAGCCCCGCCTTTCTCCCGAGGAGCGACTAGTGGTTTCAAACTGCAGACCTTGTCATGAGCAACCCAAAGCGGAACCACTAGGCCGCCAGCGCTCCTCTCCACAGCTGGCACACGGGAGTTGGCACACAAGTAGGTGTTGGTGGACTGCACAAATGAAGATAGGCTGCTGAGCCGTTCCAGGGTTCTAGCCACACCTTCTTCGCCGAGCTGTCTCTTCACCTCCAGGCCAGACTAGGTCTACAGGACCCACTGTGCCCGCCGGGAAAGACCAGGCCAGCTCAGGAAGGGGCAGGGGGCTGGGCTGGACTGGGCTGTCCCCCTGTGGGTGACAAGCCCAGAGCCTCCACATCAGTGGCCATTATGGGCATGTCCACCAGAAAGGGGTGCTACAGGCCTGTACCCCAGCCACAGGCATGGGGAATAGGGCCTCATTTGCAAACCGGGTCTTTGCAGATGTAATGGTCGCTGTTTGTTTGGGACAGTGGGCTCGGCTGAAGCACCGCCCGGTTCAGCGGCAGCCGCACAATCGTTTTCAAGCCTGAGCCCATTGTGGTCACCCCATGTCAATCCGTCTCATTGAGGGTGTCCTCTCAACCAGGAGGGGGCTGGTTCAGGCCGACCCAATGTGACTGCTTTCTTCCAAAGAGAGCAGATGGCAGAGACGCAGAGAGAAGATGCTGTGTGAAGACCGAAGCTGACATTGGATGGTGTGGCCACAAGCCGAGGTACCTGGGGCACCAGATGCTGGAAGAGACCAGGAAGGACCCTCTCCTAGAACACGGCCCTGATGGCCCCCAGGAATCAGGCGCCTGGCCTCCAGGGCTGTGAGAAATTAATGTGTGTTGTTCTCAGCCTCCAGCCTGTGATAACGCCTTGCATAGCAGCCGTAGGACCCGCATGCAGGCCATCATGGGGTCAGCTTGGCTGCTCACGTCCTGCTTCCTGTCTGGCCAAGCATCAGAGGGGAGCAGACCTGCCTCCCCAGGGCTTAGTGCCCAGCAACCCCCAGCTGTCCCCGAGGGCAGAGTCAAAGCTGCCAGGACCCACCAGTGGGGAGAGAAGTCCCTCTGGAGCCCAATCCCGGCTGGCTGATGAGATCTGGAAGCCTCCACAAATGCAGCTGCCGCCACCAGGGGGAGCTGAGGGCCTGGAAATCCAGTCCCTGGGGGTGCCCTGGTTACTGGTTTCGGCAGCAATCCACGGAAACCACAGCTTGAAGCCACCAGCTGCTCCTCACGAGAAAGAAGAGGCTTCCTACTTCCATAAGCAGCCTGTCTCAGAAACCCACAGGGGTAGTTCTACCTGTCCTAAAGGGTGGCCAGCAGTTGGCATCACCTCGATGGCCGTGAGGTCCATGTTGGGTGATGTAGAGAGTTATGAGTTAAACTGGGGCGGGGGGGGGGGGAGGTGTTGATGAGGGGTTTAAACTGTTGAATACAGAGGGGATGGTATGAGATGTGTCACCGCCCTACTGAATTCACAATTTTACAAAATCATTATTATTTTTTTTTTTTTAAAAAAAGGTGGACTGGTGAGGGTAAGGTCAGCAGCTGGGATGCACAAGCTTCTCCAAGGGAGAAAGACGAGGTGTCCCGCCCCCATCAAGAGTGCCATCTCACAGATGCGCAAGGACAGTTCCACCCTGTCCTGCAGGTCGACCTGACTGCAGTGACTGAGAAAGCTTATGCTAAGGCGGCCTGGCGGGGAGTGCTGAGTAAGCACGGTTCACCTTACGGTCGGTGGTTCAAACCCACTCGTTGCTCCCAGGAGACAGGAATGGTGACTGCTTCCAGAATGCTTTGCAGCCTTGGAAACCCCCCCAGTTGAGTTCCCCTCTGCCCTCCAAGGTCAGTAGGAGTCCACATAAACTAGACAGCAATGGGCTTCAAGACCCGCTCTGAAGGCACCCCAGGGGGGTTAGGAGTCGGCGTCTTAGGCTTGGGTCCCATGTTCCTTGGCATATTGGGGATAACATTACCTCATAGGGCAGCTGCGATATCAAGGGTTGGGCACACAGGGTGTGTTCAGTAGGGGGCAGGTGGGGGGGGCTGGGGGGCAAGCAGTGGTGGGGTCACATCCCTCGGGACAGAACGTCCATCTCCCTGAGTCCTTCCCACCCCAGCCTCCAGGGCTGGGGGTCAGTTACACAATCCCCCCAATTCCCACCCACCCCCTAGCAGCAGCCGGCCCCAGCCCTGTGCCTCCTGCAGTTAGGGATGTGGGACATGGGCCTGGGCGCCTCCCACTTCCCAGGGCTGAGAATGATGTCACATGACCCCGACTAAACCTAAGGTAAGTCGGGGCGGGGGGGGGGGGGATCAGGCCACCAGGAGCCAGTCCCAGCCCAGCGCCATATGGGAACGCTGTCTTCCTGCTTCCCAGGGGCTCCCCTGGGACAGACCATGCGTCTAGTAGACTCGCTTCTTCGATGCATTAGCCTAGCAGCTCATCTTCTGTCTCAGATACGATTTGCTGGCTGTCCCAGGTTGTCCCGGGGGGAGTCTGATGTCATTTGCTTCTTAAGAGAAAGTGAAGCCACCAATCCTGGAGCTCGCTCGAGGTAGGGACAGGGTCTGGGTGAGAGACTGAGCCCCCTAGTCTTTGGTCCTAGGCACAGCTGGTCCCACAGAACCAGGCTTTTCCGGAACCCTGCCCTGGCCAGAGAACCTGCGATATCAGTGGTTAACGTGCTTGCCCGCAACAGGAAAGGTTGGTGGTTCAAGCCTGCCCACAGGGGCCTCAGAAGAAACCAGACCAAACTCACTGCCATCGAGTCGATTCTGACTCAGGGCGACCCTGTAGGACAGGGCTCAACTGGCCCTGTGGATTTTCAGAGTCGTAACTCTTCATGGGAGCAGGCAGCCTCCTCTTTCTCCTGTGGAGTGGCTGGTGGGTCCGAACCACCGACCTTGCAGTTAGCGAGGAAGAGGAGCCCTGGAGCCACAGTGGTTGCATGTGGGGCTGCTCACCGCAAGGTCAGCAGTTTGAAACCACCAGCCGCTCCTTGGGGGAGAGCTGAGGCTGCCTACTCCCGTAAGAGCTGCAGTCTCAGAAACCCACAGGGGCAATTCTACCCTGTCCTGTAAGGGCCGCTGTGAGCCAGCATCCACTCCATGGCAGAGAGTGTACCTGAAGGGCTCCGTAAGCCCTGGCAATCTGCTTCCAAACAAGCGGCCATTGGTCACCCCGAGGCCTGTATTGCTCCAACACAGGGAGGCCCTGGCTTTTCTGCACAGCCCAGCCACCAGCCCAACATGGGGTGAGAAAAGCCAGCCACCCTCTTCCCCTGCCACCCAACTCTGCTGCCCACTGCTGTAAAGACCACACACGTCTGGGCCCATCGCACCAGGAATGCTGCTCCCTCCCGCTGCCCAGGACTCCAGCTGCCCGGGACGGAGGTCAGAGGGGGCTCCCTCCCCGGCCACTCACCAAGGTGGACTCGAACTCCAGGGAGATGGCGCCCAGCGAGGTCTCCAGATTCTCCTTTTTGCTGATGTCCATGATGAGCAGTTCCGTGGGTTCGCTCAGCTTCCGAATGTCCCACCACATGACCTGGCAGGGGAGAGAGACGGGGGGGGGGGGGGGGGAGTCACTGAGACTTCCAGGCCCCTCGAGCACCCGTCCCCTCTCTGCTTGCAGACACGTGTCACATGTGGAAGAAGGGGGTCCCACCTGGACACTCCCTGGCAAGGATGGGGGCCTCCAGGCAAACCTTGGGAGCCTGGTGGGTGCCAACCAGCGACTTCAGCCAGCAGGTGCACCACCTGGGGTCCTTTGGCAAAACACACAGCCGTGGTGAAAACCCACGTGTGGGCGCATGTAAAGGTGTGCATGTGCGCATGCTGAAAGGCCATGGAGCGGAGTTTCCATGCTGGACAGCAAGCCCGGGTGCCTGAGCAGATCGGCAGCACGGGGTCGTCACGGTGCCAGTCTCGAGGGAAGGAGCCCGGAGGTGTCGTGGTGACATGGTGGGCTGCCTAGCGCAAGGTTAACAGTTCAAACCCACCAGCCGCTCTCAAGGGAGCAAAAGGAGGCTGTCCTAGGAAACCCATCCACAAGGGCCGTTCTACTCTTCCCGCCAGAGTGGCAGTGAGATCCCCCTGGGGGCAGGGTGGGGCTGGGTGGCCGTCTTTTCTGCTAGCTGAGTGCTTCCGTGCTGGGCCACCAGGACTCCTGGTGTTCACTCGGTGTCACCGGGCCAGCGCCGACTCACAGTGACTCTGTAGGGCTGGTGGGACCACCCTGTGAGTTTCTGTGACTCTATGTCTCCACTGGAGTGGAACGTCCCCACCATTCTCCCTAGGAGCGGCTGGTGGATTCGAACTGCCGTCTCCCAGGGATCAACCAAAGGCATCACCACTACGCCACCAGACAGGGCTCCTTTCTCGTGCTCACAGGGGGCCTTGGCGTTCAGTTCCCCTTCTGCGAGGCCAGGGCGGGGTTCTGTCACATCTGTACACGTGTAGCTTCTCTGTGTTTGCTTTCCCTTCGCGCCGATTTCCACTGGACGGGCCATCTCTTTTTCTTGCCGACACGTCACAGCTCTTGGGGTATTCAGGAAATCACCCTTTCGGCATTTGCGTTGAAAACACATTTCCCGGTTTCTCATGATCGATTTTCTTGGGTTGTTCTTGCCCCACCTCACTACACCAAGCCCACGGCATCCCGGCGATTATTCCAAGTCCGAGAGACCCTGCTGGGCAGGGCACTGGCGCTGGGCGTCCCCGAGGCTGCAGATGTGTACGGAAGGACATAGTCTCATCCTCCGCCCTCCAAACAGCTGGAGGGTTGGAACTGCTGCCCGATGCTGAACCCACCGTGCCAGCAGGGATCCCGCTGCCTCCGTAGGACATTATATGTGATTTATAACGAGCCCTATTTGTGCAGAAAAGGGAAGTCCGCCCCTACGCGCTGCCCCAGACATCCCCCTGCCAGGAGTCCGTGCTGTCGGGAGACCTGCACCATCTCCTCTTAAATTGTGATGAAATCGCCTCCAACATCGGTGGCACACACAAAGCCCCGAACACCGTGCACACTGGGCAACATGTCGGGCACAGAAGGAGCGACGGCGAGCAGAACAACCAAACTCCTGCCATCGGCTCACGGAGGCCCTGAGACAGGGCAGAGCTGCCCCGTGCGTTTTGAGACTGTCACTCTTTACCGGAGGAGACGGTGTCCCCTTCCTCCCGCAGAGCCGCTGGTGGGTTTGAACGGCTGACCTCATGGTCACTAGACCAACTCCTAACCACCACGCCACCAGGCTTCCTGTACGCCTGCTACTCTGTGCAAAATTCCTCCCAGGAAGCCACAGAAGGAACAATACCAAGGGCCATCTCCAGGAAAGGGGGCTGGGGGCCTGAGCCAGGAAGGAAGTGTGTCCCTGTGGATCCTTCTGAAGATTGGGGGGCTTGTTCTATTACCTGCTGTTCCTTTTTCAAAACAAAATGTACAGAGGTGTCATCCCCCAGGTGACTCTGAGGCCCCGCCCCCTCCAACACCTGGCCGGCGTACCTGCCCGTCTGTGGAGGCGGAGAAGCACTCAGTGCCTGTCTTGGACTGCAGCCAGATGGTGCCATACACAGGGTCCCGGTGGCTGAACTCGATGGTGGACAGCTCGGCCACCAGGCTGCCCTTCCGGGTGTCCCAGCAGGCTGGCGGGGGAGAAGGGGAAGAGGCGGTGAGGGGCAGGCAGAGTGGGTGGGCAGGCTTCCTTTCTGGGCAGAGGGCTGCTGCTTCCCTAGGCTGGGCAGGTCTGTGGTCCTTCAGAATCGGGGCTCACTCAAGCCGTCCTGAGGCACCCACCAGTCAGCCCTCCCTGTGGGGAAACTTCTTAGAGACCAAGCTTCATCCCCCGCCGCCTGAGCAGCCCCCGTGTGCCAAGCCCCTCTGGATGCCGGAATAAGCCGTTGGGAATAGGCCAGGCAGGGCACCAGGGAGGCAAGCTGAGGCCCGCAGTCCAGCGTGTGCTGTGATTGTGACTGGGGGGGACACCCTGGAGGGTGGCCCCGGAAGACCTCCTGGAGGAGGTGGCAGCGACAGAAGCCGAAGGAGTGTTATCAGGAAGTGAGCCAGGCGGAAGGTAGAGGAGGGTCTCTGCCTTCTGGGGGGTGGGGGGGAGAGGCAGGGAGGACGACCCCTGGAGGAAGTGCCCTCAGCAGCCCCTTCCTGCCGCCCAAAGTTACGTGACCGGCTCCTGATGGAGAAGCTATCAGATCCCATTTGCCCGGAAGTGCCTCGGAAGAAAGGCCTGGAAAACCTCACGGAGCCCATTCATTTCACGTCCGATCGCCATGGCTCCTGTTGGGGGTGGGTTTCTCCTGCCTTACAGACCGGTTCCCTGCTGCTCTCTCTGTTCCTTCCCTGCCCTGAGGGGAGAGACGCCCCCAGAGCAGAGGCTCTCAACCTTCCTCATGCCGTGATCCAGAGATGTCTGCATGGTGTCTAGGAAAAGCTGCTCTTATAAAACAACCAGGGTCGTCAAATATTTATCTAATATTCCCCCAGGCGCACGGTGTTCGCCCTGGACTAGTCTGGCCTGTGGTGGGGGAGCAGGGGGGTATTTTCTTAGCTTGAGGCTGAGGTCCCAGGTCCCCGGATGCTGGGACCCAGATCATCTGGCTGGGAGGCTTAGGGGAGCTCCTTGCTACTCCAGAGGAGTACTGGTGGTGTCCTGGTTATGCAGGGGGCTGAGATCTGCGTGGTCGGCAGTTCGAAACCACCAGCAGCTCCTGTCGACAGTTATCGCCCTGGAAACCCATCATTCCCACGGCCATGCCCTGGATCCATCTCTGCTCCAAGGAGCCTAGGTGCAGAGCGGTGGTTGTGCACGGGGCTGCCAACCTCAAGTCAGCCCTTTGAAGCCACCAGCCACTCGGATGGAGAAAGTTGAGGCTCTGTGCTCTGCTCCCATAAAGAGTGACAGTCTTGGAAACTCACAGGGACAGTTCTGCCCCATCCTATAGGGTCGCTCTGAGCTGACATCCTTTGATGGCAGGGAGGAGGACATCTCTACACCGTCCCTCCCCAGCCTCCCCGGGAGGAGCGAGCGGGCGTCTGAGAAGATCCGGGGACCGGAGGTAGCCTGGCCACAGGATCGCCACGGCGAAGGTTCCTCGCGGTTCGGGATTGAATTGCGCCTGTCCCACCCCCAAATATATGCTGCGTATCCTAATCCCGATACCAAGACTATTCCCACTTGGGAATGGGGCTTTCTGTCTTAGGCGAAGGAGTCTCGAATGGCTCTCTGAGGAGAGAGAAAAGATCGGATTAGGAAGAAGCAAGCAGAGACGAGGGCAGACGCTGCCACGCCACCTCAACATCGCCACGGGGCCCAGGAAGAGAGACAGCGGCTTCCCCAGAACCCCGGAGCCAGCACCCTGAATTTGGTGCTCCCCGCTCCCTAAATGATGAGAAAATAACTTCTGCTTGTTCAAGTCACCCTTTGTGGCCCTGCTGTTGAACCCGGCCGCAGCGGCGGGCTAAGACACCTGCCATCCCTGTCCCCATTCCCAGGCGGAGGAACGGGGATGAAGATGGCGGTGAATGCAGGGAAGCAGGGGGTCGGGGTCGGGGGGACCCTTCTTATGCCTAAAGACAAACCTGGCCAGTTGGGGTGGAACAGGTGTCTGGCTGTGCCAGCGCCCTGGGAGGAGGGCAGGCAGGGACTTTCAGGGCCAACGTGGGAAGGTTTCTCCTGAGGGCAAAAGCTGCAGGACTGACCAGATGAGATGCCCCCTGCAGGGTGCCTGAGGCTGGTAGGCACTGGACAGCCATCTATCAGGGTCATGTGGTGAGGCCCTTAAGGGCCCTGAGCCCTGAGGCTCTGCCCGAGCTTCCTGGTTGGTGAAAATGGACACGAGAGGGGAGTGAATCCTCTAGGAGACTTGGAAGCTTCCGTGACCCCGCCAGATGTCATGCTATGCCTCTCCGGGCTTGCGTCCTTTGGGATTGTAATAACCCTTTAGCTCCGAGAACACGAAGCTGTCACTTCGGCTCTCTAGGGACCTCCACAGTCTCTCTCTTCCATGAAAGCACGGTGGTCACTCTCTTTCTCAGACGGGGCCAGGCAGCCAACACTGCTGGCCACCCGGCAAACATTTACCCAAGAGAAACAGCCTCTCCTTGGTTAAAAAAAAAAGTAAGCTCTGGGGCATTTTAATGTCCCCTTATCTCATCCCCACTCCCCAGCTCAGTGGTAGCCTTGAAAAGTAACAGCCTGGAATTCCCAGCGCCAAAGCCTGTAGCCTGGCAGCCACTGGATGAGGGCGGGGGTGGGCACGCCGGGGCCAGAGCTTTTCCGAAGTCTCATTTCCTGAGAACTGTCACTAGGTGGCCTGTCCGGTGGCTCCTTACGGAGCCAAGGTCGGCCAGTTTGAAACCACCAGCAGGTCCGAGGGAGGAAGATGGGTCTTGCTCCTCCCGTACAGAGTTCCACGGGGCAGTTGTGCCCTGTCCTGTAGGGTCGCCGTGAGTCGGCGCCAACTCAGGGGTGGTGAGTTTGGCTTTGGGGTTTTGGTGGTTGCTTGGAAGGCCCCACCAGCAAAGCTGTCCCTATTGTGCTTGGTTCAGAGCCCCCTCAGGTCCGAAAAGCCTTTCTCCGGGGTCAAAACCAAATGGAGGTGATGGATCCAGCTTGTGGCTGCCTGAGGTGGCAGGTAACAAGAGGGCCAAACAAAGAGGTCACCAAGACACTGCCGTGGAAAATGGGGACCAGGGGATGACCACGGGGCTTCCAACAGCTCCAACATGTTCTCGGGCATCTCAAAGGCCACGAGCAGGGGAAGGGTTTTGTGCAGGACCCAGGCTGTGTGCACCGGGCAAGATCTGACAAAGGCCCGATGTGCCTACCTCTGGCTGACCTTGAGACTACAGAGTGGCTGCGGCAACGTTGCCAACAGGCGGGCTCAGGATGCCAGGTACGTCCCAGCATGCCCACAGCACTCTCAGCAGAGGCCAGGGGAGCCAGGGCTCCGCAGGTACAAGGAAGCCTCTGTGCCATGGCTAACCGACCACCACGCTACGCAAGCGGAGACTCCACGACCACACACGACAAAGAGTCCAGACTTTACAACTTAGTTCAGAGAACGCAGCAAGCAAACCCACAGCAGTGCAGCCAACGGCAATGGCAACCGAGCCTGGGGAGGAACGAGGATCTGCCTTCGAGAGTTAGCACGTCGTGTATTGGAAATGCATGGCTTTCGATGAGACGTTACAAAACACGCCAAGAAAGAAATATGACTGACTCACACAGCGGGGGACGAGAAGATAAATAATGAGAGTCGTCGCTGAGGAAGTCAAGATATTGGGCTTATTACACAAAGACTTTAAGACGGCTGTTTTAACACTTTTTCCAAGGAAGTCAAGGAAACCATGTCTAAAGAATCGCAGGAGACGAGCCAGTCGGGGTACAGTATAGCATGGACGAAACATACAACTTCCCTCTAGTTCTTTAATGCTCCCTCCCCCCACTATCATGACCCTAATTCTACCTTACAAACAAATCCCACTAGACCAGAGCATGTACATGGGTGCAGATAAGAGCTGGAAACCCAGGGAATCCAGGACAGATGATCCCTTCAGGACCAGTGGCGAGACTGGGAGGGGAAGGGGAAGAAGGGGGGAGAAAGGGGAAACTGATCACAATGATCTACATATAACCCCCTCCCAGGGGGATGGACAACAGAAACATGGGTGAAGGGAGACAGTGGTCGGTGTAAGACATGAAAAGAAAATGTTTACAAGTTGTCAAGGGCTCATGAGGGAGGGAAGGGGGTGAGGGATGGGGGAAAATGAGCTGATACCAAGGGCTCAAGTAGAAAGAAAATGTTTTGAGAATGATGATGGCAACATGGGTACACATGTGCTTGACACAATGGATGGATGGATGGGTTGTGATAAGAGCCGTGCGAGCCCCCAATAACATGATTTAAAAACAAGAATTGGAGGAAAGCGTGAGAACAATGCCACGTCAGCTCGAGACGGTCAGTTAAAGAAATAGACATTTATAAATGAGAAATGAACCGGAAGAGTGTCTGGACTTGAAAAGAATGGCGGAGATCCCCAGGAGAGCAGCTCCCGGTCTTGGGGGGCAGGAGAATCAGTGGACTCATATAAAGCAACTGAGAAAATCAAAAGCTGAGCAACGAAGGAAATCAAACTGTTCAGAGTCCTGTTTGTGGGGCGACATGAGATGTACCAGCGTATGCACAATGGGAGTCTCAGACGGAGAGGTGAGAGAGAGAGAGAGAGGCA
This sequence comes from Tenrec ecaudatus, assembly GCF_050624435.1. Classification (NCBI taxonomy): domain Eukaryota; kingdom Metazoa; phylum Chordata; class Mammalia; order Afrosoricida; family Tenrecidae; genus Tenrec; species Tenrec ecaudatus. Next base: position 152,284,980 of record NC_134539.1, on the reverse strand, counting down.
GAAATCTGAAGGAAGAATAACCCCAAACTTGCCTAATTGTGTGGCAAACGTGGACCGCTGCCTCCCAGCTCACCGAGCTCCACACAGGCATTCTGGGACATGCTAGGGCCCCGTAGTGCGGGCAGCTGCTGCCAGCCTGTGACCTCTGCCCTACGTGAGGGTCTTCCATTCACACCCAGAGTCTGTTAGGGTCTGACCCTGCCCATCAGGCCAGCCCAACCTTCTGGGGCTGTGCAGAGCGCGCAGGGTCCAAACTCAGGAGAATGTCCGGTTCAGCCCCTGGCGTGCCCTGCACCTTTGCGCGTGCTGTCTCTTCCACCTGGAACACCCTCTTCCTGCATTCCTCCTCCGGACAGCATTGCTTCCTCCACTGAAGCCTAAGCTCCCTAAGCTCCGCCAACCTCCCCTTCACCGGAGACACAGCATCGTCTACATGCTCCACCTCTGCGCCTCCTAAGCTCAGTGACCATGGAAGGGTGATTACTGGCTCCCCACGACGGAGCTCCCGAGGACAGGGATTGGCTCTCACCGCGTCTTAGCCTCTGGCCCTGGCATCAGGCAGGCCTTGCGCAGTGCACGGTGAGCGGTGAGCGTTTGTTGACTTTACTGGAACTTTCTCTTCGGAACGAATTCTAGCCCGGAACCACGCCAGCTGGCAGCACCACGGAGGTGGCAGCACAACTGGACTCCCTTGGACCTTTGGAGTCGTTAGCTGTGGGCTATCCCACCCCAGCTCCCCGCTTCTGCGCCCAGGTTGGCATGTGGGCTTGGCCCAGGCAGCCGCAGGAGCTGGGGCTGCCTCAGAGCCTGACAGGGTGCTGGGTGGTCTGGTCCCCTCCCTCCTGGGCGCCCTCCTTACCAATCTGCCCGTTGTAGCAGCCACCGAGGAGGATGTGGGAGTCTTTGGGGTTGTATTCCAAGGTGATGAGGGGGGAAGATGGCCTCAGAGCAGTTTCGGGCTTGTTGGGGCTTTCTATAAAGAAGGGAGGGGGCGGGGAATAAGTCTCATGAGGCCTGGACAGGAAAGGGGAAAAGGACAGAGGGGGTCATTTTAACCCCTTCCACACTAGCACGTGAGGGCGGGGGGCCGGGGGCAGGTCTGGAAGACCCTTCCCTCTTTCTTCAAGCTGCAGCCTCTGGCCCCTGGGACCAGCATTGCACATCCTCGGTGCCTGGGCTCTTCCAATGATTCCATTTGATGATCGGGATCGGGGTGGGTATGTCGAGATGCTTCCATGATATTTCCGATGCATCTCCCAGGATTGGTGTGAAACAAGCGTTTGACTCGGGATTTTTACACGAAGATAACTCTATGCTCGCTTCTCTAAGCCACCGTCTTCGTCCACGCGCAGAGCCAATGCGACAGTGGAGGAGCCGGCCGCGTGGGGCAGTGGGGCTTTGGCACCTCCACCGACGAAGAGGTAAACACCTGCTGATTACAGCTGACATCCATTCTCGTACCAGGAAAGTCGGCGTGGGGCATGCCACCTCCACTGGTACCTGCCCAGGTGGTGACTCTCAGGGTGCGTCCTTGGGTAAACAGTGGTCTCTGCTCCCAAGTGTACCCACCACCCCTGGTGGCCACAAGTTATAGGCAAGTGTCAGGAGAGGAGGGAAAGGGCAGGGGAAGGCCCTCTTGCCCTTCGCTTGGGCTTCCTGCTCCATCTGCTGGGAGCTCTTCCAGGAGTAAGGCTGGGAATGCCGGGGGTCTGCTTGTTGAGGCCCTCACCGAGGGTCTGGCACTGGTCGGTTGCCCCTTCTGATTCGGTTCTGTGGGTTTTACCCTTGAACCCCAACAGGGAGCAAAGGAGACCAGGGACATCCTCCTTGGCCCCTGGCCTCTCCTTGGGACAGACAACGCTGCCAGCACCCTCCACTCCTACCGCCACACACACCCCACTCTCGCTGGCCCCTGCCTGCACCCTCAGCACCCCGCCCCCCCACTTTTCATATCCCTCACTCTCACCCATGTCCCAGATGTACGAATCGAGGCTCATGCCCATAGGTGCCCGCTGAAAATCCAAGCAGGAGTATGCCACAGCCAGCTTGCGGTTGCCATCTGGGTGCCAGGAGAGGTGCGTGGCTGCCCTCTTGATTTCCTGGGGGTCCCTTGAGGGGAGAACAAAGAGGGTGCCGGGCTGCAGTGGCACCGAAACCCAGCCACAGCACCCGGGAGGAGACAGCCTCGCCTTCCTCCCTCAGAGCCACTGGTGGGTTCAAACTGCCGACCTTGCAGTTCGCAGCCCAGCCACGAAGCACGAGGGCCTTCTACTGAAGTGCCAACCCACCCCATACTCGCTGCCATGGAGCTGCTTCTGACTCATGGCGCCCCCTATCGGACAGGGCAGAACTGCCCGTGTGGGTTTCCAAGGTGGTCACTGTTTACGGGGGCAGCAAGTCTCATCTCTCTCCCAGGAGCTGCTGGTGCTGATGAACTCCTAACCACAGCGCCACCAGGGCGCCCTGCCCCCAAATGTCTGCCCACTGCCCCCACTTTTTACATTTTTAAAGGATGGCAGCAACACAGGCACAAAGCACTCACCGTGCCACCATTTCTGATTTACTAACCATTTCCTTGCAAACATTCCGATATGGAGAAGCAATCACTCACTCGGAGAAGCTTAACTTCAAAAGCAGGGTTCACGGGCTCCCATAAATCGCAAGCCCAGTCCCACCAGCCATAAATAAGAAGGCGACACTGGAAGCGAGAGCAGTGGAGCCCACCCCTTGGCACCCACAGAATGTGTCTTGCCCGGGCAGTGATCTCCCCTGTATGGACAAGAGATGGGGGGGTGAGTAAGAGTTGGAAGAGCATTTAGAACAGAGGAGCCCCAAATGAAGACGTTCTCCTTGAAGGGAAGGCAGGGATGAGGGGCGTGAAGGCAGTAAGTCTCTCGTGTCCCCTCTTAGAGTTCCCTCTGAGCACACAACCCAACACACTCCCACGGAGTGACCCTCCACGACCCTACAGGACAGGGTGGAACTGCCCCTGTGGGTTTCTGAGACTGTCATTCTTCACGGGAGTAGAAAACCTCGTCTTTCTCCCATGGGCCGACGGGGCGCTTTGAACTGCTGGCCTTGAGGCGAAGAGCTCAACGTGTAGCCATGGTATCACCAGGGCTAGCACAGTGGAAAGTGCCAGGCAGGGCTCTGGGAACCTCGATGGGCCCCACCCACCACGTGCCTCTGAGCATCTCCCCTCCCGGGGCACTGTTCCTTCGCCTGTAAGGTGTGAGTCTTGGGTGGGCGGGCTTCTACTGTACCGGCCTTCTTGGAGGCTCCTCAAATGAGATCAGACCCCTGCTGGGGGCAGTGGAAGGACAGCCCCTACCCTCATGGACCCCTCTTATACACCCCACCTGTGCTGGCAGTCTTGCCCTCTGCTCAGCAAGCCCAGGTCAGTCGACCCAGAGCTGGTCCTTCCACACCTGGGGAGGGCACTACACTGCTGTCCTCACAGCCCACAGGTGCCAGGACAGAGGCCACCTGGCCCACAGTGTTGCTGGCTCGCTGGGGTTCTGTACCTGGTCCCGACTCTCGTGGCGTGTTGAGGTGCCAGCGGGGCAGCTCTGACACCCAGAGAGCCAGTGAAAGTAAGATTTGATGTCAACTTGATGGTATCTGTGTGGAGGTAGGGGCGGAGCCCAACCTGTCAATCAAGCGGTAGCTTGACATCTCCTTGGGGGGGAGGGCTTTGTATAAGAGGGGGAGACACACCTGCAACTGCTCCTCTCTTGCCTTTCACCTTCATCTGGCTGGGACTCTGTGCCTGCCTCCAGGGGCGGCTCCGCATGGGCCACCCATCTCGGAGAGCTGTCAGCCAGCACCCTGCCGTGCTTCTGCCAACCTGGGATCTGTGCCAGTCTGCACCCTCCGGCCCGTGGCCTCCCTCCTTCCCGCATCACCCCCGCCGCTCCGTGAGTGGGAAGGGGCCTAGCATCGGACCCATGGACTTGGGAGCTGGCTTGGGATGCGATGCCTTCTTGCTACGAAGTTGCTTCTTGGTAAAAAGTCCTTCCTCATGCATGGTTGAGGGTCACCGGTTTGTTTCTCTGGACAACCCAGCCGGACACCGAGGGCGAGCGAGAAGGTCTCGCCACTGCAGCCCCGGTGCGTGCCTACACGGGTGTCTTCGAACCAAAACGAGCTTAGACGTGCCTTTGCGGTCAGTGGATGGCTAATGGCAAGTGTCCTTGGTAACACGCTTGTCTTGGAACCTTCAGAACATCCCAGCTATGTAACAAACTCGACTCTGAGATCAGGGCTAATTTTAACAAAACTCCAGTGGAGAGCGCCCCAAATAATTGGAACCCTTCACCAAGTTCATGGGGATGCTGCCGCACATCAAACACGTTTGTAGATGGACCGTAGATTGGGAAGACCTCAAAGATGAGCCGGGAGGGAAGACTGTTGACCTTAATGAATGAAGAAACTGTGGATCAAGTCCAGAAACAGGAAGAATAACCACCAATGTGGTTCCCCTGGAAGGTGGTGCGGGACCAGTAATTATTGACCATGGCTCTTCTAGCCAGAGCCTCTGACTCCCACCAAACAACCCTCCCCCACGTGGGTCTGGTAAGAAGGTGGGGGAAACCCTGACAGGATTCACTTGTAAGTAATTGTGAGCAGCATTCCCGGGCATACCATCCTGCTGGGCATAAAATGCGCCTTCTGAGAGGCAGGATGAGGGGTCTCATGACCAGCACGAGCCAGGAGTGGCGCTCAGGTTCTGGACCTGAGATCCCCGCACAGCGAGCCTCCTGGATCCAGATGACAGCGCCAACACCAGAGCAGCAGCAGAACCAGGAGCCAGAGCGTGGAGCAGAGTGATAAACTTCTCTCCCCACGGGGCAAGTTAAGATGGGTGCTTTGGGGCGGGAGGGCGGCTTGTGGAGAGGGGTGCCTCTGGGCACTTAATTGGGGAAGTTGGTCTTGCTGACCCATGAAAGTGGAGCCCAGGGCATTCGGACTGAGGCTTACTGGAGTGGGGTATCTCTGGGCACTTAATTCAAGGAGCTGGGTTTGCTGACCCACGGAGGTTGAGCTGAACGCCTTTGGGTTGAGGCTGATAGTAGAGCAATATGCCCCCTTTGGGCCTCAATTTCTAGTCCTGAAGGAACTTTGTAACTCGTCCTGACAAACAACTCCGCCCTGAGCACCACGATTGTCAGCATCCTTCACACACTTCTGCGTCATGAGTCACGAACAAAACACCGCCCGGGCCTGTGCCTTCTCACAAGGGTAGCCGTGTCTGAACCCATGGCCGCAGCCCCTGTGTCAATCCATCTCGCAGGGGGTCTTCTTCGCTGTCATGAACACTCTACTCTTCCTGAGCACGCGGTCCCTCCTGATGACAGGGCCAAAGTAAGCTAGATAAAGTCTGGAAGCCGCAGTCAGGAAACCAAGCCAGGTTTTGCACTGGGCACATGTGCTGCGAAAGACATGCCCAACGTCTTAAAAAGCAAAGGCGCCCCTTTGAGGGCGCAGGGGGACCTGACCCATGTCATAGGGTTTTCAACCATCTCGTGGGCATGCAAGAGCTGGACAGTGATGAAGGGAGACTGGACAATTCTGGTGCCTTGGGATCAGGGTGCTGACAAAGGGATAAGGACGGACACCGGGAGAGTGGACGGGATGAATCTGTCTCGGAAGAAGTACAGTCAGCAAGCTCCTTAAGAGACAGGATGGTGAGACAAAGTCTCTTTGGACGTATAATCAGGAGAAGGACATCGTGCATCCTAAGCAGGAAGTCAGCCCCAAAGAGCAAAGAGAACGACCCCAATGACCCTCAAGATCACCGTTGGGACATGTCATTGGGAGGGACACACTGATTTGGAGAACAGGCTCAGTGGCTGTGGTGAGGACAGCACGGGACTGGACAGGGCTTCAGCATGCACACCCAACAATGGCCCTTACTTCTCCGGTGGTCCTTGAACATGGACTTGTTCAGTCTCTCCCTACACCTCGCTGCAAATTCCCTTCGCTTCCTCCGGCCCCAGAGCCCCGCCCAGAGTTAGGTCTTCTCCCCTGGACACCAAATGGGCAGGTCCCTTATCAGCCGTGGGCACAGAGAGAGCTGTGTCCACGGCTCTGAGGTGATGACTTACCTGCCCACACCCCACACCTGTCCAGCGATCGTCGTACCTGAAGACGTTGATGGTTTTCGCCGAAGGGGCCTCGTCCGTCACCTCCATTGGGTCCTCATCATCAAAGTACTCCTGGTAGATGTCGATGGCATTGTTCTGCTTGATGCAGTGCTCCATGATCTGGGAAGGACACGCTGCCTGAGCTTACCTACATAGGGCGTTCCTTCCGGGCTGACTAGGGCTGGAGCCAAGTCTAGAAGAAACAGCTAGCGGGCACTTCCAATCCTTCCAACCCATGCCGTCTCAGCAGAGGCGGCTTTGCCTTCAGGAAAGGCAAGCACTTGTGGGGCTGAGGAATAAACCTCCTCTTATGGGGAAAGAGCAGACATCCATGCAGCACAGATGCAGTGCACGGTTGGCATGAAAATAGTTCTTGACTACATGGATAATCCCCTCACACACACACAGAATAATGCACTTTAGAGGACAGTACTGAAGCTACGGCCCAGGGAGAGGGGCACTGTGGATGAGGAACAAAAGAAGAGGGAAGGAGAGAGAATGGAGCTCATCCTGGCCCACTAAGCCCCGAGGATAATATTCTGGCTCAGAGCAGCCAATGTACAGAGAGGACCATAGGGCCAGCCCCACCACCAGACACGATGTCCCTCACTGACCCATAGCGCTACGGGGGACACTGGAGACACAGTATGGGAATTGTGCCCCATCTGACCACACCACACCAGGGTGAAACACTAAGGGCGTGCAACAGAGAAGCAAGGGGAGCAAAGAGTCTGTCCTGGCTCAGCATCCCAGTGTAGATGGGTGGACTGCTCCCCGGGATTCCCTTGGCCGTCACCTTCATGGAAACCAAGTTCTAGGCCCTCCCTTCTGGGGCACACATGGGTGGGTTCAACAGGTAGCCCTTGGGTTACCAAAGGAGCATAAACCTTTGTGGAGCAAAGCCTGCAGGGACCTTACAGCCTGGGACCTACATGGGGGGATGTCTGAAAGTCACTGCTTACTGTGCCTGCAGGGACCTTACGGACTTGGGACCTACATGGAGGAGGAGACTAGGTAGGGAAATGTCTGAAAAGTTACTGCTTACTGTGCCTGGTAGACTAGAAGCTCAGCTCAGATTTGTTGGATGGATGGATGGATGGATGGATGGATGGATGGATGGATGGATAGCTGGGGGGATGGGTGAATGGATGGTTGGATAGATGGGCAGACGGACGGACAGTTGGATGAATGGATGGATGGATGGATGGTTGGATAGATGGATGGACAGATGGATAGATAGTTGGATGGATGACTCCTATGAGCTAGAAGCTGCTAGATGGGGTCCCGTGGGAGTCTCCTGCCCAAAGAGTCACTCATATTGCACGCCATGGCCCGCTGCCAGTTCCACTTCCTGGCACCCCATGTGTACATGAGTAGAATGGTGTTCTGCAGGGTTTCCCACAGCTGATTTCATGGAGGCAGGCCACAGGCCTTTCTTCTGAGGCACCTCTGGGTAGACTCAAACATCTAACCTTTCAGTTTGCAGCCGAGTGCGCTAACCACCTACAGCACTCAGGAACTCCCACTCATTAGGAATCTCCTACAGCGCCCTCCGCCACCTCGTGTGCCCATCTGCAGCTAGTTCCCAGACAGACACTCCCTAAGGTCAGCATCTGGTCCCTCCCCCAGAGGAAGCGCGCGCGCACACACACACACACACACACACACATACACACACACGACAAAAGCGGCAGGTGAGGCCAGCAGGAAGGGGCTGGAGGAGCTTACCGAGCCGAGCTGCATGATGGCCGTGATGTAGTTCTCGTCCTTCTCCACCTTCTTCCGGAAACGGATGGTCTGCTCCAGCTCCAGGGGGTTCACGTCCTTGGGCCAGCCCCCCTCCATGTGGTTGACCCCCCTCGTCTCCATCTCAAACCGTTCTGTGTTGACCTAAACAGAGAGCCTCAGGTGAGAAGATGCACCCCTGGGGCCCAGGGCTCCAGGTGGCCCCTGGGATGGACACACAGGTGCCCTGTCAGGCCACTTTCTGCTGCTCAGATTGACACGGGCAGCCACCACCAGATGCCACCTGGGGAGTTGGCCATGTGGCACCAGATGCTGGTAGCCGTAGAAAACCTGGTCCTGGTCTGTCCCAAGACTTAATGAAGCTGAGGAGCCCAGCTGCCTGTCCTGTGAGAGCCCAGGGGACAGGGCGTGGATGTCGTGTCTCCCTGCCCTTCACAGCACAGACAGGGACACACAGGGACGCCTGGGAGGGGGTGGACTTGCTGGTGGAGGTGGCTACACAACAGGATGAACAAGGTCAAGGTCACCGGGTTACACCTGTGGGAAGGGGTGAGCTGGAAGATGTTTCATTATATTTCTTCTTACCAAAGTGGAAAAAGGAGGAGGAGGGGGGAGAGGAGATGGAGGAGGAAGAGGAAGAGGAGGAGGAGGAGGAGGAGATCCAATGGTGAATTTGGCGGGAGGATGGCCGGGTGGTTTGAACCCTTTCTGTTTGTAAGTTCGCTCTCACAAAAATGAACCGTCTCCACAGGCGGGAGCGGCAGGCAGGACAGACAGGTGCCCTCCGGCACAGCCTGGTGACAGCCATCTGATGGCAGTAGGCTACCCCAAGGGCACAGGCGTCCAGGTCCTGGGCACAACATCAGCCCTGGGAAAGCGAGGGCAGCTCTCTCAGGGGCGGGCACAGCACACCAGCCTGACTGTGGCATGTCAGGTCGGGACCGACTGAGGGCCATATTCCACCCTGTTGACTTGGACGCGTCTCAGGGCTGATCTCAGCCAACTCGGAGCCGATCCCACAGACGTGGGTCTTCACACCACCCTTGAGACTCTCTTCCCGAAGTTCCTTCAGGCTGGAAGTTTCTAGAAGATGCTTTCCTTTTCACAAGTGGCCTGCTAGCTCAGGACCCCCATTCCCTGAGCTTGCCTCTGCGGCTGTGCCCAGTGCCCAACAGGACTCGCGGGGCGGGGTGGAGTGGGATGGGAAGGGAGAGCTGAGTCCCGCGCCGCGCCCGCTGCCCGCCAGCCTGGGCAGGGCCCCACCTCATGCTCCGACATGCAGGTGGAGCACTGGATGCCCAGGTCCACGGGGTTCCGCTCCACGAACTGCTCGGCCAGCTCCGGGTTGGGCTGGATGTCAATGGTGAGCTCGGCCTGGCGGTCGGAGAAGTTACACTGCTTCCCGAACTCGCTCCGCTTCTTGAGGTACACATACACGATCTCCATGGTGTCTGCTGGGGGACAGAGGACAGGAGGCAGGCAGGGCCCCGCCTGGGGAAGTCCCCAGGACCCCAATCCAAGAAGGAGGTGTGCAAGCCCCATCCCCGGGACCAGTGAACTCAAGCTGCTTTGGGAACGGGTTCTTGGAAGACGTTCTCTGCTAACACAAGGCCCTGCTGCAGTTGCGGGAGGAGTGTGTGGGGAGCGGGATGGTGGATCCTAACCTAGTGAGAGTACTGTCCTTATACAAGAGAAGAGACACACACAGTGGAGCTAGGCTGCCACCGCAAGCCCAGGCCACCAAGGAGCGTCTCCTCGCCTTCAGCGGTAAGGAAGGTCCTGCTGACACCTTGACTTTGGGCCCCAAGCCTGCAGAGCTTTGAGACGACACATTCGGTTCTCACGGGCACACCCAAACGCAAACCCATGGGCCTCGAGTCGACGGCCACTCCTAGTGACCTAGTAGGACAGAGTAGCAGTTCCCCCCTAGGATCTCCAAGGCTGCCCATCACTCTGCAGTCCCGAGGCTGGAACTGGTGGGTTTGAACCTCTGGAAGCGTAACCCACCAGGCCCCGGGGTTCCTTTAGAAGGTTTGGAAAATACATGGGCATAGAGCGTTATCCTTGTAGAGATGACACTATGTCCGCTGGGCTTATGGAGAATGTGTTGGCCACGCTCTGTGAAGATGGAGCCTGGTGGGTCCAGCCTAGCAGATACACGTAACTGGGGGGTAGGAAGGGGCTGGAGATGTGCTGGCTGCTAATCACAAGGTCAGCTGTTCGAAACCACTGGCCACTCCGAAAGAAAGAGAGGGGCTTTCTATTCCGGGAGAGAGCTGCCGTTTCGGAAACCCACGGGGACAGTTCTACCCTGTCCTAAAGGCGCTGTGAGTCAGCATCAACCGGATGGCAGGGCGATAGGAAAAAGAATTCGGTCTCAGGATGGGAGGAAGGTTTATTAACGCTCTGCGTTACGCAGATGACACTGAAAGCGAGGAAGACTTGAAGCACTTGCTAACGGAGATAGAAGCCTTCAAGATGGAGCACAACTCAGCGGAAAGGTCACAGTCTGCAGCACGACTGGTTCCTCGGTAAGATCGTGGTAAGCGGAGAACAGATGGAAGTGGCCAAAGCTTCCCTCCTGCTTGGATCCACAGTCAGTGCTCACAGAAGCAGCAGTCGGGCGATCAGAGGACACGCTGAATTGGGCACAAGACCTCTTTCCAGCGTTGAAGAGCCAGGAGGGTGCTTTGAGGACTCAGGTGCGCCTGGCCCGCGCCGCTGCTAGTTTCTACTGCCTCCTGTACCTGTGAAAGCTGGACCTTGAATGAGGACGACCAGAGAAGACTCGATGCAAGCCCACAGGTGGTGCTTGCGAGGAATACTGAAAGGACTCGGGCCGCCCAAAGAACGAACCGGTCCGTCTCAGAAGCAGCACAGGCGGAATGTCCCTGGAAGGCTAGGTTGGCGAGACTTGGTCTCATGCACGTTGGACTTGTTATCAGGAGAGACCAGTCCCTGGAGAAGGCCGTCGTGCTTGGTACGGTAGAGGGGCAGAGACAAAGAGGAGGACACGGTGGCTGTAAGGACGGGCTCAAACAGAACAATGTTGAGGATGGCGCCGAACAGGGAGGTGTTTTATCCTGTTGTACATGTGGTTGCTATGAGCTGGGGCTGACCCACCGGCACCGAACAACAACGATGACTGACGACACTGCAGGCGAGGGGAACAGGCACTTCTGAGCACGCACTCATTGCTCACGATCCCCCAGGTGGTTAACGCGCTTCCCATTTTACGAATGAAGAAACGTATGCCCAGAGAGATTGAATAACTAGTCCAAGGTCACAGCTCTCAAGTCCAGGCAGGGCCAAGACCCAGGCCCACCTGGCTATGGAGTGGAGGTTCCTCACCCATGGTCACACCTTCAGAAACACCTGGCAGCTTTGACAATGCAGGACCCCCAGGTTGAATCCCCGACCAGCTCCATCAGCGTCTCTTCCCATCCCCAGGAAGTTCCAATATGAAGCCAAGGTTGAGGACCACTGATGTTGCATGGGATGGGGCATGAGGCTCTTAATTCCTCAGCAGGCGATTCTCAAACCCAAGGTGCTCTTTCCAAAGATACAGATTCCCAGGCCCACCTCTGTCAATGTGGATCTGAGGTCTGGGGCGGGACCTAAACTCACTGTCATCCAGTCTACGCCAGCTCTATAGAACTGCCCTTGTGAGTTTCCAAGACTGCAACTCTTCATGGGAGTAGAAAGCCCTGTCTTTCTCCCGTGGAGCAGCTGCTGGTTTTGATCTGCTGACTTTGCAGGTAGTAGCTAACAGGGGTTCCAGCAGGGGGAGGGGTTCTGAACCCAAACCAAGCCCATTGCCATGCAGTTGATGCAGCCTCATCTAGACCCGAGGGCAGAATCGAACTGCCCCTGGGCGTTTCTGAGACTGTAACTCTTGGTAGGAATAAAAAACCTGGTTCATCTCCTGCAGAGCAGCTGGTGGTTTTGAACTGCTGACCTTGCCGTTAGCAGCCTAATGCTTAACCACTGTGCCGCCAGGGTTCCTGAACAGACACGTGTCTACTTTCCCCACCCCCCACACCCCCAGGGCTGCCAGGAACCAGTCCAGGGGATCCCCAACTGCTAGGGTGAGAGATGGGGGCCAAGAATTACCCTGCAGATTGTGGCCCACGTGTGACCACTACGCCCCCAGGGCTCCTAGCAAAGACAGGGCTTGGTGAGGAGGCAGCACCTCCAGTAACATCCTCTCTGGGAGCCACCACACTGTCACAGCTCAGCACCTGCGCCCAACTCCATTCCCTCAACCCCTCCTTCAGGGAATCGGTGCCCTGGCAGCCCAGCAGAGGCAGCCCCAGACCCGCTCTGCCTCACAGGCTCTCTGGGGGACCCTGTACCCCAGAGAGGGGGATCCCAGGGTCCTTTAGGTGCCCCAGCAGGCTCCCAGGTACGATGCTGGCCCCTGGGCAGGGTCTTGGCCCTATGGGCTGTGTGGTGGTGTCGTATAATTACGGATGCCTAGTCCTCCTTTCAAATGACAGGGGCGGAGAGCCAGCCAGCTCCTGGGATCCAGGAGGAAACTCCGGGAAAACAAAACGGATCTCTAGTCCAGCTCTTATTTCTACCAGCTTCATCCTTCCTGGGAACTTCCCTAGGCCCAGTGGGGGCAGGGCAGAGGCATCCTGTGTCTGTCGGGGCAGACAGAGGGGCGGTTTAAGAGCAGGCTGGGAGACAGGGCAGCTCACCCAAGGACCCAAGCAGGCTCGGTCTCAGCCGCTAAGGGCACGGAGATGAATGGTGAAGGCAGCACAGGGGGGGCTCGCAGGACATGGACTGCCCCCTCCATGAGACAATCATCACGGGGTTCCAAGCAGTGCCCGAGGGGAGCAGTCTGTGCAGGGGGCCATGAGGGACCTGAGGGGTGGGGTGAGGGGGCCGGGTGGAGCCTCTACCCAGCGTGGGAACCTCAGACGCAGAGACAGGAGTCTCAAACTGGGACACACCAACCCAACCAGGCTGGGACCAGCAACAACAAAGCAGCCCACTGCTGAGCCCCCACCCCCTGCCCTGGGGGCAGTCGGATGGATAAAACAAAACTGCTTTTGTTCTTCTAGAAGGATCCCTGGGAAGAAGCTCTGAGCTTAAGAGAAAGAAGGTTTTCCCAGCAGTGAGGGTGGAAGGGGGTGGGAGTCTGCAGGAGGGTCATCCCATGCCCTTCCCATGGGACTCCCTAAGAGACAAACTTCCCCTCCTTCCTTGTCCCTGGGGCAGTCACCAGGAAGAAGGGCAGAGAAAGCATTTCCTGTCCTCTCCAGACACTCATAGGCGCCCTCTGGAATCCTGGGGGCCTGGCAACAGGGGTTAAGTGCTAGGTTGGACTTTGAACGCATACATCAGCAGTTCAGAGAAAGATGGGGCTCTCTACTTGGAACCCCCTGGGGGCAGTTCAAATCTGTCCCAAGGTGTCAGACTCCAAGGCAGTAGGCTTTGGGGAAAATTTTCTATTTCTATTGGAAAAAATCTCTCTGAGGCAGAAAGATGGGACTTCCCACTTCCACAAAGAGCTCGGGAACCCACAGGGGGCAGTTCTACCTTGTCCTAGAAGGTTGCTAAGCATCTTTATCGACTCCCTGGCGGTGAGTTTGGTTTCGGAGTCCTGCCTAGAAGCAGGTCCCCTTCCCTAGGGATGTCTCTTTCCCCACACCCTCTGGTCCCCGTGTGCGTTCTGCTAGGTTAATGCTAATAATATTGCGGTCCCCCTGGGGTGGCCCCCACCTGGAAGGGAGAAGATGAAGGGATACCTGGGAGGAGCCACCCAGAACTAAGGAGGTACAGGGGGATCAACCAGGTAGGTGGAAGCTGTGGACAGAAGAGAGTGGGCAAAGTGCCCCCTCCAGATGGAGGGGCCATAAATATAAAGATAACCTGTCTTCTGGAGGCTATGTTGTGTCCCTGAGGGCAAGGCTGTGGCCTCTTTCTCCCTCTGTCCTCAGTAGCTTGGCATGAAGAGGGGACCCAATACTCACTTTGTCACCTGCCAGGACCCTAGCTGTGACGCCACCCCCCACTCCCCCAGCCTTGTACCAGGTTCCTCCTTCTCCTCCTGCAGTGCTAAAAGGTGCGCCCAAGGGTCCCGAAAGGTCACCGGTGAAGGTGGGGTCTGAAACCTGGGAGAAGGCACCTGACAGCACCAGGGCACATGATGAGCCCTGAGCTGGCAGAGAGAAGGGCCAACTGAGGGGTGGGCGCGTGCGCGCTGTGGCCATGAGCGCGATGGCTATCGTGGCGGTGTCCACAGCGACCCCAGGCACGAGGGAAGACAGCCGCCGGGTCCTGAGCAAGCTCACCACTGCCTGCTCGTGGCAGCCCACGGTTGAGCGTGATACCGGCGCGCCAACTAAAAGATGCATTCAAAGTGCCTGCCCGCTGGCGGGTGCTCACTAATGACGGGTAATGGTTCGTTTTGCCGTAGCCTAGCTTAACAAGAGCAAGGCCATCTTGTTTCAATCTGCCTTTAACCCCTGCTAGCCCTGAGCTCCTCCCCCCTCTTCTAAGGAGCCCTGGATTCTTCCGAGAGATGTCTTCAGCTAGCAAGAAATGCACACTCCCTCGCAAGACCTTGAATTGGTACTGTTCCTTCCAACACCGTTTCCCCGCCAACTTGATAAGAATGTAACCGCCTGAATATCCCTCCCCTTGAGCTAGCCCCCTCATTTGAATATAAAAAGTTTGGAATTTCTCTGCTGAGGACCCAGAGGTTCCCGGACGCTCTCCTGCTCTGGGTTCAGCTGTTTAATTAAGGCGCTAATCATTAATATAGTTTACAGCGCTCTAACAGGCCCCTGGCCCACCACTCAGCTCTCACTAGTATTTGCCACCCATTCAACTGAGGGCCTTTGGGGGTCTCTTGCAGCCCGTACAGGTGGGGGGGGGGTGGTTCGGCGCCTGCAGGGTCTGAGACTTGAGAAATGTGACATTGGTATCCCTCCCTCAGGGCGTTCTGGGCGCCGCCGGCCCGGGGGTGGGGGGGGGATTCACCCCCTGACTCTGCTCTCTCCTCTTCTGCTCCCCACTCCCTCCCCTTACCCTTGGGTCGCTGCTACGGCCGCGGGACCGAAGGGGAAGGGCCAGAGCTGGGGCCCTGGCTCCAGCGCTCCTCAAACGGCTCTGGGAAGCGGAGTTTATCCGTTGCCTAGCAACCCCGGCCGGGTCCGGGACGCGGGGCGGGGCGCAGGCGACCCGGAGCACGTGATGGCCCGGCCCGCCGGAAATGCAGGCTATGCCGGGGCCTCCTGGGGGTGGTCTCTGGGGCTCGGAGAAAATTAACCAGCCTGTTAGTGAAATGCCCGTAATGGGCCTAAGTGTTCGTGGGGCGCTTTGCCAGCGCATCTTTCCAAGTCTGCAGAAACACCCGGGGCCAGACGCTGAGCGGTTCCTCAGAGGCAGGCAGCGGCCTCTTGGAGCCCTGGGTGGGGAGGGATGCCCGGCACTGCTCAGCTCGCCGGGTGATTGGGGAGGTCGTGTTACCAGCTATCCCCTCCTTTTCCTCACCCACGAAATGGGCATTGTAGCCCCATCCTGCCCTCTTCTCCATCCGACAAGCCTGCCGGGACTGGGACCTCTTGACGGTTAACTTGATGGTCCATTTCGTGGCCGGCACATTGTAAACGTGCAACACATACTGAGTGGAAGGAGCAGGGAAGTTGGCCAGGGCCAGGCCTGGCCTGGCAAATGCTTTGTTACCTGTCTGGGGGTTGGAGGTGGTGGGACGGTGGGGGAAGTGCACTTGGGAAAGTTCATGGAAGCGCAGAATTGAAAGATGATGGCATTTCCCCCACGAACATTTTGAAACTCTCTGACATTGACCACAATTCAAGAGTGAGTTCTGCTTTTCATGAGGTTAAGTGAGATCATGTAAACAAAAAGAATGGGCTTCGGGGTGAGAAGACAGAGGTTCGAATTTCAGCTTGGTACTGTGTTAGGGTGCAAAAGAGACCCCAATCTCAGATATAAGAAGAGCATTTGTTAAGTTGTAAGCGGCACAAAGACAAGATAAAGACTCATCTTTAGGGTGAGACAGACCATTAGCCCAAGGTCATAAAGTGTCCCAAGGCTGTCCCATGCTCCTAAGAGCCCACAGCGTTGGGTCCATTAGGACTCCTAGCCACACTCTAGTTTGGGGGAGAACTGCCGCTGTGGGTTTCTAAGACTGTAACTTTTTATAGGAGTAGAAAGCCTCATCTTTCTCCCGAGGAGTGGCTGGTGGGTTTGAACTGCTGGTCTTGCAGTTAGCAACTCGGCACATCGCCCAATACACTATCAGGGTTCTTTTGTGGCATGCTACACAGCTGCTTAAATAGTGCACGGCACAAAGGAAAGCATCACACACCCACGATCGGTGGCAAATCCAGGCATCACAGTTAAGAGCCTGCAGACGCGGGAGAGGCCCAGGACTAGGGCACTGAAACAGAAGAGCTTATAAAACTGGTCCAGAGCCTCCCTCCCTGCTAAGCCAGTCAGGGCACAACAGACAGGGCATTGTTAGAGAAAGAATAGGGGCGCTGGAAAATTCCACTGGAAAGCACCCTAAGAATAAGGGAGTTAGTCAAGAAGAGTTCCGCAGACCAACTGCAGCAAAACTTAGTAACTCAAGGACCCAGCAGCTGGAGCTCCCTGTCCCCCCTTGAGCACATGGGGTGGGGGATACAGCGACCTAAAGAAACCTTGCTGCTCATGATAATAACAAAGATCACACCCACTGGCGCCATGACCACCACCTACTGGTCTGCCAGTTGAGCCCCTGGCTTTCTGAGGCTCACAGCATGACTCTTGACCATGTGACCCCCCAGGTCTTCAAACTCCATCCTGGACACACCCCAGCAATCCCTGAAGGGACACTACCCTCCTTGGCCTCAGTGCAGAGGTGGTTGAAGGTGATCCACTTTCCGGTGCACTCTGCCTGAGGGCACGGCAGTTCTCATGCCTGGTGAATGGACAGAAGGGTTTCCATGGAGATTCAATCCACGTGGGGACCCTGCTAATGGATCTCAGGTTTTCACTGTCATCCGTGGCCTTCTGCAAATTGGGGACTCAGAATTTAAATTCGAGTATACTACTTAGGAATCCCACAGACTCATCTTCAAAGTGGGTCCGTGATGGCAGTTCTTCTTGGGTAATTGGGAGGGTTGACTAGGAAGACCTGTAATTACCTGACCCTGAAGTGCCTGACCCTGTAATTATCACGGAGGATGCTCTCCGGCAGAACAGGCACTGGAGATTTGGACTGAGCTGGATAGGGGCGTGTCATCCAAGTGTGGGGGTTTGGGGCCGACTGGAACTGCTAACCACAAGGTCAGCAGTTCAAACTCAGAAGCTGCTCTGCAGAAAAAAAGATGAGATTGTTTACTTCCTTGAATATTTAAAGTCTCAGAAACCAAAAAGGGCACTTCTGCCTTGTCCTGCAGAGTCACCATAAATCAGGATGGACTCCCAGGCGGTGGGTTGATACAGAAATTCTGGTGATGGAGTGGGCTATGCAGTGAACGGCTAACCACAAGGTCAGTGGTGTGGACCCCCCAGGGAGTGGTTCCTGGGAGAAAGATGGGGCTCTCTGCCTCATCTCTGAAACCCAGTTCTACACTGAGTTGAAATCGACTCGATGGCAGTGCGCTCAGTTTTGGTTTCTTGGATGCAGCTACGTTTGACTTTCTGTCAGTCAGACTACGGTGGCTGATGTGTGCCTGTGATGCTGGAAGTCATGTCACCGGTGCTTCGCCTTCCAACCGTCACCAATGCTGGACAGGTTCCAGCGGACCTGCCTGACTAAGAGCAGACTTCGAGGAAGGAACAGGTCCCCGTTTCTGAGGGATTAGCCACAGCAACGCTTAGGAGCAGCAGCCGAGTATTGATACGGCGCTGGAACATAAGCCCCCAGGCTGGAACTCACTGCCATTGAGTTCAACTCACTGCCATCCGGACTCGAGTCACCCACAAGGCAGGGAAGGAAGAGCTGCCTCCTCAAAACTGAGTTGACCTTCACAATGTGGATGACCTTCACGGTGTGGATGAGCCAAAGCGTTCCGCACCTTCACCTGCTGATGGGGGCAGGACTCAAAATGAGCAGAAACAGTTGTAAGCACCCGTTAAGAATCAGAACGTGGAATGTGTGAAGTATGCATCTAGGAGACTTGAAAGTCATCAGAAATGAAATGGAACGCAGGATGATCAATATCCTAGGCATTCGTGAGCTGAAATGGACAGCTGTTGGCTAGTGAGTTGAACAGTGTGTCAGTTACATAAACTCCCGTCCACTTGAGTGAAGGGGTGGGGTCTAGCATGTCAATCAGGTCACAGCTTATGTGGCCTCTGTGTGGGCATGGCCTTCTCCTAAGGATTCTGGGAACTCCTGTCTTCCTCCTTAGAAGCGAGACACACACTCTCTCTGTGAGACATTCCTGTTGACAAGCCACATGGAACTACGCTGATGGAGCCAGGGCCCTGGAGCTGGAGGAACCACGTGGAGATCCACGCCAGCGCAAAGATGCTTCCACCACCACTGGATCCACAGGACTTTCCACCCACCAGCCTGTGATCTTCCTGCATTCGGCATCATTGCCTGTGCTGTGTGAGTCTAAAGAGGAATTTATGGACTAGTGTTGGACACATGGGCTAATATCAAACTAAAGGACTTGATCTGGACTGGACTGGGATGTTTTCTCAATACTCAATGGCTCTTTTATACAAAGCTCTTTCTTACACACATATCAGTGTCTATAAAATTTGTTTCTC
Source organism: Tenrec ecaudatus (assembly GCF_050624435.1). NCBI lineage: Eukaryota > Metazoa > Chordata > Mammalia > Afrosoricida > Tenrecidae > Tenrec > Tenrec ecaudatus. The sequence continues at coordinate 152,266,342 of NC_134539.1, read as the reverse complement.
AAGTCCACCGGACCAACACAGACAGAAATGACAAAATCAGGAGGCATGACATCTCATTCACCATCCGAAAGGACATTTCAAGTTTCTTATCTCGGAGTACAATGCTGTCTGTGATAAGATGATCATGACACACCTGCACACCCACTACTACAGACAACGGGTCCTTCCGCCAGCATCTTCAGTCTGAAATTGCTCAGGCATGGGACCCAGATGCTCTGATCACTCCTGGTGATTAGCATGCAGCCCTTGGGAACAGAGGAGGATCGGTCATGGGAAAATCCGGTCTTGGGGGGGAAGCTGGAGGTCGCATGTTAGGCTTTTGGGAGACCGAGGCCTTTGCTGCTGAGGAAAATGGCAGAGGAGTCATTTGAATAGGAAGCAGGAACGGGCAGCCCCACACCAGCCCAGGGGGAGTCCCACGAGACAGGCGTGTTATATCCCCACCCTCAATTTCCTTGGCCCTAACCTGTCGCCAGAGGAGCTGTAGTGGCAGTGGCCACCCCTTGGGCCTTCAACTCAAAGCCACCAGCCGCTCCTCAGGAGAAAGATGGGACGTTCTCCTCCCATCAAGAGGGACAGTCTCAGACACTCACAGGAGCAGTTCTCTCTCCACCTCCAGGGTCACCATGAGTCGGCCTCCATCAGGTGGCAGTGAGGATATTATGTCCCCGACTGCCCTTTCCACGGCATTCCACTTCCCTGCTGGTCTTAAAAGCCCTTCATAATGGCCACACTGGCTTCACAAACCAGCCTCGCCGTGATGGGGTTTATTAGGGAACTTAATAGGTGACAGGTGACCATGAGAAATGTTAAGGATACAATTCTTTTCGACCCTGCAGCCTCTTGATCTCTGTCCTGTTTGGGCAGGTGTTTCAGAGCTCCTTCCGTGCTGATAAATGCCCAGAGGGAATCCAATTGGGCAAGCCAGCCTTCTGCCCAAAGGCCCAAGCTTTACCCAGATCTGGGCGGAACTTTACCCAGATCTGGGCGGAGAAGCCGGTGACTCTGTAGGCCCCTTCGCAGATGCTCCACACAGGGATCTCCAACTCAGCCCACTCAGTTCTTGCTTGGTCATCCTGGGATTCTCAGTGCCTGCTTTTGCACTTGCTCCCCTTGTACCCAGAGCAATGGCGAAACTGCCAATCCCCGAGTTAGCGTTTTCTACACCTTGTGGGCATGCTCCTACCCAGGCCTTTGGTGGGAGGTATGGAGACCATGGATTGAAGAGCCACACCAACTGCACTTCGCTGCAGTTACAAGTACCTTTTATTAAAACAACACACACGGCAGCCGTGCCGGGGACCTCGCCAGGTGGAAGACACACAAACCAAACTGACAACACCTGGTGGGAAGCGCTGCTGGCGAAGCTCACAGCGAGTCTAGCGGCCAACTGTGGAGCGAACCATCGATCGCTGATATATAAGTTCAGGTTGAAGCTGAAGACAATCAAAACCAATCCACGAGAGACTCGCGGGGGGGTCCCCTGCAGTCTTGGTGACTCTGCAGCGGCAGTCTCAGCTGCGGGGAGCGGGGGACAGCATCATGCCTCCAGCCATGAGCTCACTGGCAAGACAGTTTCCATTCTTGGTCAGGCAGCCTCACCCACCCTGTCTCACTCCCACTGCCACCAAGTTGATTCCGACTCAGTCGCAGGTGTTGGGTGCCTTCTAGTCTGTTCAGACGCGAAGCCACCCTGTGCACCACACAAGCCCGGCCTGGTGCTGCGCCAGGCCCACGATCGCCATTTGGAGACCATCGCTGCAGCCACTGGGTCAGTTCATCTTGTCAAAGGTCTTCCTCCTCCTCAGCGCCCCTCTACTTTACCAAACATGATGTGCTTTTTCCAGGGGCTGGTCTCTCCTGGTAACATAGCCAAAGCGTGCGAGACGAAGTCTCCCCGTCCTTGCCTCTGAGGAGCGATCTGGCCGTCCTTCCTCCCAGGCAGGTTTGTCTGTTCCTTTGGCGGCCCACTGCGCTTTCAATCTTCCTCACCAGCGCTCTCATCCGAATGCATCGCTTCTTCTTCGGTCTTCCTTGTGCAATGGCCAACTTTCCCACGCCTGTGAGGCGACTGAAAGCGCCAGGCACACTTTCGCCCTCAAAGGGACGTCCTCAACACTGTAAAGAGGCCCTGTGTGCAGCAGAGGGGCCCAATGCAGCGTGTTGTTTGGTCTCTTAACTGCTGCTCCCGCGAGCATTAGCTGTGGATCCAAGCGGGAGAAGCCCGTGGTAACGTCCACCTTTTTTCTGTTGAGCATGATGTCACCTAATCATCCATCTTCGAGGCTGCAATCCTGATCTTCAAGTGCAAATACCTCAAGCCCTCCTCACTCTCAGCAAGCAAGCATGTGGCTTCTGCATGTCCCAAGTGCTTATTCACGGGGACCTGGCTCGATCCCCCCGAATCGAGTGCCTCATGGTGGTACTTACATCATCTGGTGTCAATTTGTGGAGGGGTGGGAGTAAGTGTGTATCTAGCCTCCAGTGAGTTATTTATCTCTGTGGCACCTCCAAATGAGGTCATCAAGCGGCGACCTCATTTGGAGGTGCCAAGGAGAGAAATAACTCACTGGAGGACGGATACACACTTACTCCTTGACCTTGGGAGACATTCCTGCTGACAAGGCACATGCAGCTATGCTGATGGGGCCAGAGCCCTGGAGCTGGAGGAGTCACGTGGAGACTCCTGCCAGTGCTGAGATGCTTCCACCGCCACTGGATCCACAAGACTTACCACCCACTGGCCTGTGATCTTCCTGCCTTCAGCATTATTGTATGGATGTGTGAGTCTAAAGAGGAATTTATGGACTAGAGTTGGACACATGGGCTCATATTAGACTTATGGACTTGATCTGGACTGGGCTGGGATGTTTCTCATTATTCCATTGCTCTTTTATATAAAGTTCTTTCTTATATACATGAGTCTCCCTGGATTTGTTTCTCCAGTCAACCCAGACAAACACACTCGTTCTGTGTACAGTGACAGAACTGGCACCCGGAATCTTTCCCCCAGGACCACCCTAACCCTGGTCACTCCCTGATCACCCACAATTCACCGCACCACAAGCCCCTGCCTAAAAGCAAATTTTTATCTTGGAGCCATTTTCAAAGTACAGCTATGTTTCCAAGGCAGTCTACAGCTTCACCTGTGACTGCCATCTGACCTTGGTTAATACACCGAGTACCACTTGCAAATCAATATCGACACAATCTGCTATTAACTAACACCCATGCTTTATTGAGAGATAGCCTTAATTTTTCTCCCATGTCCCTTTCTCACTCCAGACTGCCCCCACCCTCAGAACACCACGGGACAGCTGGCCACATTTTTTCCTAAGGCCACTCGTGGCCGGGACAAGCTCCTCAGACTTGTCTTGCGTTGGATGCCCTTAGGAGGATGGAGGAGGACTGGGGTGGGGTGGGGTTTATAGACCATTTGTCAACTGGGATTTGTCTGATGACTCCCTCATGGTGAGACTGGGCCTTTGGGGAGGGAGAGAGATGCCATTCTCATCACGTCCCTCCCAGGGTGGGTGACATCACTGTTGACGTTGACCTTGATCACCTGGCTGAGGTCATCCTTGCCAGGTTTCCCCTCTGGAAAGGTACCCCCTCACTGCCCATGGGGCTATTTGGGAGGAAATGGCCCTTTGTGCTTAAGGGGTGGAGTATCATGCACCATTGGGTTGCTAACTGCAAGGTCAACAGTTCTAAGCCATCGGCCACACTGTGGGAGAAAGATGAGGCTTTCTACTGCTGTAAAGAGCCAGTCTTGGAAGCAACAGGGCCAGTGCTACCCTGGCCTGGGGGGCTGCGTAGTCAGAACGGGTGTGCTGCAGTGCGTATGGCTTGCTGGGTGTGGGCTTTTGGGGGGTGGTGAGGCAGCTACGTAAATCCTCAGGAATCCTTGCGCACAGGACACTGGCTGCTCACTTCTCATTTTCAGACGTAACTTTACTTGGCTGATACTTAGGTCCCAGAATAACGTTCCCAGAAACCGCCGCCTCCCAATCCGATGGCTAAAAACGAGCCGGAGGGTGGAGGGGAGAGCACGTTCTGAAATTTTAATTTGCTTCCAGCTGCCGGCCTGTCTTCTCTCTGCACTGACCACAAACTCACTAAGCAGGGCCAGGGGGAGCAGGAGGGAGGCCAGGCTTTGTGGAGAGCCCTGCAGGGGTGCTGGGGGGGCGGGGCTCTGCAGGTCCAGCTTCCCCAGAGGGGGTAAGCCCGGGACAGCATTGACTCACAGTGTGCTCTTTGCAGCCACAGCACTTAACAGGGGTCGCGTGAGAAGCCCATCAGGAGTGTGTCTGTCCATCCGCGGCAGGACCCATGCCCACCAGTGGGTACTGACAGTTACTAGCTGCCATCAAGTCCACATCAACTCACTCATGATGGCCCGTGTGTGCCGAGGGGAGCGGCCTCACAGGACTGCCACTTTCTTCCCCCTCTGAGCAGCTGGTGCCGGCTAAGCCCGGAGGGTTCCATTGTCAGCTTGCCGGCCCTCCTCTTGTTCCTCCTTAGAAAGCCAAACTCACTGCCATCGAGTCGATTCCGATGCACGGTGACGGGTTTCCCAGATGGTAACGCTTCATGGGAGAGTAGAAAGCCTCTTCTCTCTCTGTTGGTTTTGAACTGCTGACCTTGTGGTTAGCAGCCCAACGCTGAGCCCACGATGCCACCGGGGCCCCTTTGTCACTAGGTTGTTTGTTTGTTTAAACTCGCTGCTATCAAGTCCGTGCTGACTCGTAGCGACCTGATAGGACAGGGCAGGACTGCCCCTGTGAGTTTCCGAGACTGTCACTGCATACAGGAGGAGAAAGCCGCCTCTTTCTCCCAAAGGGAAGTGGTGGTTTTGAACTGCTGACCTTGTGGCTCTGTTCCTAGTTCACTACCACCAAGTGCTCTTTCGCTGCTGTAGACCAGACTTTCCCTGAGGTCTCAGAACCAGAACCATCGGTCAGGCCCAACTCCTCTCCCGGCTGCTCCCCCCGCCCCCCCCTCCTATCCTACTGCGGCACCTGAGGCAGCTCTCCTCGCCCGAGGGACCCGGTGGATATGCTGCGTCACCTGCACATTTGTTCTAGGCTCCAGCCCATGGCTGCAGCCACGGTGTCCATCCATCTCCCCGAGGGCCTTCCTCTCCTGCGCTGTCCCTCCGCTTCACCAAGCACGATGGCCTTCTCCAGGGGCCGGGCTCTCCTAACAACATGTCCAAAGTCCGTGAGACGAAGTCTCGCCATCCTCGCCTCTAAGGAGCGCTCTGGTGGACTTCTTCCAGGACAGATCGGGCTAGCCCTTCTAGCAGTCCGCGGTACTTCCAATATTCCGTGCCAGCGTCGCAATCCAAGCTCACCGGTTCTTCTTTGGTCTGCCTGATTAGCTTGACTTTCAGTGGGGAAGCTGTTCAGGGGCTCCTGCTTCTACTGAGCCTGACATGGCACCGGGGGCATCACCCCCCCCCACCGCCTCCGCCATCCTCCCCTGGGAATGGGGCAGTGGGAGTGAGCCAGAGAGGAGGTTTAAGCTGCTTGCTCTCCGCCCACACCTGCTGGGTCCCAGAGGCTGAGCCTCTGAGTGTGGGGCTCAGGCTCAGCCCAGGGCCACTGGGACTTGGGGGAGTGCAGGAAGAGGATAAGCCAGGTTTCCACCACCAAGGCCAAACAGTTCCCTCCTCCAGATGGAGAAGCAGCTTCTCTGGGAAGATGGGCTGAAGCTCGTGGCTCCCAGCCGTGGGCCCCAGCAGTGCGCTCCCATCCTCCTAGCTCCTAGCTGAGGGACAGGGGCTCTCGGGGCGTAGTGGGTTACACGCTGGACTGCTAACCACAGGGTCAGTGGCTCAAAACCATCAGCAGCTTGCTCTGCAGGAGGAAGATGAGGCTGAGGGTGTCTGCTGTCATGAAGACGGACGGACCGTGCCTGGGGAGTGGGGGCAGCTCTACCCTCTCCCACAGGTTCACTCCCAGTCAGAATCGACTTCATGGCTGTGAGTGTGGTTTGGGTTTCCTGAATGAGTAAAGAAGCCACCCAGGTGGCACCCTGAGTTCAGTGCTGGGCTGCTCATTGAAAGGTTGGCAGTTCGAGCCTACCAGCTGCTCTTTGGGAAAAACCCTGGACTAGGAATATAATTTCAGGCTAAAAAAGATTACACTGAAACAAACAAACAAACCAAACCAAACTCACTGCCAAGGGAATTCTGACTCATAGCAGGACCTATAGGTTCTGTGACTAACTCTTTGCAGGACTAGAAAGGCTCATCTGTCTCCCACAGAACAGCGGGTGGCTTCGAACTACTGACCCTGGCGTTAGCAGCCCAACGTGTAACCCCCATGGCAGCAGGAGGCCATGTGTAAGCAGCAGCCCAGCCCCCCTGGCTTGCAGACAGTAGCAGTTGGGTGGTTCTAAGCACTCCCCATGGTTTTTAATTCAATGGACGAAAGGAAGAAAGGCAGGTGCACTCTTACTGTACTTGTCACAGACACACGCCAGCCTCTGGAATCCTAGAACACCAGTTAGTCTGAGCAATGAGCAAAAATAAAACCAGGTTACTGAATTGATTCTCTGCTCAGACAGTCCTATATAAGGGTCCCTGTGAGTTTGACTGCACCCTGGTGGCATAGTGGTACCAGGCTGCTAAACACAAAGTCAGCAGTTCGGAACCGCCAGCTGTCAGTGGGGGAAAGACGAGGCTTTCTACTCCCGTAAAGAGTTACAGTCTGGAAACCCCCAGGGGCAGGTCTACCTTGTCCTGTAGGCAGCTCCACCCCATCCTATTGGGTCATTATGAGTCAGGCTGGACAGGATGCCGGGGGTTGAGTACCAACACAGGTGAGCCTGTTTGGGAATAAGGCTTCCTTTTCTTATGTCAAGGAACCCTGGTGGTGTAGTGGTTACTCCTTGGGCTGCAGACCGCAAGGTCAGCAGTTTGAAACCACCAGCCACTCTGCAGTAGAAAGATGAGGCTGTTTGGGGCCGCCGTGAGTCAGAACGGACTGGGAGGCAGTAAGTGGGGTTGGGGTTTTTTCGTTGTGTCAATGAGGTCCTAGCAGAGCAGGGAGTCCCAGCCCTGATCATGTCCATCTACAAACAAAGGAGCCCTAAGGTCCGAGGCCGGACACCACAAACCAGGAGGGAGGTTGAGGAAGACCCTGGCCCCACCTAAAGCCCAATCTGAACTTTTTGCTCAGAACTGGGAGGAAAGGGACCCCCCTCCCCTCTGTAGCAGAGCTGGATGGCAGTGTGAGCCCCAGATTCATCTTTGGGTCTCTATGGAGATTCAGTCTCCATGGATTGTCTTATGACCGTGAATCAGCCCTTGACTAGTCTTGCCCGCAGGCGGCGTGTGTTTGCCAGCGAATTACCACCACACCCCCAGCCAGTCCGGGGTGGGACTTGTCTGGGTGTGCCCCGCATGGACTAGGGCCTGCATGTTCATGAGTCATATCTTGACAGCCTTCGATGGAAGACCTGATCCTGTCTTATAGGCTCTCCTGTCTAGGATCTTCCCTAGTCCTGGTCCCGCCCCCTCTCTGCGGCCCTGCCTGTAAGGGCTGTGTACTGATCTGCCACCATGCATGCTTTGAGGGTACCTTTGCTTTGTCCTCCTGTCCCGTCTAAGTGGCCGGGTTTCTGGAAACCCTGGGACCCCGTGATGACTTTGTGCTGATGCCTCCCTACCCCCCCCACCACACGTATCTCTGTCTTGGTCCTGTTGAAAACTTCCTCGCACATGGTCTCCCACAAATGAAGAGTTGAAATTTGGGGTCTCTTCTGGCCCCAACACCTCTCATGGGTGAGGAAGAGGCATAGGCTGGGATATGAAGGGGAGCCCCACGCACGTGGGTCAGAACCACCCTTGAGCTTTCTGCCCCCCCTCCCCCCCACACTTACAGGTCCTGCTGCCAGCTCACTCCAGGTCTCAGAGATCATCAGAGTCCCAAAGCAACCTCATTTGAGCAGCAGGTACTGTAAAAAAAAAAAAAAGCCAGCCGACTTAGAAAAGAGAGCTCCCCCCGCCCCCCCCCCACTGCTCTCAACCACCCACTGCCCGGGGTACTCTGAGAGTGAGGCAAAGGAGGCAGTGCTGCTAGAAAGGGGGGATGAGGGGGGCTTAGGGGGAACAGATCCTCCACCTGCTCACTGCCATCGATTCAGGCTTGTAACAGTAGAACTGCCCCGGTGGGTTTCCAAGGGGGCGGGGGTTCTCTCTCTGATCATTTTATTGGGTGGCTCTTGTTGGGGTTTCTTTGAGGGAGCTCCTTGTTCTCCCACAAGTGGCCAGTGGGTCAGACTAACAAATTGGGGGTTCCAAGTTCAACCCAGAACCCACTACACTAGGGTGCCTGCTCCCACGATTCTCAGGGATGCCCTCTCCCTGGTACAGTTCTGAGCCTGAGCTGTTGGGGAGCAGACCTCTCTGTACCTCCTCGTGGGGGCTCCCCAAGGTGCACACACTGTTTGTGTAGGATGCATGTAGGGGTGCATGTAAGGGTGCACAAATCAACTGCTAACTAGGCATCTCCTGGGAGAAGCCATGGGGCCAGCCCTACCACGGCTGCACATCGGAGGTGATGAGGGTAGCAGAGGGCCCTGCCAGGAGAGGCGGGCACCTAGGAAGCCTGCAGAGACCACCACAGAGCTGGTGGAGTTGGGCAGCCCGCATGCCTCACCTGAGAGCCCCTTCACCCCTGATGATTACACAGGGCCCAGTAGTCAGGGGTGAGAGGGAGTCTTAGAGGAGGCTTCTGCTCAACCAGGTCCCCAACCTCTCAGCACCTCTGACTTGTGAAGAACCATCTTGTCAGGTTGTTGTGACCCCTCATTAGCCCCCAGGGGATCCCTTTCTGCTGCTCAGGGTCATGGATGGATCGAGGAACAAGTTATGGTGACCACTGAACACTGTGGTGTGTCTGGACAACCAGCATGTGCAGATCCTATGTTCTTACCATGAGCAAGAACTGTGTATCCGTGTGTGGGACACCCAGGACACGCTGGGCATGCTAACATGGAGGCCTGGTGGCTCAGGGGCTGTGACAGTTACACAATCTCTGGTCAGCTTGAGCAAAGGGGTGTCAATCAGGTCATAGCCAACGAGGCCAGTGTGGGCATGGCCTTCTCCTGAGGATTCTGCAAACTCCTGGAGGGGGGACACACACACACACTCTCTCTCTGACTTCCCTTTCCTGCTGTTGAGACACTCAGAGAGCTGGAGGAGACAGTGTTGAGATGCTTCCACTGCCACTGGATCCACAAGACCTTCTACCCCCACGGATCTGTGATCTTCCTGCAGTCGGCATCATTGCATGTACTGCATGAGTCTAAAGAGGGACTTATGGACTAGATCTGGACTGGGCTGGGAAGTTTTTTCAATCTACCATTGCTCTTTGATACAAAGCTCTTTCTTATACACATGATTGTCTATGAATTTGTTTCGCTAGTCAACCTGGACTAACACAGGGGCGGCACGCTCACCTGCTCACTGCAAGGCAGGTGATGTGAGCCCCCCTAGGAGTGCCCCGGGGTCAGTCGCTCCTTCAGAGATGACAGCCAGGGACACCCAATGCCTCTACGCTGTCACAGTGGGTCGCACCTAACCACACGACTGAGAGTATTAGGAGCCCAGTCGGGAAGGGGACTTGGTGAAGCGCTAGTGCTGAAGTGACCTCTGTTTTGGTCCTGCAAGACCACCTGGAAGACCACAAGCGGCCCGCTGACCCCCAGACAAGGGTCCCGCCTTCTCCCGAAACGGACACTGACATCTGCTTAGAAGGCCCTCCACACCTCCATGTTGGCGAAGACTGTGAGAGATCATTGAAGGGAAAGCAGATCCATCTTGGAGGCTGTCCAGCGGAGCGTTCCTTGGACTCAAGGGTGGAGAGACGGTGTCTCACCTACTTTGGACCTGTGATCGGGAGAGACAACTAGACCGACAGACAGCTAAGCAGAGAAAAGATGGGAGTGGTCAAGGATTTCATTTTCCTGGGATGCACAAGCAACACCCAGTGGAATCCAGCAATCCAGAGCATCCTGCAATGGGGCACATGGTGGTTAAAAGGGTCTGTGTCCAGTGTTAAGGAGCCAAGAGGTCATGTTGAGGATTCAGGTGCGCCTGACCCAAGCCACGGTCTGCTCAATTGTTTCCGATGCAAGGGACGCTCAGACAGCGAAGAATGGCGGCATTCCGAAGACTTGATGCCTTCGAATTGCGGAGAACGGTGACTGTGTAGCCATGGACTGACTGCCGGGAGAAAGAATGCGCTTGTCTCCAAAGAAGTGCAGTCAGAAGGAGGAGGGCAAGACTTGTCTCCCCGACTCTGGACATGTGGCCAGGAGAGACCAGGGCCTTTATGCTCCAGAAAGCAGCGGGTCCGTGAGAAAGAGGACAAGCGTCCAGGAGATGGACAGACACCGTGGCTGCAACCCTGGGCTCTGACGAAAAGAGCCCGCCCAGCTCCATACCTCTCCCCAGCCCGTCAGCCCCTGAGGTCGAGAAGGTGGACGCTGACAGCACGCGCTTAGTACAAGGGGTTTATTTCTCTTCGGGGCGAGGCTACACAGGTAGGTAGCAGCTGCCTGCACACCTCACTCCATCGGGAGCCACGAAGGAGTTTTAGTGCCGTTTAAATGCATTGCAAGCACCTCCTCTAGGTGCCTATGACGCTCTGTTAAGAAGCATCCCCGGGGGGTCGCAGGACTCCCTGCCTGCCACGTGCTGTGGACAGACACAGGGCGTGTGTCCAGGGTGAGGTGGGTGAGAGACGGGAGGGGAACCTCGCTGCCAATCTTGCCTGGAGGAAAAGCGGCCTCACTTTGCCTCGGGGTGGCCAGTGGGGGAGGGGTACCCTGCTGCAACCAAGTTGGCAGGAGGCAGGAAGCACCAAAGACCCTGACCCGGGCAAGACAGGGCTGGGTGGGTACAGCCGGGGCCTGGGACACGGCGTGGTCGAAGAGGTAGGGTAGAGTTTCCTGCTAGAACCTCTGGTGCCAAACGTGCTTCAAGACAAAGAGGAGGCGACAGGTGCTCTGGGCCTTGAAGCTAGACACTCCCCACCTCCACCTCGGGCCCCAAACTGGCTAGGGCCTGAGAGGTCTGCCAGGAACAGAGTAGTGGGAGGGAGGGCCTGCATGTGCCGTGGCATTGTTCTTTGGCAAATCTGTGGCCGCCACATTCCAGTGAAAGAGGATGTTATGGGGTTTGTACGTTTCATGGACACCCCATGACAACCTTCTAGCCAGCCTCCATGGTGGGGCTGGAGCTGCAGGGAAGGTGGGAGGAATATGTGGTACTGGGAGGGGGGCGGTTGGCAGTGGAGGAGAAGGTAGAGGAGCTGGATGCAGAAGTGGTGGTGGAGGTGGTGGTAGTGGAGGAGGTGGAGGTAGTAAAACAGGATTAAGGGAGGGGGAGGGAGGGGACCAACCCAGCCTCGACTGAGCAGCAGGAGCAGCCTGGGCCCTGCAGCCCCTACAGTCTCCCTGCCAACAGGATAAGGCCAAGAGCCTGGACTTGGGGTCTTGCAAACCCTTAGGGGGTGAATGCTTTTTAAAAGTGTGTTCCTTTCTTCAAAAAGAGGAAAGAAGTGCACATGACAGGCTGTGACTGTGGTCAGCAGTTGGTGGACAATGGAGCAAACAGAATTCTCCCATGAACTTTTGAAACCCCCCCCACCCTATTCCCCACCCCCATCTGTGTGGCTGAACGCTGCTTGGCCATCATGGATGGTAAGTGAAACACACCCACATTTAACCCCCCCACCCCCACCCCCCAAAAAAGTGTTAACGCTGTTTTCAGAGTGCCTGTCAATACCTGAGACCCCAGAGCATCATTTCCAGGACGGAGGGGAGCTGATAAAGTGACAGAGGACAGGTGAGACCCGCAGGTTGGCACCCCCACCCCAACCAGGGCTCATTACAGACCCCACCAGGCACCGGCTGTGTCCCCACAACCCTGGAACCAGCGGCCTCCTGCTGAAGCTCCCCAATACCCGCTCTGGGACCAGGAGGGTCCAGCTGGCCTGGGGACTCTGATCTGGGCAGTATCCAGTCTCATCGCCAGTGACAGCACCTCTGGCCAGGTGGTCAGCAGGAAAGCGGCGCCCACTCAGGCCCCTGTGCTAACAGGAGGCGGGGTCCTGTCGATGGAGTCCATTTGAAGCTCCTTTGGTGCCCAGCCAGGCTTCTGGAGCCAGGCCCAGGCGGTTTGGAGACGGCAGCTCCGGGAAGCCTGGCGCCTGGTGGCGGTGGACAGAAGCGGGCAGGCTGCCCGTGTCCTGTGTCTCCGGCCTCTGCGGCTGTCCTCGGCGCTCCCCTTGGCAGCAGAAGCCGCCCTCCACTCCTGGCTCGGGTTTCTGTGAGGCCGGAGGGGGTGTGCTTAGGCAGGAAACTCCGTCCCGTAGTGCCTCAGGTGCTCATCTGCCACGGACAGGTAGGTGGCCCTCATGCTGGGGGAGTACTATGGGGAGAGAAGAGGCGCCAGTCAGCACAGAGGACCTCGTCACAGGGCCAGACACACTGGACACTGCAGTAAGAGACAGGGTGATACTGAGGAGAGAGAGCCAGGCCTGCCACTACTCCAGCCCAGTACGAGTTTTAATCTCAGCGCCCCGTGGGACTGGAGGTGGCCCTACTTGGCAGGTGACTGAAGTGAGAGGTCAAGGCTGGGGAGGTGGGAGTATCCCTTGTTCCACTCCCAGCTTAGGCTGATCACACATCCAGCTTCTAGCCTCAGAGGCCAGGTACCCTCCATGCCCAGGCCCAGGTCACCTTGCACTGGAGCCTGCAGGGGTCACCCATGGTGCAGACCGCGATGCCCTGTGACCTTGACTGAGGTATAAATGCCCTTGACAGCCCTCAGCAGAAAAGATGGCGGCGATGCCACAGAGCCCCGCCCACCACAGCGGAGCTTCAGAAATCTGGGTGGGTGGGGGCTGGGAGGGCTGCTTCAGAGGTAGGCAGGCCCCAGCCCAGGCGCGCTTTCTAGAATTCACAATTGCGAGTCGTTCCTAAAGCTCTTCAAGCTATTCCAAGAGGCCACTCTGGAACCCCAGACCAAACCCATCGCCATCGAGTCCCTGCAGACTCCTAGCGGCCCGACAGGACAGGGCGATGGGACAGGGGATGACGGCGGCGCTCCTGTGAGTTTCTGAGGCTGTGACTCTTTATGAGAGAAGAGAGCCTCCTCTTTCTCTCTTGCAACAGCTGCTGATTTCGAACTGCTGACCTTGTGGTTTGCAGCCCAACATGTAACCACTACCCTCCGGGGCTCCCAAGCAACCCACCCTACCCAGGGTTTCTGAGACTACAATCTCGATAGAAGCCGGGACCCTCCTCTAGATGTCTCCCAAGAAGCGGCCGACGGGCTTGAATAGCCTGGTGCTTTGCTGCAAAACCCCCTGTCCACTGTCCGCTGGTCCATAATTATCCAAAGCTGATGCTTAAGCCACACCACCACTAGGCTCTCCACTGGATGCGAGGACCGCGAGGACCGACACAGTAACCCTGAGCTAGGGTCCTGGGGGCTCAGTGGGTGGCAAATTAGGCTGCTAACCGAATGATCGGTGTCTCAAAGCCACCAGCTGCTCTTTGGGGAAAAGATGAGGCTGTCTGTGCTCCTAGAGCAGCAGTTCTCAACCTGTGGGTCAAGACCCCTTTGGGGGGGCCCGAACGACCCTTTCACAGGGGTTGGCCGATTCATCACAGTAGCAAAATGACAGTGATGAAGTAGCAACAAAAATAATGTTATGGTTTGGGGGTCACCACCATGTGAGGAGCTGTGTGAGAGGGTCTGGGCATCAGGAAGGCCGGGAACCGCTGCCCTAGAGGGTCACAATCTCGGAATCCCACAGGGGCAGGGTGACTCTGATCTGAGTGGGAATCGACTTGCTGGCAGTGAGTTTTGATTAGTCAGGGAACTGGTTAGAAATGTAAACCTAGCCCTCCGCCCCACCCAACGAGCCTTCCAGGGGAGCAGACAGCTTCCCCCAGGTTCTGGGAGATGGCCGAGGAGCCCTGGTGGCCCTGTGGTCACGCGCTGGTCGGCTAACTGCAGGGTCTGCCATTCCAGAAGCTCTGCTCTGTCCGTCTGGTAGGGCAGCTTGACTCAGAGTCGGCTGGAGGGTGGTGGGCTGGGTTTTCTGGAGGAGGGCTTCTTCCAGGAAATTCCAATTCAGTGAGTCAGGTCCCTGTGAGGGCGCCTGATAACAGTCTGGATCTTCTCCATCAATGGTTTAGGAGACAGCCTGGAGGGATGGGTGGGGTCTTGTGGGGAGACTCCTGGAGACTACTCATGGAGGCCTAGCTCTGGAACCAAACACTGCTGGACACCCCATCTGTCCCAGAGATGGAGCTGGGAGAAGGAGGTGCTGACTGATGACATCCGGGTGGGTATGGTGCAGGCTGGGGTGGGCAGGGCCAGTGGAGCGGTCCTTTCCAGCCTCTGGGCCTCCTAGGTAGCAGCCGGACAAAGTGGGCGCTGCCTGTGGCATAGGGCGGGGCTCCCCTGAGGCTGGTGGGACCTCACAGCCAACTTTACCTAAGCAGGGACTGTTTAGAAAAAAAACAAGACGGAAAACACAACTCGCTGCCAGTCCATCCCAACGGCATTTTAATGCTTGGGAGGGAGGTTTATTCGGTCTTCGGACAAGTATGGGGAGGGGGCTGTCTGTATCCCAAACAAACACCCCCCCACTGCCATCGAGTTGATTCTGGGTAGTCCTGCCTCTGTGCGTTTCCGGGGCTCTTAACTCTTTACAGGAGTAGAATACTCCTGGCCTCAAGATTAGCAACCCGGAGGGAAACCTCCGTGCCACGAGGACCTCCAAACAGAGAGTAGTCTCCCAATCACACTCGGCCCTCGGTTCCCCGGCTTCTGACTTCTGTTTGGTTGGGATGAAGGTTCAACCAGAGCAGCGCTGGCGGGAAGAGGTTCAACCTGCCCACCCTCCCTCCCGGGGACCCCAGAAAGGGAACGGGTCAGTGCGCGTCCACGGCACTATGTGAGGGGGCAGGCTGTGCCCGGGGTACATGCACCCAGGAGGGAGGAGGCCTGGGAGGCCTGGGCAGAGCCGGCCAGTCTGTGTGGTGAGGGCTGGCCCCTACCCTCTGGATGCCAGGGACAATCCCTTGGCAAAATGTCCCCAGACACTGTGAATGTCTCTGGTGGGGGACAAATGGCCTCTGCTCTAAGGAGGAAAAAAAAAAGCCAAAAACTCACGGGTAGGGTCGATTCGGAGGATTCATGGCCACCCCATGGGCTGGAGTAGAACTGGCCCTGTGGGTCTCCTAGGCTGTAAATCTTCATGGAAGCGGCAAGCCTCATCTTTCCCCAGAGGAGAGGCTGGTGGTTTCGAACAGCCGACCTTGCACTTAGCAGCCCAACACGCAGCCCGCTAGTCCTCCAAGGCTCTGAGGTACAGCTCAGACGTCGTCACCTGCTCCTCAGGCCCATGAAGGATCGTCCCTCAAGGCCCCAGAGTCAGGTGGCAGCTTTCACCCCCACCCCCAGGTCCACGCTGGTTCTCAGGATTATGGCATCTGGTAAGCTGGCTCTGTGGGTGCCTGCGAACATGTGAGTCTCACTTGGTCTCTGTCCAGTGTTGGCTGCCCCCTCCCCGCAAAGCCACCCTCTGGATATGGCAGGTGAAAGGTGTCCCACCTACAGCGACTCAAGGGCGCCTTCCCCGACAAACACCTGGCTCAGGCCTCTGCTGTCACCGCCCTCACGGACTTCCGGCCTTGTCTTCTGCCCCCACCCCCTCCCCCGCTCACTTTCTGTGCAGATGCCACATACACGCCAGATCCTAACCCACGGCCACCAGGTCTGTTCCCACCGCACCTGCCGGGCCATCGGGCTGCCCCCCAGCATTTCCTGAGTCATGGCTGTTAGGGAGGCCGAGGTCGCATCACCCTCAGGGGAGTAGCTGGGGGTTCAAACAGGGCCATCCTTTTGTTTGACTGCTCAAGGCCGCACCCCCAAGGCCCTGGCCACGCAAAGGGACAAAAGAGCCAGTCAAAAACCACAGCCACGCAGCACTTTCGCAATACTGCTTGACGTGCCCGGCTTTGGAGCGATACGATATCCGTACCAGCTCCCAAAACGATATCCCTATCAGCTCCCAATACGATGGCTTTGGAAAACAGACAACACCAAACCCCTGCCGCAGTCAGCTCTGACTCACAGCATCCCTGCAAGGCTGTGTGGCGGACAGCTCCTTAGGTTTTCCGAAAGTAGCCTGCACGAGAACAGACAGCCTCGTCCTGCTCCCAGGAGCAGTTGGTGGGCTTGAACCGATGACTTTGTGGTCGGAAGTCCAAAGCTTAACCCAGGGCACCCCTGGGGCTCCTGGCCACCCTAATAAGTCCGTGTTATTATCATCCCCATGCACAGGTGGGGACGCAGAGGCAGGGAGCGGGGAAGTGCCAGAAATCATATAGGACAAGTTGGCCTTTGGCTCTGGAGGCTGACCATTGTCCCTGGTCTCTCTGCCCAGCTCTGTACCAGTCGGGATTCCTGGGACTCTTAGCTCCACCCACCCACCCCCCTTCTCAGCTTGGCACTCTCTACCCCAGGCTCCTACCCACAGCATGCTTCTAGGGGGCCCTGGCTGGAGGTGGAGGGTGAGCAGCAGGTCTGGACCCAGGGACCTGAGAGCTGGGTGAGCCCGCCCTGCAGCCCGTGGGGTACAGATCTGAAAGGAAACCATTCTCCCTGGACCTCCTTCCCTTCTCTTCAGGCAGCTTGTCACTAAGTTATTGTCTCTGCCCCTGCGGGGTGTGTGTCTGTCCTTTCAGCGGCTAAGCCGGTCCCTGGTGAAAACCCAGCCTGTGATCTCCAGGGCCTCTGCTCCATCCGAGGCATCAAAGAAGACAGGCGAGTGTAGGTTAGGCGCAGGCTCCCAGCTGTGTGACCTGCTTATGAGAGACACACGAGAAGGCGCACATTCCCTCTGCACCGGGGATCAGCCAGCACCCGAATCACCAGGGGACTCCATGAAAACCCACCCCCCTCACAGTGGTTCAGGCTCACAGTGACCCTCTAGACCAGTGGTCCTCAACCTTCCTGATGCTGCGACCCTTTCATACAGATCCTCCTGTGGTGGGGACCCCCCCAACCATACAATTATTTTTGTTGCTAATTCCTCACTGTAATTCTGCTACTGTTACGAATCGGGAGACCCCTGTGAAAGGGTCGTTCGACCCCTTTGGGGATCGCAACCCACAGGTTGAGAACCACTGCTCTAGGTCAAGAGCAGAACTGCCTGTTTGGGTTCCGGACACTGTCAATCTTTAAGGGTGTGAAAGCCTCACCTTACTCCCTCGGACTGGCTGACGGAAAGGCCCACAGAGTCACAGTCTCAGAAACCCCCAGGGCAGTTCTAGCCTATCCTATCGGGGTGCTATGAGTCGGCATCCACTCCATGGCAGGGAATCGGTTTGGATCTACGGCAAAGGAATCCCCGGCCTGTGCGCGTGGGGATGCATCCGGCTACGAACAAGAAGGTGAGACCTCACCCAGAGGCACCAGGAAGAAAGGCCTGGCAGTCTTCCCACCCACCAGAGGTCATGCGAACCCAGCGGAGCGCAACTGTCTGCTGCAACCTATGGGTCACGCAACTCAGGACGGTTACAGGGGAGCCAGGGAAATGTGAGACAGTGCTGGTCGAGTCCTCTTATCTGAGAGCCCCAAAGAACACCCCCACCTACCCCCACTGCTCTCTAGTTGATTGCGACTCTTTACAGCCATGTAGGGCAGACCCTCGGGGGTGGGGGTGTGAACAGCTGGCCTTCTGGTTCACCATGGCACCAGAGGTCCTGATCTGAGGACCACTGCCCATGTCCTCCGACCCCCCTCCTGGCCTGCCTGCTCCATGCCGCCCCCCCCACGCCACCCCCACCCCCTAGCTCCCACCCCCCCGAGGTGGGTGTCCTGTGGGTTTCAGCACCAGCGGATCTGGATCCTCCGGTTCTACCTCGGAGGAGACAAGCCACTGCGCTGGGGTTGGCAGATTTTATTTGTCATCGTCTCCCCCACACGGGGAAGGACAGAAACTTTGCCACCGAGGTCCAGGTTACCGTAGGCGGCGGGGAGCCTCTTCCGATGAGCGGCACGTTCTCATAGCGCGGGGTCCCACCGAAGAGGGCCGCCTGGTTCCTGGGGGGGAGGGGAGAGAAGGACGCTCAGCGGGGTACACGCTTCGCTACCCAAGGCTCCTGCTGGGGAACGAGATGGGCAGGTGTGGGGGGGCGGGGCCCACAAAGTGTGGGGAGCAGGTAGCTCTGACGTATCTTGGGGTGACCAGTGTGGCCATCCCTCGAGGGGCCAGAGCTCCTGACAAGGGCAGACGATGGACATCTAGTGGATGCCTTTCTGGGTGGTGGGCACCTGGAGGAGGCTAGAGGGGACGGACCCGGCGGGCCACCTGGCATGCCTGCCCCCACCCCCACCCCCCGGCTCCCTGGGCCCTCGGCCTGGCTGGGTTGGGCCGTACATGTACTCGGAGACAGGGGCGTTGGAGATGGTCTGCGCCGGGGGGTGCAGGCTGGTCTGGCTGCCCAGGCCGCTGCTGTAGCTGCAGAAGCTGTGGAGCGGCGCCCCCCGGGGGTGGTGGTGGGCGGCGATGCGTCGGGCCTGGGGGTTGAAGGGGTCTTCTTCGTCGATGTCGTTGTAGTCCCGGTCCCTGGGACAGGATATGGATAGAGGGCTGTCAGAGGCCAGGGGGGGAGGGGCGGGGCTACCAGGGGACGTGCCTGCTTTTTGGTCTCTTCCGCCATCCCTTGTGCTCTGGCCAGGCCTGTCTCTTGCAGACCCTCCTAAGGAATGGGCCTCAGCTCTGCCTGCCGCCCCCGGAATCCTCAGCTCTCCCCTTCCCAACCTCACACCCACCTCCTCCTCCAGGAAGCCCACCATCCCGACAGTGCAAACCGACCAGGCTTCCTCGTGTCCCATCTGCTCATAAGGGGCCCCGATACCACCTTGTTGGCCTCCGGAGGAGCCCAGGGCTCCCGGACAGCACTGCCTACAGCTGGCCCTTGGTGGCCCTCCCAGAAACCAAAACAATTCCCCGCTTGCCCTGCCGAGTCTTGCCCGAAAAAGAGAGCCAGCTGTGCGGGATGAGAGGTGCAGGGCTGTCACCTCTCAGCCTGGCTCTATCTTCCAACCTGCCCTTAGGGGCCTAGATTCCCAGAGATGCTCCTGCAGGAATGCCACTGGCCCAGTCGGCCCCATTCCTGCCATCGGCCTCAGAGCAGCATCCCAGGAAGGCCCAGGGTGGCAGCCCCCCACCCCCCACTTACCTGGTGGCAAAGTGCTTCCAGGTGCGCGGCCCGGCACAGATCATGGAGGAGAAGGCCAGGGCGGCCAGGAGGGAGAAGAGGCCCAGGTAGATCAGGCCCTCAATGCCATCATAGCAGACGCCGGTGAGGGCATCCAGGTAGTCCTGGGAAGGAGGGGCAGACTGTTGACTGGAGAATGGGGTACACTTGGGCTCACCCGGCCACTCCCCACCCCAAGCACCTGCAACAGCTGCACTGGCGCCCAGCACGATGGGCTTCCTGGGTTCTCCCTACGCATGTGCCGAGCACAGACTGTGTGCTAGTGTGTGTGGGCGGGGAGGTCAGTGCCAAAGCGGGCAGACACGGCTGGGGGGTGAGCTGAAGTTAAGAGAAGTCTGTCTGCAGAGCGAGCAAGGAGGAGCACGGCTTCAGAAAGGGCCAAGGGAGGAGGCGAGGCCAGACCCTCGAGGACATGTGGGGACTTTGGATCTTGCCATCAGGTGGCCCAAGACTCAGGAGGCTTGGAGGATGGAAGGGATGGAAGCTGGTGTGTGCCCAGCCCTGTGCGGCCATGTGTCCTAGGCCAGGCTCGAAGCGCAGGAGAGAGGGCGTGGGGACCAGTCAGGAGCCACGGTCAGCCAGCACCAGGGGCGAGGAGGGTGGCTGGTCCTTGCTGAGCAGTTCTGACTTGGAAGTCAGGGTCCAGAGGCAAATTGCCCCTCAACTTTCCAGCTCGGGAATCTTCAGGATCCTACGTGTCAAATCGCAACATGACACACGCAGTCTTCCTTCCCTCAAAACGGCATCTCCTCCACAGGGTGACTGTGAGGCCGTTAGATGAGGGGGGTGCTTCCAGGGGGAAAAAATCGTGAATTTTCTCAATCTTGTTTTCTTTACCGCAAGATCCAGAAAAATTAGGGAAGAATAGAGGCTTCCAGAAAAATTCAAGATAACAGCATTTTCTTAAGAATTTATTGAACCGAGTGAGCGAGTGGTCCCAAAGGGATCAGTTACCAGGCATCAAAGAACAAAAAATCATATCATTGACTGCACACCTCCATGATAGGATCGCTGAAGACAAATGGGTGCATAAGCAAATGTGGTGAAGAAAGCTGATGGTGCCCGGCTATCAAAAGAGATAGTGTCTGGGGTCTTAAAGGCTTGAAGGTGAACAAGCGGCCATCTAGCTCAGAAGCAAATAAGCCCACATGGAAGAAGCACACCGGCCAGTGCGATCACGAGGTGCCCAAGGGACCAGGTATAAGGCATCATGCAAAAAAAAACAACAACGTATAAGTGTGTGTATATATGTGTATATGTATATATATACCATATTAAATGAAGGGGGAAGTGCAGAGGGGAGACCCAAGGCCCAAGTGTCGACCAATGGAGATCCCCTCATAGAGGGGTTTAGGAGAGGAGATGGGTTAATTAGGGTGTGAGGTAGTATCGATGAAGAACACAGCTTTCCCCCGGATCCTGGATGCTTCCTCCCCCCAACTACCATGATCCGAATTCTACCTTGCAGGGCTGGATAGGACAGAGGCTGTACACTGGTGCATATGAGGGTTGGAGGTACAGGGAATCCAGGGTGGATGATACCTTCAGGACCAAGGGTGTGAGGGACGATGCTGGGAGAGTGGAGGGTGAGTGGGTTGGAAAGGGGGAACTGATTACAAGGATCCACATGTGACCTCTTCCCTGGGAGAGGGACAGCAGATAAGGGGGGAAGGGAGACTCCGGATAGGGCAAGATATGACAAAACAACGATGTATAAATTACCAAGGGCATATGAGGGAGGGGGGAAGGGGGAGGAAGGAGGGGAAAAAAAAGAGGACCTGATGCAAGGGGCTTAAGTGGAGAGCAAATGCCTTGAGAATGATTGGGGCAGGGAATGTATGGATGTGCTTTATACAATTGATGTATGTATATGTATAGATTGTGGTAAGAGTTGTATGAGTCCCTAATAAAATGTAAAAGAAGAAAAGAGAAAAAATGATTAGGGCAAAGACTGTACAGATGTGCTTTATACAATTGATGTATGTATATATATGAACTGTGAAAAGAATTGTATGAGCCCCAATAAATTGTTAAAATTAAAAAAAAAAAAAAAAGAATTTATTGAACCACCCTGAGCGAGACTTAAAACCCGAGCAAGCCGGTGTGTGTTAGTTTCCTGTGGGTGTGGCACACGTGGGCGTGTTACACGTGGAAACTGCCAGCTTCATCGGCAGTTCCATCATTCTCATCAGTTTCCCTAAATCCATCTGAGAGCCGAGAGCTGTCGACTCCAGGGAGACCACAGCACAGGCCCCCCCGCAAGTGTTCTCTGCATTGGTCACAGTCTGCCAGGGGCAGGGACCGGTCAGGGCCGGCTCACGCTCTAGCCCGAACGGATGCTGCCTCTCCAGCCTCATCCTTTTCACCACGCCTCCGTCCTGGTCACCGGAGAGACTCAAGAAGCCAGGTCCTCCCTGCCCCAAAGCCCGGTCCTAGCCTGCTGTGTATGGCTAGCCCCGCCCCCACCACCCCAAGGCCCCAGGGCACCCCCACACCTTGTACAGCCCTCGGCAGTCCAGCAGGGCCGTCAGCTGGTGCAGGCTGGCCTCAGAAGAGTTCAGCAGGAGCTGGATCTCCAGCAGGTCTTTCTGCAGTGGGCGAGAGGGCAGCTGTGAGGCTGGAGGGACAGGAGGAGGGCTGGCAGAGAAGGCCCCCCCAGGGGGGCAGTCTATGCCTCCCGCTCAGAGCTGGCTCGGGCCTGGCCTCACCTGCGCCGTGGGGAAATGGGGCACAGCAAGCTGCAGCAGATGGCTGGTCTGAGTCTGCATGGCGGTCAGCGAGCGCTGGAAGACGGTCAGCACCTAGGCCAGGGAGGACAGCCACCCTGGGGTTCTTGAGAGCTCCCAGCTACTCAAGCGTGTGGGTCCCAGACTCTAGAGTCCCAGGCCCCACCCTCGACCTGCTTGGACCTCTGAAATGGTTCTTCCAGACCCAGGTGGGCAACAGCGTGGTGGGGCAGGGCCAGGAGGGTCAGGGGCAGAGGCCGAATTTCCCTTTCAGAAAACAGGGGCAGTCTGTGCATCGCCAGTAACCAGATCTCTTCACCAGCCGGGTTGAGAACGACGGTGCTTGGCTCAGAGATGGCGGCTCTATCACTCTCAGAACTCACCCGGCCTCTTCCAACTCGCCCATTCCAAGGTTCAGACCCACCCTGGGGCTCGGAGGGAGAAAGAAGGGCTAGATCTGCCAGTCTGAGGATGCTGGCCTAGAAAACCTGTGGGGCTGCTCTCCCCTGCACACACACACACATCACCCCACCCCCCCGGGTCCACACAGACTCAGGAACAGACGCCTGGCCTTAGTTGAGGCTGGTTGGTTGGGGTTGTTTCTCATAGCCCAGCAATGCATGACTAAGGTACCGGCATCCCTCCTTTCTCAGAGGTGGGCACCCTCGCTCCAGTTTTTAGCCTGGCCTCATCAGCTTTCCCAGCTTGGGCAAACACACCGATTCCCGGTCCTTTAGGCTTCCTCTGTACCGGAGCCTTGCACCTCGGGGGTGTGAACAGCGGTGCCAGGCAGCGGCGGGAAATGAAGGCGCATTCGGCCAACACCGAAGTGACCGTCCCATTTCAGGTACCTCCCCGGGGGAGGACACCCCAGCCGCCGCTGCTCTTCTCCCATCCCAGAATAGGAGCTCCACCTGCAGAGGTTCTGCCAGCAGCCAAATCCGCACCCACCCCACCCCACCCTGTGCTGCAGTGACTCGGTGGTTAAGCGCTCAGTGAGGCCCCACCAGCTGCTTCCTGACCCCTTCGAGAACACGGGAACACCTGTCCCACAGGGTCACCGTTAGAATCGACTCAGGGACACATGAGAATGGGGGTGTGCATGATGCCTAATCAAGCCCTGATCGGGAACCCGGGCCTAATGGCATCGCCCCTGTCAGAGAAGGCGGGAACACCCCAGCCACCTCTGGTTGGCCCTCACTGCCGGGATGGAGTGGGAGGCTGGAGGACTGTACCTGCTGGAAGGGGCTGCTTGGGCCTTGGCTGCAGTACAGGTAGTAGCGGGTCACCTCTGCAGGGAAAAGTCAGAGGTGTCAGGCACTGGCTCTCATGTGACCTGGCCGCCCAGCCAGGTTTCCCTAAGAAGCGCATTTCCAGGAAGCAGACAGCGGTCCAGCTGGCCTTGGCGCCCAGGGCCGGGGGTGGGCTGGGCCCCAGGAGCGGCCGGGGCAGCAGGAAGGAGGGCTCCTCACCTGTGCTGATGTGGCCCTGTGTGAGGTTCAGGATGAAGCTGTCAGGAGCAACGCAGAAGTCGCTGGTGCCCTGAGCCGGGGAGAGACGGGGATAAGGAAGGGGTAGGCACCAGTGCCCACCAGGGGCAGGAAGGAACCCAGCTTTGGGATCGCTTTCCTAACTTTGTTGTCGTGGTTACCTTATAACATTACAGGCTGTGACCCTTGAGGTCAATCATTGGAGAAACCACCCACCACCTGGTGCTGTGCTGGAGCAAGATGGCTCTCCACCCCGCAGAGAGTGACAGTCTCCAACACCCACAGGGCCAGTTCCCCTGTGAGGCCACATCGACTGGATGGGAGTTGAATTTTTGGGGGGGCTAGTGGGGGGGGTTCTTAACTTGGTCACCTTGGCCAAGTGATGTATTTTCCCCCAGTGCCTCTGTTTCCCCCTCTGTAACCAGAGCTCTAAAAGCCATCCTGTACTGAGTTACAAAAACATCAACTCATACTCTACCCCAGGAAGGGGGCCCGTCCCCTCTCCCAGGGGACACAGTCCCCCTGCTGGGAGCCGGTTATATTTTCTTCGCCAAGTGTACGTCCCCCGAGCTGTGGGCTCTGGGGGCTGATTGAGGAGCCTCCCTCAGCCACTCCATCAGATAATCGAATCCTAAGGGCTCGTCTTCGGAACAAGTCCTGCTCGTGTCAGCTTTCGGGGTTCAGAGAACACGGGTCCCCGCTGGGTGAGGGAGCTTGTCACCCTGAGCAGGTTCTGGCTGGGTGACCGCTAAGGGTCTCTGAAGATGTCCTCCGGTCACATGCGGTGACACAGACTAGGTTGGACCCGAGCCCGTGGGGCGTGTTTATCAACAAATGGACTTAGAGAGAAGACAGCCAGGTGGTGACAGGGGGCACAGATATGCAGAGATGGCACCTTCCCGAGCCAGGGACTCCAAGGGAATGTCCCCGGAGAGCAGGGGGACAGCAAGTGGCAGGTTTTCCCTCCGAAGGCAACCAGCATGGCTGACACCCTGACTGTGGCTCCCCGGCCTTCAGAACCACGGGGGAGTGGGCTGGTCCTCACGGGGTCCTGGTGCCCCGGGAGAGGGAGACACCTTCCCTTTTGGACTCCACCTCATCCCACTTTCTCTTTGCCCTGAAGGGAGCCCACGTTCCCTCCTTCTAGAACTTTCCAGCAATGCCGTGGACCTGCCCCGTGTGCCTTCTGTCTCTCATCTCCCCTCCTGACCCCAAGCACAGCTGAAGTCACAGAGGCCTGGGGGGCAGGGGACAACTCAGAATGCCACTCCCCTGAACTGCTTGCTACTCAGCCCGCTCCCTCTGATCTGGTGTCCTTCTGAGTGACTGGGAGGGGAGGGGCCACAGCTCCAGGCTACACAAAAGCTCCCCACACTGATGGCTGTCAGCAGCCTCAGGGGCCCATCAAAGGCCCATTCAGCTGTTCCGCATGGGGCCTGACTGAACAAGCAGGAGCCGTGCCCCTCCCGCCGCCACACACCCCATTGGGAGGGTCAGTGGCCCTGGTATCTGGAACAGTGGAGCCTGGTGCAGGAGAAGCCCCTCCACCCACCCACCCCCGGGATGCCTGGGAGGGACTGCCCCCCCCCCGCCTGGGTGGCCCATCATGGCCAGCCTGTGCGATCAGGCCTGGGTGGCCAGGGTGCAGGCGGGGCTGGGGCGCCCGAGCTGTGCTTGCTCCTTTGTGTTCACAATGGTCAGCGAGGAGGGCTGTCAGGGCGGCAGCTGTGTCCGCAGCTGTGCCCAGAGCCCCCGCCAGCTGTAGCTCGGGCTCCCTCCTCACCCCAGGATACACACAGGCTGCGTTTCAGCAGGACCTCAGCCCTGCTGCCTGGTCTTCTCTTCTTGGTGTCTGGGGTCAGCCTCTTCTCCAACCTCCCCGTCCCCACCCACACCAGCCGGAATCACGTATTTCCTGACGCTAGGTGTTAAGCACTGTTGGTAGAGTGGTTATGCTTTGAGCTGCGACCCACGTGGTGGGAAAAGACTGGCCTTTCCACTTCATCGACAGTTCCCGTCTGGGAAACCGACTCCAGGAGAGTGGGGGTACAGCCCCCCTGGTGAGTTGGTTGCCCTTGAATGAGCTAGCGCCTCCCCACAATCCACCCCTGACCGCCTTCGGGTACCCTCCAGGAACCCCCACCGCGTCCCTGCCTAGTCTTTCCTTTCTACGGAGCCGGGAGGCCTTTCAAATGTTTTGTACACCCAGGTACCGGGCAGTGATGAGCCGGAGTTGAATGAGTCACGGGGCAGAACGGCCCCTGTGAGTTTCTGAGACTGTCACTCTGCTGGAATAGAAGATCTCATCTCTCTCCCAAGGAGCAGCTGGTAGTTTCGAACTGTGGACCCTGCGGTCAGCAGCCCAGTGTGTAACTGCTGTGCCAGCGGGGCTTCCTGGCGTGGCCGGAAGGCTCAGGGAAGACCAACCTTGCCCCGTCAGGAGCCCTGACTCTCTCTGTTGTATATGAAATGCCCGGTCAGCCACTGGCCGGGGAGTGCTTTGGCTGTGAGCTTGGGAGAGGAGACAGGTTCAAAGCCCCCTCGGGTTTGGGACATGGAGGAAGAGGGGATTATGAGGATGGTGGGGTCCTTCAACCAGAGGCTCAGATGGGACCCACCCCCACCAGACTTGGTGAGTTCTCAGACCCAGAATTACTGTGACCAGACACTCAGAGCTGTGACCAGCCCTCAGGAACCTCATCTGGACTCTGTAGCCTTGGCGCACCACGCCCCCTCCCTGGGCCAGGTTCTCCCTACGCCAGAGGACCACACCTTCTCCCTGGACCAGGGCACCCAAGCACCTTCACTTCAGAGGTTCTAGGCCAGAGACTGGAAGGATATTGTGAGTACCATGGACTACGAAAACAGACAAACGGAACCGAACTCACAGTCATAGAGTGGATGCCAACTCACAGTGACCCTATAGGACACGGCCTACAGGACACGGTAGAACTGCCCCTGTGCGTTCCCGCGACTGTTTACGGGAGTAGAAAGCCCTGTCTTTCTCCCGAGAAGCAGCTGGTGGTTTCCAACTGTGGCCCATGAGGATCTCAGCCCAACTCGCAACCACTGCGCGGCCAGGGCTCCTCATGGACAGCCAACAGAACAAAAAGATCTGTCCTGGAAGCAGTGCAGCCAGACGTGCCTTAGAGGCAAGGGTGGCGAGCCGTTGTCTCCCGTACTTTGGACATGTTGCCAGGAGAGGCCAGACTGTGGAGAAGAGCACCATGCTTGGTGAAGCCGAGGGGCAGCAAAACAGAGGAAGGGCCTCAAGGAGATGGACGGACTCGGCGGCTGCAGCCACGGGCTCGGGCAATAGGACAGTTGTAAGGACGGCCCAGGCCGGGGCAGCGTTTCGTTCTGTTGTTGGATCGGACTTGACGGCACCTCACAACAACAAGCTGGGGGCCAAGGCTGGCTGGGGGCCCTGCCCCGGGGAGCTGGACTGCAGGACAAAAGACCAAGCCTGGCCTTTTGTCTCTGGTTTCTGAAACTAGAGTAATGGAGTTGGGAGTGCAGATTCCGAACTGGGCGCTCTGATGGGTCTTTCGGAAGTTGGCAGGTGGCCCTCCAACGTGTGTAAATGCATGGGGGGGGGGCAGACCGTCACCTTGGTGATGACCCTCAGAGAGGGAAGGGTGGGAGGAAGCCTCAGCTCCGGCCTTCCCTGGGTTTTATTGCTCGTGTGTATTCTAGCTCATAGAGACCCCACCTGGCAGAGCAGAGCGGAGCAGCCCCGCATGGCTTCCTAGTGTGGCCCAGCAGTGAATCACCTGGCCGCCAACTGCAAGATCCGCAGTTGGAAACCACCGGCCTCTCTGAGGTAGAGAGAGGAGGCTCTGTACTCCTGTAGAACGTTACAGTATCCGAAACCCACAGGGCCAGCTCTGCCCTGCCCCAGAGGGTTGAGAGTCATCAGAATTGACTCGATGGCTGTGAGTTTGGCTTTGTTCTGTGGGTTCCGCACCCGGCTGCTAACTGCGGAGTCGGAAGCTCGAAACCGGCGCCACGCCTCGGGAGAGCAAGAGGCTCTCTCCTCCGTAAAGAGCGAGGGACGCAGAAACCCTGCTCTCGGGGTTGCTGTGAGTCGGGACTGACCGATGGCAGGCAGGGAGCTCAGGCTCCGGCAGAAGTGAACGTGCTGCTCCCGGCGCGGTCACACGGAGTGACCACCGGTCCCGTTTCTAACGGCCTCCTGGCGACTTTGAAAGTGGGGACACCACCCCTTGCGGGAGGTCCTGGGTGACCACCGCCCTCGGAAGCCCCAGCCCCACTCACCACGGCGGCGGCGGTGTCGGCGGCCAGGGAGGCCCAGCTGAGGAGCAGGGTCAGCAGCGCACAGCACAGCAATCTAGGAGACAGAGCAGCTGAGCAGCGGGCGCTCGGCAGAGGCTGGCGAGCAGGCGCCAGTCTGTGGGCTGCCACCCCGTGGGCCTCACATGCTGGGAGGGCTTGAAGGCCAGAGTGCCCTTGCCCCAGCCCAATGCTGCCCTCCTGGGACCCAGACTCCTGCAGGGTTCTGGAGGCAGCCTTGGCCTTCACCCCTATGGTCAATCATGCCACCAGCTAGGGGCCCCAGGAGTCCCACGAGTGAGGCGTCCATTCCAGGGCTCCAGGGACACTCAAAAGAGAGGAGGATGAGGAGGGGGCAGAGGTAAGACAGCTCCCCAGCTCCTCCCTGGGCATTGAGGGCTGGTCAGGAGGTGGGGGGGTGCCTGTGTTTTACTCCCACCCTGTCCAAGGCTACTCACATGGCTAGCAGGCACCTGGAGCGCTTGGCCAGCCCCAGGCAGGCGATGAGGCAGATGGCCACGTCCAGGATGAAGAGCAGGAGGTAGGACAGCCACCTGGGTGAGGGGCCAGCCATCAGGGGGTGCGGGGCAGCACATCCCACATGCCACTCACAGACCCGGAGAACAGCCCCCCACCCCCGCCCCAGGCACTCTGACCCGTCCCAACAACACAGCCCAAGCCAGCAACTCAGCAGGCCAGGGCCTGGGCACGGTCTCTGCCCCCACCCCCAGCCTGAAAGATCTTCTGGGGCCCTGCCCAGCCCTGGACCAGGGAGCTCCAGGCTGTGCCCACGTCAGAAGCAGCCAGTTGGATTTCACACAAAGACTCCGGTTCCAGATCTCTGTGGCCGGCCTGAGGGCCAGCAGGGCAGCTCGGGTCGCCCAGGTGTGCTCTGTGTAACTTGGGCACACACTTGGATTCAGCAGCGGTGACGGTTCTGCAGGCCCAGGTCTCCCTTCAACGCTTCCTACGTGAGCCCTTTGCTTCTATATCCCCGACCACAGCTTGTCCATCTTTGCCTCCTAATACTCTAGCCCCACTTCTTCCATGATGGATCGGTTTGTCCTGCTAGCGCTTCGGCAGCACCACAACGCACACGCCCTGGCTCCTCTGTGGCCTTCCTTAGTTCAGGGTCCCATTTTCCCCGCACACGGATGTAGAATCCAGCGGCAAGGGGTCAGTTAGCTCTGGGCTTGTAGCTGGAAGAAAGGCCTGGCCGGCCGCCTGCTTCCGCAAAGTGAGAGTCACGCAGACCCTCGGTGGTGGAGTGCGTCTCTGTCCACACGGCCCCTGTGAACTACAGCTGATGAGCACTCTACAGTGAGCCCCTTCGGAGAGGCCTGTCCACCAGCCAAGGGCTGCCCAGGGCTGCTGGAAGGAGAGCTCCCCTAGAAGGACACAGGCTGTCCGGACTTGGCCTTCGGGTCTCCCAAACCATTGCCAGGTATGCCGATTCTGACTCACGGGGACCCTGCTGGCAACAGAAGGACACGCCGCCGGTCCCAGGCCAGGCTCACAATCGCTGCCCTTGGGAGCCCATTGTTGCACCCCCTGTGTCCCTCCACCTCCCGGAGGATCTTCCTCTCTGCCACTGACCATGAGGTCTCCCACCATGGGGGGTGGGTCCCTCCTCTTCGGCTTCTCCAAGCCCAGGCTGAAGAATGAGGGTGGACTTTGCTCCTGGGGCCGCCTGGCACCCCAGCCTGACTAGCTGCTCCCTGGTGGGCCGGTCTGAGGGGCCACACGCTGGACAGCGCAGGGTGCAGGGCGAGACAGGAACTTCCCCCGCCACAAAGGAGGGAAGTCTTTTGATTACATTGCTCTTGGTGCAGGAGCCAAGTCAGTCCTCTGGCCTGTCCACTTCACGGGGACTTCTGCCTCCACAGAGGGGGTGAGGAAGTGTTATTCTGGAGGGGGAGGGGGGCAGAGTTGGAGGGAGTAGGAGCACGGTGAGGGGCCACCCCCCAGCAGCACAGACTTTACAAATTAAGATTTCAGGCCCAAAGAAGGGGTCTGACCCAAGCCCTCACCCTCAGCACAGTATGGAGTCGCCCCCTCCCAAGCTATGAACTGCTTGGGGTCCCAGGAAAGTTGTGGAGGGGGGCTGTGGGGTCAGAGCCGGCTGTGAGACCACCTAGGAGTTTTCTTAGGGCCCGAGCTGGCGCTGTCCCAATGGGAAGATCCCATTCCACAGACGGGAACATTGAGCCCCTCCCAGCCTTGCAGGCGTCTCAGGACGGCTCTGCCTGCAGGTCCACAGTGGCTCCGGGCTCCTCGCCAGAGCTCTGTGGCTTCAGGTCTCCCCCGGGAAGCCTTACTCCCTCTCTCCCCCACAGAAAACCCAGCCAGGGTCTCCCTGATTCACCCCGCTCAGTGCACTCCTCTGCACCCACCCCTCTGGGAGCAGCAGTTCCTGGAATCAGCTCTGCCGGTCGGGGGAGAGCTCGCATGACAGCTGCATGATTACTTAACTGAGAACTTGACTCCAGAGCTGCCCGCCTTCCCCTCCGTCCCTGTACAAGCCTTGCCCCTCCCTCCCCCACTGCAAATCTTTCGAAGGTAACTGTCTCCTGCCTTCTAGCCACTCCAGCTCAGCCAGAGTTTGCTGAGACACTGTCCGGAAAGCAGCGATAGGAGGCTGCCCCGAGACCCAGCGAGGATCCAGGGCACCCCGATAAAGCCAGGCACGCCATGGTTTGGTCTCCACTGAGTGCACGTCAAAGGTCCCCCATGGAGGGCTTTCAGAGGCTGCACGGCTCTCCCTCTGGGAGCCTTCCTAAGGTGGGGCAGCCTGGATTTGAACCGCCGACCTTGCAGTTAGTCCAAAGCGTGCAGGATACCAGCCTGGTGATGAGGGTCAGAGACTGAGAATGGCGGCCTGTGGCCCGCAGGCTTGCTCCACACCGGGAAGCTTGCTTTGTGTGTAAGAAATGCAGGTCCACACAGCGGGGTGTGGGAGCCGTAGGGACCCTCCCCCACCCCTGGAAACAGCTGTGTGTACGTTTTCCCATCGCTGCCCCGTTCAATGAGCTCTGCTTCCACTTAGCAGCTACATCCAGTCTTCAGCATCCACCGGCCAACAGCAAGGAGAGGGAGAGAGGGGAAGCGAGGGGGATAAGGAGAGATGGAGACAGAGACAGGGAGAGGGAGAGACAGAGGTGGGGGAGAAGGGGAGATAGAGGAGAGGGAGAAACACACAGGCAGAGGGGAGGAGGGTGTGACCCTCCTGAGTCGGGAAGGTGTCTGGCCAGAGTCCCGCAGTGGTCCCTGGGGTGGGGCCTGATAAACCGGCGGCCAGAAATGCAGAGTGCATTGTGCAACACTGCCGATAAAGGTCCAGGGCCTGACCACAGCTCCACGAACCACGTGTTTGCCCAACGCTGCGGGAGGGACCCCGGTGCACCCAAGGGCACCAGCCAAAGGCCCGGCTGCAGTCCGCACTGAGTCCCTTCCCCTGGCCCCACAGCACCTTGACCATCCAGGTGTCCAAGGACCCTGAAGCAGAGTGTGCTACAAGTGGGTGGGGCGGTGACCTACGCCCTAGAATGGACCTGGTGCATGATGGCAGCCTTGGGGACAGTTCTGTCCTGTCCTGTCTAGTTGGAGCTGCCTCGATGGCCACAGGCATAGGGGATTCTAAGTCCACTTCAGGTTCTAGGGCCACCAGGTTGGTGATTCGAACCTACTTGGAGGGGCCTCGGAAGACAGGCCTGGCAATCTGCCCCCAAAGGCCACAGTCACACGGTGGGGGAAGCCGCATGCCCCTTGCTCTCACGTCACCTGTAGTGCTCCACGTAACTGGTCTGGTCGGCCACCTCGGTCAGCACGGCGGTGACGTTGCTCCACTCGGGCAGCCCCGCGAGCTGGGCCATGATGGTGCCGGCCATCTGCTGCAGGAACCTCAGCACCTGGATGTAGTCGCCGCGCGCCGCCAGCATCTCGCCGAGCCTCGCCAGGTGCTGCTCCAGCTCCAACTTCATCTTCTGGGTGGTTCCGGCAACCTGGGAGTGGGGGGGGCAGGGTAGAGAATGGGTCCTTGTGACCCTCTGCATAGGAGGGGGTGAGGGGGCGGGGTCCTTACAGAGGCAGCCTCTGGCCTGGCCCCGACTCCCCAGTTCTGGGGTCGCACTTTAAAGAGACCTAGATGGCTAAACAAGAATGCGGGGAGCCTTGGACGCCACGCCACCGTGGGTGTCTTCCCAGATCTCTGCCAGCAAGCCAAGGCGCCTCCCATGACTTTTGTGACCGCACCCCTGCACCCCCAAACTCAGTGCCATGGACTCGATGTTGACTCTTAGTGACCCCACAGGACAGGGTGGAACTTCCCCAGTGGGTTTTGGAGACTGGAACCTCTCTATGGGGGCAGACAGCCTCATCTTTCTCCCTTGGGACGACTGGTGGTTTTGAACAGCTGACCCTGTGGTTGGTTAGCAGCCCAACCTGTAACCCACCAGGCTCTGACAGATGTGTCGCAACATGAGGAAAAGGTGTGGGACACTGGAAGAACGACCAACAGGTGACACGGGGACGTGCAGTGACAGTCGTCAGACTTGCTCCGGGAAGGGAGACAGCCATCGGCCTTCAATTTTTTTTTTAAGGCTGCATTTTCTGCAAAGTGCGATGATACAATAATGCTCATCCCTGTCTAGACTTTTTTCCTTGCAAGTTTCCTTTGCCGCTGCTGTTGGTTGGGGTCACGGGGTCGTCGGCTCCGCCCACAACAACCCTCGGCACAACAGAACCAACACGGGCCGGTCCTACAACGTTCTCGCAATGGTTCCTCTGCCTGAGCCCGTGGTTGCTGCCCCGGTGTCCATCCATCTCCTGGAGGGCCTTCCTCTTTGTCGCTGCCCGTCCGCTTCACCAAGCACGATGGCCTTCTGCAGGGACCGCTCTCTCCTGGCCATCAGGTGTAAGGACCTCAGATGAATCTCAGTACGCTTGCCTCGAAGGAGCCCTCTGGCTGTATTTCTTCCAGGACAGATTTGTTTACAGCTCCAGGAAGTAACTCGCTTAGACTTTGGAGTTCCTCTGCTGCTGCCTCGTATCTCCCTACGTGTCGTCCAGAAGGAGCCCTGGTGGCTCGCGTAATGAGCTGTTAACCACAAGGTCAATGGTTCAAACCCACCAGCCGGTCTGCAGGAGAACGAGGAGGGTTTCTACTGTAGTGAAGCGCTACTCTGGTCTCTAGGGTCACCATGAGTCACGGTGGACTCCACAGCAGTGGGGGTTTCCTTGGATCCAGAAGGAAAAGGCTGCTCTGTATAGCTGGCAGGGGCTCCGGCGGTTCTGAGGAACCACACAGGAAGCTGACGTCACTGGCAGGCCCTGGGGCCTCTGAAGGTCTGGGTAGCAGACAGCAGGCGGAAGTCAAGGCCGCCTCTGGACTCTCCTGTTTCCTCCACCCCCCGGGTAGCCATCCTTGTCCAGGTGGCCCAACAATTTCCTGCACCTTGGCTGGGCTTTAAGGGCTCGGAGCCTAGTGGATTCTGAAAAAAAAACAAAAAAACAACCAAAACAAACGCCTGTCTGTTTAAAGGGAGGGAGGGGTGGGACATGCCCTTAGCTGTTTGGCACACTAGCAGGACCTGGCACTGTGGGCTTCTGGGAGAGGTGGCATGCAGGTGGAGCATGGACTTGCCAAGGCTTAGAGCCAACCCCCGACCTCAGCCACTGTCAGCTCACGACAACCTCGGCTGTGTCCCTGTCGAGTGCAGAGCAGGGCTCCTGGAGCAGTTACATCATTTCATGTCAACTTGGAGATGGATACAAGTGCAGGGATGCCCTCAGGACCAGGGGTGAGAGTGGCGATACAGGGAGGGTGGAGGGAAGATGGGGCAGAAAGGGGGAACTGGTACATATCACTCCCTCCCTGGGGACGGACAATAGAAAAGTGGGTGAAGGGAGATGCTGGACAGTGTAAGATGTGAAAAAATGATAATAATTGATAAATTATCAAGGGTTCGTGAGGGAGTGGGGCAGGGAAAAATGAGAAGCTGATACCAAGGGCTCAAGCAGAAAGCAAATGTTTTGAGAATGATGATGGCAACAAATGTACAAATGTGCTCGGCACAATGGATGGATGGATTGTGATAAGAGTTGTAGGAGCACCCGATAAAATGATTAAAAAAACAACAACACCAGAGTGCAAGGATGGTGTTCAAGCTGTCAGTCACATCAGCCTGATGGTGCTTCCTCATGGGCATGGCCTCATAAGGAGGGTCCTGGGAACCTCCCCACTCTCTGTCCACCTCTGCCTTCCTACTGGCCATTGAGACCTGCCAGAGCCACCGCCATTGGATCCACGTGACTTTGCACCCACCAGCCTGTGATCTTCCTGCACTCTGCATCATTGTATGTGGTGTGCAAGTCTGACGAGGGACTGATGGGCTAGTACTGGACTTGTGGACTTGAGTTGGATGCTTACCTGGTGTAGAAAGCTTCTTGCTACAAAGCTCTTTCTTACACATACACGAGTGTCACTGGATTTGTTTTCCCAGTCAATTAGTGCTGAAGCAGCTCCACAGGGGTTTCAGCGGCTGTTTGTTCAGAAGCACACAGCCAGGGCTTCCTTCCAAGACACCCCTGGGTGGACCTGAGCCACCCACCTTGTAGTCAGCAGCTGAGCACACAGACTGTTTGCACACACACCCCGAGAGCCCTGGGCTCCCTGCTACAAAGTGCCTTCACGCCACCTAGCCCCAAGGTTCCTGCAGGGCCTGGGACACCGCCCAGAAACCCCAGGCTCGTCCTGAGCCTTCACAGGGTCAGCCTGTTGGCCTTGGACAGGGAAAGAAGGCCTTTGTTCTGAACCTCCACGCTGAACCAGGGCACACAACTGGGGGACGTGTGTGCGTGCATGTGTGCAAGCTAATCCTCATTCCACAGCTTCCAGTTTGGGAAAACCACACCAACCCCACTGCCACTGAGTCACCTCTGACTCACCGTGACCCTATAGGACAGGGTGGACCTGCCCCTGTGGATTTCTGAGGTCGTAATGCTTTATGGGAGTAAGGAGAGGGATGGTTACAAAGCCACAGTGACAGCTCAGCACCAAGGCCACCAACCAACGCACCTGGTGACATTCTCGTGCTTTGCTGGGCGAGGGGGATTTCACAGGGACTTGGCGGCCTCTGCCATCTGCCTTGCACTCGGACTTCCTGATTCCGGCAGGGAGAATGACTCTTTGTTTTGTTTCTCAGTGTCAGGGGCTGGCCTCTTCCTGCCTGTGCCTGGTTCTCAGAGCCATGGGCCTTACCGAGTCTGGGCAAGAGGCAGGGGTGGGGCGGGGGAAAGGAGCGCTGCTTCGTGTGGGGGATGGAGGTCGGTAGAAGCAAAGCCAATCACTAATTGAGCCCACTCTGACTGGTGGTGACCTGGAGGGCAGCGGTGAACTGCCCCACCTCTGGGTGTCCAACGCTGTCATCTTTACACAAGATTGCTGGGTCTCTCCTCTGCAGAACAAGCCTCTCAGGAGCCGAGAGCTTCACCGCTGTGCCACCAGGCCTCCTCTGGTCATTGAGTATCATCCCAGGCATCTCTCCTGCTCCATTTAAGATGACGATGTGCCCACGTGCTTCATGACCGGCGGCACCATGCCGACTTGATAGCGTTGTGCGCACACAAATCAAGTCACGAGTGATACAGTGTGATGCCTGCATCCGAGGGAGGGCCTGGTGGCGTAGTGGGTGAAGCTGCTACCCGTGAGGTCAGCAGTTTGAAACCACCAGTCGCTCCATGGGAGAAAGACGAGGCTTTCTGTTCCTACAACTCTTTCCAGTTTTGGAGACCCACGGGGGCGGTTCTGCCCTGTCCTGTACAGTGAGAATGAGGAAGATGGCAGTGGATCGGACTGGGGGTCAGTGAGCCATGAGGGTCCAGGGGCTCCAGTGCCCGGTTGCTAGCTGAGGGGGGAGTAGTTGCACCCCCATCCATCGTGGCTCAAAGAGGTGGGAGTCGAGTCGGCTTCCGGACAGATGGGGAACCCCGGAGGGGCAGTGCTACTCTGCCCCCTAGGCCACCAGGAGTCCATCTGATGGCAGTGAGTGATGTCTGCAGCCTAGAGGAGGGGCACATCGTAACATCTGGCTGCTGACCTCGGAAGAGAGGCCTGGCGAGCTACAGGAAAACCAGCCATTGGAAATCAGTGGAGCATATATCCCTGGGGCACAGCCAGCCCCCTGGGCAGAGACCCCTGGGGCATAGTCCCCCTGGGGTCACTGTGTGTGAGAACCAGCTGCCTGGTGGTGGATGGTGGCAAGGTGAAAGCAAAGAGCTTGGAAAAGGATGCTCAATCGCTGCCCCCAGACCCACGATCTTCTCCTCACCCAGCTCCACCTCTTACCCGGAACCAGAAAAAGCCAAGGCCCCACCACCCCACCCGGCCTCTTTCCTCCCGCCGTCCTCCCACCGGAAACACCACACAGTAACGAAATTCAGTCCAGAGCGGAACTGGGCTGCTCACAGCTCTTCCTCTCCCTCCACCCCCTCTTCCCCTCCACCTCAGGGGTCCCAGTGCACAGCCGGCCCTGCAAGGGGACATGCATCCTGAGCTGGGTCCCCTCCCCACCCCCCATACCCCTGGCCACCCACAGAGGCACAGGGATGAGGAAGGGGCCGGCCTCCTACCTGGGGCAGGGTTGGGGGAGATGGTGGAGGTGCTGTCCCAAGGGACCCCCAACCAGCAGTCCCTTGCAGCGCACCCCCAGGGAACCCAGAAGGATGGGGTGGGTGAGGCACTGGTGCAAAAGATGCACCCCCTACCCACCACCCCCATGCTGCCATCAGATGGATTCTGAGTCGAGCCCCACCACTGCAGGGCAGAGTGCAACTCTCCCTGTGAGTTTCCCAGACAGGATAGGAGCCCTGGTGACACACTGGTTAAAGCACCCGGCCGAGAAACAACAAGACCCTGGAAGGAGGAGGCAGCTTCTGGAAACCCCAGGCTGCAGTTCCACTCCTGTCCTACAGGGTCCGCCACCAAGCCAGCACCGACTTGCTGGCAAC
Source organism: Tenrec ecaudatus (assembly GCF_050624435.1). Taxonomy (NCBI): domain Eukaryota; kingdom Metazoa; phylum Chordata; class Mammalia; order Afrosoricida; family Tenrecidae; genus Tenrec; species Tenrec ecaudatus. The sequence continues at coordinate 152,229,501 of NC_134539.1, read as the reverse complement.
ACTGGGTTGGTGTGGGCTTGTTTGATCCTTCTCCCGGGGAACTGCTGGTGAGTTCACACCTCTAGCCTCCTGGTTAGCAGCCCAGCATCCCCACCCCCCAGTTAGCACCCCCACCCTCCACCCCCCAGTTTCTTGGCAACATCAGAACCACCTGCAAACTTGCTACCCTGGCAGTCCCTTATCCCGCCCCCAGCCTGGCTGAATCAGCACCTGGAGTCGGGCCACTGAAGGGTGTGTCCAGGGCACCGTGGGGTCTGCTCAAGTCTGCGACCCACCAAGAGGCCGAGTCCCATGGGCAGGGTAGGGCAGGGCAGGCAGGCCAGGGGAGGAAGGCAGCGGGTTGCTGGGGACGGAGGGAATGTCGGATCTTGGACTCAGACCTGAAGCCTGTTAACGTCTCACCTTAGGACAGCGCCTTCCCCCTGGTGTCCTGTTTCTGCGTCCCCGCCGCCCTCAGGCCTGCAGTGGACGCAGTGAGAGTGGCTGAGAGGACCTGGCCACTACCAACTGCTCCCCCCTCCCTCCCCAGACCGAAATCCAGGGGCAGCTCAGACAGCCGAGACCCTGAACGGTAGGGCGTGCTAGGGGCTGGGTGAGTTATTGGGGGCCAGGCCCCCTTCCTTGGGTGGGTGGTGGGGGAGCTGAGTCCTGGGGCTCTGCCAGTCCTGTGTCCCCAGAGCCCCCGAAGGGTCCCCATGTGGCCCCATGGCCTGTCTGACCCACTGAGGCACAGCCCCGGTGAGGCAGGAAGGCATAGGTATGGAGCTGGTGGTCCACAAAAGGGGGGCTCGTGGAGGGAGCTGATCCCAGGTCTGAGCCGGCTTGACTACTGCCAAGAGCCATCTGGCCCGGACTCATGCCCCGTCTCATCCACACACCAATTAGGACAATTATTATAATGGCTCATTATGGTAATCACCCATTTGGGGCGCACTTTGTAGTTTATAAACTCTGGTCACCAACATTATATAGTGTCATTAATTCAGCTATGCTGGCTTCCCCTCAGAGTTGGGTGGGGTGGCAGAGGGTTGGGGCAGCTGAGCCTGGGTTTCTTGTGCTCACTGTACGTGACTGGTGCGGGTAAGCCAAGGGTGGGTCTTCAGAAGGGCATGGCCCATGCCTGTTGGGGTGCAGGGCCTGGAAACTCCCAGGCCTAGGGGTGGGTGGGTGGGTCCCACCTGAGAGTCTGCTCCTGTCTCCCTGCATAATTCCCATACAAGAGAGTGAGGCCTCTGCTCTATCATACTCCCCCTGCATGTCCCCCCACAAAGCTATGGAGGGTGTCTCTCTCTCAGCCCTTGGGGGTGGGGTACAAATGACAAGTGTCTGACCCCTAGCCTGGTGGGATCAGGGATTGAGCGCTGGGCCACTAACCACAGGACTGGTGGTTCAAGCCCATCAGCTGCTCCCTGGGAGAGAGATGAGGCTGCCTGGTCCGATGAAGATTGGCCGTCTCAGCATCCCTCTAGGAGAGCCAGGACTGACTCGATGGCCCTGAGCCTGGTTTGGTTTGGACTGGCTTAAAGGCCGGCAGCTTGTACCTGCCTCGCAGCGTCGTGGAAGAAAGAGCTGGCCACCCCTCCCCGGAAAGCACAGCTGAGAAAACCCACTCTGTCCTTCTCAGGGCCTCGGAACCGAGCCGGCAGTGGGTTTAACCGAGCTCCCTGCCATCGAGTCGATGCTGACTCACAGCAACCCGACACGACAGGGTCGAGCTGCCCCTTGGGGTTCTGAGACTGTCACCCTTCCTGGAAGTAGATAGCCCCATCTTTCTTTCTCCTGCAGAGTGGCAGCTGGTGGCTTGCAACTCCTGACCTAGCGGTTAGCTGCCCGCAGCATGACCACACCACTAAGGAACAAGAGTCACCCCTGAAACGGTCACAAGTGAGCTCGGGAAGGTCAGGCCTCTGGGGCTTCCCAGGCGGGGACTCCCCCCTCTGGGGTTGGTTCCTTCTCCAGGGTGCTGCCGGACAGGGAGGGGGGGAAGTGAGACCGATCCCAGGGTGCGGTCATCGCAGGTCCCTTCCCTCCACAGCCCAGGTATGGGGAGGGAACGGGGCAAACCCCAAACCAAACTCCCTGCCATCGCGTTGATGTCACCTCCTACCGACCCCATAGGAGAGGGCAGAACTGCCCCTGTGGCTTTCCAGGGCTGTGAGACTTTACAACAGTGGACAGGCTGGTCTATCTCCCGAGGAGCGGCTGGAGATTTTGAACACTGGACCTTGCAGGTGGCAGCCCAGTGGGAACCAGGGCACCCTCAGGGCTCTCTGGGGATGGGGCAGCTCACCCAATACACAAGGTAAGCCCGCGCTGGCTTTTGCCTGCTTTCTAGTTGGCCGTGAACCCCGGCACGTGCATTTCGACGCTGTTCGCCACAGAGCAGGAGGTTAGCACAAGTCAGCTTGTGCTTACCTCACTTCCTGGCTGCCCCACCCCCATCACCAGGTGCTGTTACGTGCTTTTACGTGTTTGCAAGGGAAGGCTCAGACCCTGCAGGAAGGCGCTGTGGGGTTGGGAGAGGGGTGGCTGCCAGCCAGATCTAGAAGCAGAATCTTTGTGAGGAAATAGTTCACTACAGAGAAGCAAGCAAGCACCAGTCAGGCTGTGCTTACCTTGCCTACTGTGAGGGCGATGCGAGGCTGGCGAGGAGGCCCACGGGGAGAGCTCCCTGTGGTCCAAGCCCTGGGACACTGTGCCTGTATGAGTCACCATGCCAGTCCCTGGTGCCTCCATCCCAGCTGCCCTGCCCTGGCCCAAGCCCCTGGGGCACCAGGCCTTGGTCACTGGGGAGGGCTGGGAGGGTGGCAGTGGGTCCCCAGGTGACACAGGAGACTGCCCTCTGCTTTGCCCCCAGGGAGGGCTCTGGGCGGCCAGGCGGGCCTGTGTCTTTAAGGCAGGATTAGAGTCTCAGAGCCGCTTAGGAGACCCCAGTGGGAGGCTGGTCTTCTGCCAGCACATGCCAGGGCCTGGGCAGCCTGACACCAGGGACCATGTGCTGGGTGGGACCTGGTCCAGGGAGGCCTTGGAGCAGTATTCACAGCCAAGAACCAGTATTCCCAGGTTGCTTGGGGCCATTTCTGCCCAAACTCCACCTCTAGGTGAGCCATGGATCATGGGGGACCAGACAACTAGCCCAAAGACCCCATAGTGTGGATGTTGAAAGAAGACAGGACCCCCACCCACACCCCCAACCTCACCTCCCCCTGCCCTGCTCTATCCCTCCCGGGGGTTCAGCCTCTTCTCTGGACCGTCCAGCACGGATGGACCTTCAGCAGGCAAAACGACCCCTGGAGCAAGAGCCCCGGTGGTGGAGTTTCAGGCTGGGCCCATGGACAAATGGCTGCTATCCTTGCTGCTTCGGACAACGACCCTCTCCCACCTCCACTGCTCTGTGTGTGTGTGTTGGGGGGGGCACTCCCACCCAGAGGGGCATCCTTCTGTCTGTGTATCTGTACCACACAGAGCCAGAGGGAACTGCCGAGGTGGGGACCTGGCTGGGCCCTTGTGGCCACGCTGACCTCCTGTGTTGTGACCAGGCCCCGCCCCTCGCTGCCCACGAGACTCACCAGGGAGTCGATCCCGGAGAAGGTGTGGTTGGCGCTGTCCAAGGAGTATATCAGCTGGTACACCCCGTCGTTGGTCTCGCTGTTTCCATAGAAGCCAACGCCCACCGCGGCGCTACAGGCAAGACCCCAAACAGAGGTTAGAGGTCACGAGGGAGGGGGATAGTCAGGGATGTTAGCTGAGGAAGGCCCTCCTGGGTGGGGGGCAGGGATGACGCTGGAGTTTTGGCAGATGGGGTCCTGGGGTGGGGTGGGGGTGATGGGGGAGGTGACACTGAGTCGCAGCACAGGAACCTGCAGGTCCAGGTGCACCGTGGGGACCAGCTGTCACCGTGGCTTTTGTCACCGTGACCTTTGTCACCGTGGCTTTTGTCACGGTGGAACCACTTCTCTGAACGGAGGTGACCCTGCGCACAAGAGAATGGGATGCTGCCCGGGGTCCTGCGCCACCTTCACCAGCCTGAAGCTGAGCCCACTGTTGTTGGAGCGTGGCAGCTCCAGCGGGTCTTCCTCGTCTTCTCTGCTGCCCTTCGTGACCAAGCCTGGCATCCTTCTCCAGGTTCTGGGAACGTGGCCCAGTAGGAGATGGCGTCTAAGTGTCCTTATTGGACTTAACAAGAACACACCACTGGCCCGGTGGCTTCAGAAGGAAGGAGATGGCAGACCTGGCCTGAGAGCTTCTGATGTGCTGGGTCTGGGGGGCCCCTGTGTTGCCGCTGGCTCCCAGCCGGTTATGATGCACAGATGGGCTTGGGAACCATCGCCGTCTGGTGAAACGACGGGCCTAGTGCCCTCTGGGTACCCGCTGAGTCCTCTGGGAATCGGGGCTCTCTGTCCTTTACCCTTCTGCCCTCCACCTGGGGGCACCCTGTTCTCAAGAGGGATTCCAGTTCCTGAGGGTACCGGGTTGCACCCCACCCTAAGTTGGGGGCAGCCCGGAATAAAACCACACCAACTGCCATGGGGTTGATGCCCATTCACAGGGACCCTAGAGGACAGGGCAGCATTGCCCCTGTGACTTCTGAGCCTCTAACTCTTGCTGGGAGCAAAATTGCCTCATCTGTCTCCTGAGGAACAGCTGGTGGTTTCGAACTGCTGACCTTTTGGTTAGCAACTCCATACATGACCCACCGTTCCCTCTCCTGAGCCCTTCTGGGTAAAGTCTCCATGCCCTTCCAACATCACCACCCGCCAACCTGGCTTCTACTTGGAGCACCAACGCCTACCCAGCTCCTGGCACAGAGGGGCTAATGAATTTACTCCCGATGCCCAACTCGATGGCCACTACGTGGCCTACGCACAGCCCTGGACAGCACCGCAGGAGCATCGGTGAAGCCAGTCTCTCCCCGAGCCACCGTGTGTGGGAACTTCCTGGCTCTCCCGGCTCAATCCCATCTGCTTGGCGTCATCCCAGAATCCCAGGCCGAACACACTGCTCCAAGTCTCCACGCAGCCGCTGATCTCACGTCATCTGACTCATGCCCCTTGGGACCCTCCGATGTTTACGAAACCGCCCCCTGGGTTTCCACGCAGCACATGACACATCGCAGGGAGGACAGAGAATACACACATCCCTCTGCTTCTGCGGTTCCTAGCTTTGAATGGGAGAGGAGCTGGGATGGGGTCCTCCGGAAGCCAGTTAGAGACCTGCCTCCGCCCAAACTCAGTGTCTCCGTGTCTACACCATAGCACCGGATCCCCACGGGCCCCTGAACCCACAGAACCAGTGTGGTCTGTGAAGGTGCATCTTATACCGCGGGCCCTGTGTTTCACATGCCCCAGGGTGTATGTATCTCAACACAAGATACACAGACACACGGCTGGGACAGACCCGACACAGACAGAGAGAGAGTAGACAAAGACTAGACATGACCTAGACACAGGCTAGCCTTACATGTAGGGCAGGTTTCGACTTAGCTGTAGGGTTTGGACTAGACACAGGCACTCACGACTCAGACTAAATACATGTAAAGGGTAGGGTATAGACAAAGACTAGATATCAAATAAATATGCCATAGGGTAGGCACGGACTAGATACAGACTGAATACATGAAGGCAGGCACAGAACGGACAGAGAGCAGGCTTAGAGGCGGGGTAGGACCTTGACCGAGACGGAGACTGGATGTGCATCTCAATATGCAGGTCAAACGCAGACACAGACTGGACAGGGAGCAGACTTGGAGCAGACACAGCTGGGACAGACTACATGCAGACCCAGGGCAGGCCCAGACGGGACAGAGACCCGGTCAGCACACGGAGGAGACACAGGCATCCACAGATGGAGACAGTTTGCCACCAGTTTTTTGGAACCAGCCAGGCTGGTCCAACTAGCTCTGAGTCCACTTTGTGCCAATCGTCACCATCCGTCCCCCAGGAAGGCTGTGAGGAACACTATCAAATACCAGCTAAAATGTTAACGTGCGCATGTCCACGATCCTCTCCATTGTATCACGTTATCCAACGACAGAACGGTTGCTATGACCTGCCAAGGACGTGTTGGCTCCTGGTGTTTAAAACTTCTCTAATTTTCTGTAGTGTCGCGTGCCCCGGTGTTTGCTGGGGACTCGACACAGAGCGGAGGGCTGCTTTTCCTGATGTCGAGATGAGGGGGCTCTGGGTTTCCCCGCCTTCCCCAGGCTCTAGGTTCCCAGCAACAAGAGTCCACCTAGGCAGTTCAGTGCAGCTCCCTCTCAGCCCTGGTGGTATAATGATTGGGTCAAGTGTTGGGCTGCTAACCTCGAGGTGGGCAGTTCAAATCCACTGGCTTCTCTGTGGGAGAAAGATGAGGCTTTCTGTTCCTTTCAGGGTCTAGTCTTGGAAACTCTCAGGGAGAGTTCTACTCTGTCCAATAAGTTTTCTGTGTGTTTCAATGGATGAAACAGTAGTGATCCATCCCCTTGCCCTCCCAACTTTCCTTCCCCCCTTCTGACTGCCCACCCTGCCAGTTAATCCCTCCCTTATAAGACAGAGCACTGCTGGCGAAGTGATTACAGGTTGGGCTGTTTGAAGCCACCAGTCTCTCCACAGGAGAAAGGCAGTTAACTTTCTCGGTCACTCCCGGACAGTTCTACCCTGTCCCACAGGGTCGCTGTGAGTCGGCATCAGCCCGGCGGCAGTGAGCGTGGTGGCACCGTGGGCTGTAGGCCGGACTGCTCACCTCCAGGCCTGCTGCGTCAGAACCCAGCAGGCTCTCTGAGGGAGGAAGACCAGGCCCCACGAAGAGTCAGGGTCTCAGAAACTCACAGGGGCAGCCCCACAAGGTTTCCATGAGTTGCAGCTTGGTTTTGGGGGGTGCTTTTAGGTGAAGGTACTGCAAGGCACATGGCAGGGGCACTCTGCCCCTCAGGGTAGGGCTGGCACCAATCGGGATGGATGGTGGATCTCCCACCCCAATCCCCTTAGAGCCAGCCCATTGGTGACCGGCCTGGATGACAGCGGGGGGGGGGGGGGGGCGCGTGAGGGGTGGGAGGGAAGGGGAAGAGGGCATTGTTACCGAACTGTTGAACACAGAGAATCAGAATCACATCCCCGCCAAGCTGGTACCTATGTGAGAGGTGGGGTCTCTATGGCAGAGACCTATGACCTCCAGGCCACTCAATCGGAGGGCATTTTACAACCCCCATCCGACCTGGCGGCTCCTGGCACAGATGGTCCCTAGGACCCACCTTCCTTCCTGTCCTGTCTCCTTTAGTACCTGGCTGCTGTGACATGATGCACTTGACCCCAAGGTCTCTTCTGTCCCCTGGACCCATGGCCTCCACTCGCTCTCGCCACGCTAAGACTTGGGGTTCCCAGCGGCAGTCCTGCATCCCCATTGGCCGAAAAGCATCTGAAACTCAACTTGGGACCTCCTCCCATCCAGATGCTTAAACCAGAAACTGGAGGATTGGGGATCGGCGGGGGGGGGGGGGTAGAGAACCCTCTACCAGCTCTTCCTACTTCCCTCCCCAGCCCTTTCCCTGCCCACTGCCCAGGCAGCTGGCGGCTCTGGCTCATTTCAGATTCTGCCCCAGGGACCGGTCAGGAGTTTCTCTCTGCTGGGAATTCCCAGCTTGGAATCATTTAAGCCCAGGACCCATGGGGGCTGAGACCCAGGCCTGCTCACGCACTCCAGGCTGCTTTACCCCTGCGATCTTGCCCCAGGCTCTTTCCTGCTCCTGCCCCGTGATCGCCATGCTCAGGCAGGGCGGGCGAGACAGCCCCATGCTCTGGGTGCGCAGGCACTTGGGGGGGAGGCTCTCTAGCTCTTGGGAGCCTCTCGGGGAAAGCCCGGTGGAGCCCCAACAAGGAGAGTGCTGCTGCTCCCGCAGCCGGACTGGGCGGGTGTGCGGGGCACCCTCTGCCCCAGTGCGTCGCCCGGGAGTCAGGACCCCCATCGGAAGCAAAGAACAGCCAATGGCACTAAAAGCTATTGATCTCATGTGAATCAAGCTTCCTTGTCACCTGGATGACCCCGGCTCGCAGCTAGGAGGGGGTAGGGGCCCAGAAGCCCAGCGAATGAGAATGCTGTCTACCAAATGCCCTTGGGAACTCCCTTCCTGGACTGGACAAGCCCGCCCAAGGGCGGGGGACGCCTGGCATCGGAGCCCAGCTGCTGGGCAAGAAAGGGGCAGCAGTCAGCTAGTCAGTCGACCAGTGTGACCACTAGAGGCTTTTCGGGGACAGAGGGATGCCACTTACAGTCACGGTGACCGACCCAGACAAGATAACGTCCTAACCCTGAGCACGTGTGCCCCCCCTCACTCCCCCGCCAAGGAGAGGCCCTTAGAGAGGGACACTCACCAGCAGATGAGCCCAGCCACCACTGCCGTGCAGGTGGCGCAGCAGGAGTTGTGAAGCTTGGTCTGTACGCCATGGTTTCGCCGGCGGCGGCAGCAGGTGCAGGTCAGGTAAACCGCAAGGAAGATGAGGTTCAGGGCCAGGCCCACGGCGGCCACCAGCCCCAGGAACAACAGCGACTGGGAGGGAGAGACAGAGGTCTGGTGTCAGCACCCGACTGACTCCAGCAGGGGTGGGGTTCTGAAAGCGCCCGCCCTCCGGTCACCTGTCACCCACTGAATGGTGTCTAAGGCCCTACACCCACCCTGTGGATGAGCAGCCCCGGTGGCACAGTGGTGAAGCGCTCGGCTGCTAATGGAAAGAGAGGTGTCGCCAAACACACCCAGCGGCTCCGAGGGAGCCAAGCCCTGACAACCCGCACCTGCCAGGTGGCAGCCTTCGTAAACAATAAAGTCCAAGGCCGGCGGAGGGAACGGTAGTAGAGCTTACATTCTGAGCACCCGGCTTGCAGACAGTAAAAGCCCCAAATCCATTTGCAGCACCCCGCCCCCCTCCTTGCCCTCCCTGTGGATGAAGCTTCTGGTGAGTCCCCTCTGGGCACCGAGTCCTGCTCCCCGACGGCGTACACTGGTGCCGGTAGAGGATCGGGTGAAAATTTAACACCTGATCTTTGCTCTCCCCTTTGACCCATTTTTAAATTGTTCTGGTTTTATTAATTATTATTATTTTTAACTAAAAGATCAATTTGTTGGGGCCTCTTACAGCTCTTATAACAACCCATACATCAATTGTATCAAGCACATGGGCACACATTGTCCCAGTTGTTATTTATTACTTTCTGCTTTCTTTTCGATTAAGGTTTTCCCGTTTTAGTTTGCTATTGGTGTTGGGTGTGTTTCCCCCCATCCCCTCTGTGTACGTTTTTCTTCATATGAAATCTGGAATAGGTAAATCTACAGAGAGAGGAACTGGATTTGTAGGTTCCTTGGGACATGGCAGGGAGATGGGGGCAGCGGGGAGCTAGTAATAATGTGTCCAAGAATGAAGAAATGCTCTGACTGATTATGGCAATGACTGGCTCACCACAAGGTCAGCAGTTCGAAGCCACCAGCTGCTTTGGAGGAGACAGATGAGTCTTCCTATTCCCATGGAGAGCTGCCGTCTCAGAGAGGCCCAGGGGCAGTTCTACCCTGCCCTGCAGGGTCACTACACATCGGCATTGACCCGATGGCAGTGGGTTTGGTTCGTTTTTTGTGGAATCTGTTACAGCAGCTCTAGGAAACCAAGACTGATTGGTTGACTGATGGATTCCTCCCCTTCTCTGTCGTCGCCCACTAAGAGTCCTCGCTCTGTCAACAAGCGTGTGGAGCTGGTGCACTCTGTGGGTCTGGGGATGGGCAGAGGACCAGTGACTTGGGGACCAGCTGAGTGAGGGATGGGGGGCCCTGCGTTTCCAGGCACACAGGCACCAGGGTCCTGCCTAACTAACAGCCTGGGCCAGCTGTGAGGCGGTAGGCCCCACAGGGAAGAGGGGCCTGGGTGTACAGTGTGCGCCCCAAGCCCTCCGGGGGGAGAGAAGGGCTGAGCAGGATGCCTGGGACCCTGCGACCCTGCAGGGGCCTGTGACTGGGCCAGGAAAGAGCTGCCTGGAGTGGCCACCCTCTTCCGTGCCAACCCAAACCAGGGACTGTCACATGTAGCCCAGGCTGCGGCGTGGCATCACCTGTGGCTGTCAGAGTGGCCGTGGGCTTGGTGGCTTATTTTTTTAGGGTGTTCACCAGGCCTTTCTCTCGCAGCACCTCCAGGGGGACTAAAACCGCCGACCTTTTGATTAGGAACTGCTGGTGTTAACTGTTCGCCCTGCTTGGGGCCCCTCTGTGCCAAGGGCCCCATGGTCTTGCCGCCGTCACGTGATGCCCAGGCTCTAGAGAGCCTTGGTCTGGGTGTTGAACGTCCTATCAGGATATGCATTGTGGGGTGACAGGGACGGTGACCCCCGTGTCGAGGGGCATCCCGGTCTTCTGAAGGGGCAGGAGGTGTCCGTGACCTCCTTCTCGGGCCACTTAGTCCACCGGGAAGCCCCGTGTCCCACCCTCCTCCCCAACCCACGGGCGTATTAATCTCTTGATGCATCTAGATGGGTGCCAGCTGGTCTCTGATTTGGTGGCGGCCAATCAGGGCTGTTCCTGATGCTCAACCAGGCTCCTGAGCTATCAGCCTTCCTGTCCCTACAGCCCCCTAGCCACACATGAGGCTAAGGTCCAAAGCCCCCAAAGCCCTCCAGGTTGGGCTGCCAAAGGCTAGGGGTGCTCTTTGACAGGTGGGGGCCCTGGCTGAGTCCCAGAGAGCCTGGTCATTTTCAGCTGAGTGGAGACAGGTTGCTTAGGCGCTGCGGTGCACATACCCGACACCTGGCCCAAAGGGCCCTGGGCCCACGATGCCTGAGGCTCAGGGATGCTGAGGTGATCCCCTACGAAAGGACACAGACTGGCTCACACTTGGTCCTGACCTTCACAGGGGAAAGGATGTGGCTGGTGCTCCTGGGCACGGGCCTCCCCCCCACAACCCCAGGCAGCTGGGAAGACAGGCTGGGGGGCGGAGCTGTCACCAGCCGTCCTTAGTGAAGCAAGGGGCCAGACGACCAGTTAGTTGGGCTCCTGCCCTGGAGCCACATGGGTTCTATCAGCCACCTCTAGCACTGAGTCTGCGCCTCTCTCCAGCAGGCCCCAACCCCAGGCCCAGGCCAAAGAGGCCCAGCTGGATGTGGGGGCCCGCTACCAGGGGTGCACAGAGGCCCGGGGAGCAACAGTTCCGAGTTCTGCTGCCAACTGAAAGGCCAGGTAGGTGGCCCTAGCTCTGCGGGAACAAAGACCAGGCGATCAGCTTCCGTAAAGGCTGCCCCCTCCCCCACCCGACGGCCCGGGGGCTCTTCTGCTGCCCCATGTGCTCTCAGAGAGTCTGACCCGACTGAACGGTGTCCCGACAATTCACTGTGCAGCTCAGCTTTGCTGCTCCTGCCAAGGTCAAGGTCTGGGCCTGGAGCAGACCCCAGGGGGTTCACGATCCCCTCCAGGGTCAGAACCCTCGCGGCAGCCAGAGCCACAGCAAGGTCGGAGCCGAATCCTGCTGACCGATGTCTGACGGTGTGGGTCTATCCAGAGGTGCCTCAGAAGAAAGGCCAGGTGACCTACTTCTGAAAACCCCAGGGGCATGGTCTCCTCCCTCTGATGCAAGTTGGGGGGGGGGCACTGTGAGCTGGGGTCACCATGGCGGGAAGGGGCTTGGAGCTCGGCAGTTGCCGGTGCTGTAACACCAACAGGTGTTCTCAGAACTTTTGCGGGGACGGGGGCGGGTAGGGGGGCGGGTGGCTTGCTCTTTCCTTTTCCTTGAAACAGAACCGAGGTATGGGATCTGGAGCCCCACCCCCAACACAAACCAGCGGGCAGAGTTCTGATTGAAGGGTGAGTGAGAAGGCCAGCCTGCGCCCTGCCCACCCCCCTTTGCAGACACACCTTGAGGCTCCTCTGCGAAAACCCAGGGCCCCTGGAGTCAGTCACTGTGCAAAGCGCACGACCCAGGACCCGTGGAGTCTTCTCCTTACCAATGAAGAACACACACACACACACACACACACACACACACACACACTCCAGTGCCTGCCAGTCACAAACTAGAACCAACCCAGGGGTCCAGCAGCCCGAGGACCAGCATCCACAGGGTGTTATCTTCAGCCTGGAGGAGGGCATGGCTAGCCGCCAGGACCTCGGGGAGGTGCCTCCCCCGTGAGCAGAGGCTTCGCAGAGCTCAAACCGGAGAAGCTGGCTCGTCTCCGGCGGCAGAGGCCCCAACAGCAGGGACGGGACAGGTGGGGGCAGCTTCCTGGGGGTGGGTCAGGAAGGACATTTTTATCTGGATGGTGCTACTCTACATACCACTGGGCCTCAAAGAGTTCGAGGACATTCACATAAGGAGAACGGAAACGCATGGCTTTCCCATTGGTTCACGTCACAATCAACCACCCATCTGTTCTTACCATGCTTAGTGAAGCTGAGGGGCAGTGAGAAAGAGGAAGACCCAGGACAGGTCCATGAGCCCAGTGGCTGCCACAATGGGGTCCCACATAGTAACTGATGTGAGGTGGCCCAGGACCAGGTGGTGGGTCCTTCTGTCCGACACAGGGCCACTGCGGGCCAGACCAAGCCGCAGGTACCCAACAACTACGACTTATTGCAACGCGAATCCCGGTGTGAGGCATTCAAGAGACCAAGGCATCCGTTGGAAAAGAGGTCCTGTCAGGGAAGGGGATTTTGCTAAACAGGAAGCAAGAACAAGCATCAGACCGAGGGTGAAGCGTGGGTGGCAGAATGGTGAAACCACTGATGCTTTATGAAACGTTCAGGGGACGATGTGTCAAAGAAACCAGCCATTGGCCAATGGCTCCATCGTTGTAAGAAGGGGCGAGATGAGATGGGAGCCACATCAATTCTCGGGGAAACAATTCCTCCTACTCCAACCTGTCCTCACTGAAGAGGACCAGCCATTAAGAGCAGAAAGAAGAGCCAGCTGGTTCGGCTTCGGAAATTCTGACTGAAAAACTAAAGTGGAACGAATTTGTTGCTCACTGGGCGCCTGACTGGATGCAGAGAGGAGCAGAGCTTTTGATGGGCATTTTCCAACAAGTGGGATCCCGAAGCTGAAGTGTTTCTCTGGAGGACGAACGGTAGCAGGAGGTAAACTCAGCTCTTAACCAGGACACTCTGGAGGCCCAGTCAAGCAGGAGCTAGCAAGAGATGGACATGGTCCAGTCAAAGCAAGATAGGAAAGGTTATGCCAACAGTCTTTGGGGATGTTCCCGGCATTTCGCTCGCTGGTTCTCTGAAGGGCCACAGACCAGTAACATGTTTCTATGAGTGTCTTGGGAAATGAAAGATAGACCAAGGCCAGGGGGCAAAGTCTCCAGTGTTCTTCACTGACCACAGCAATGCCCTGCTCATTCGAACAATCTGGGGAGTGTTTCCACAGGAAACCATTTAGACCTAACACTTCTGATGTGAGTCCTTCTGACTTCTTCCCATTTCCTAATCTTAAAAAAAATTTTTTTTTAATATGTAAAGGACTCCCCGTTTTTCTTCAGTGAAGAGTGGGGGGAAAAGACTGTATTGGCATGGCTAAATTCCCCAAACCCTCAGTTCTGTAGGCCTGGGCAAGTGTCTGGTATCCTCACCACTTACAAAGTCTCCTGAGCTTGCTGGAGTTCCTATGGAGAAATACAGAGTTTTAATTCCCCCCCCCCCCCCCCGCCATTTCCCCACAAGCTTTAGAAGCCCCTTGCCCGCCGTGTGTGTTGTTGTCGTTAGGGTCCCGTGTGGGTCACAAGGAAACACTGTCCCGTCCTGCACCGTCCTCACAATCACCGCTCTGTCTGAGCTCCTGGTCGCAGCCCAGTGGATCCGCCCATCTGCCCATGGTCTTTCCTCCCTGCTGCTGACCCTCCGCTTTACCAAGCACGGGTCCCTCCTGGTACCATGTCCAAAGGATGCGAGGCCGCGTCTTGCCCTCTGCAGAGCATTCTGGCTGTCCTTCCTCTAAGACACGCTGTTTTCCTTCAGGGAGTCCCTGGTGTACCCAGCACGCTTCGCCAGAATTCAAAGGCACCCAATTCTCTGATCTTTCCTGCCACCACCCAGGTTTCACATGCCTACGATACAACTGAAAATGCGACACACATACACACACACACACACACACACACTCAGTGAGGTGTACAGCGTATGGTCCAGTCCGTGATGACCGATCCAACCCATACACGCAGATTTCCTCGGCATCTTCTGTGCCTCCTGAGCGGTCCCACGATCGGTCTACCCCCAAACAGGAAAGTCCAGGCCAGCTTCACATGACTTGTGGTTCCCACCATGTTAGGATGGGTCCTCCAAGAAGTGGGGAGGGGAGCTGTGGGTGGGTGCTATTTCAATCTCCCCAAACTCGCCTCGCCCCATGGCCCCTGTGCTGGTGCCCCGACTCGGTACTCAGTACCCTCACCCACCTACGATGCTTTCAGGTTGTGTGACGGGGCCTGGGGCCCTACAGACCAGGCCCAGCTGGCCAGCTGGCTTGAATTAGGGAACGGGTCATGTGGAGGAGGTGGCCTGGTTGACTCAAACTCGAATGTTGGTCAGTAGTTCACCCCTGGAGCCTTTTCTAGGTCCAGGATGAGCCCTGGCTCAGGAAGCTGGGGGTGGCTGGCGGGCAGAGACACGAAAAATTGGTGGTGGTGGGGGAGCGGAAGTGGAAGGGAGAAAGGAAGAAGGTGTGCGAGGGAGAGGAGGAGGAGGAGGGGAGAGGAAGGGGGAGGCCGAGGCCCAACCGGCACAAACACCTCCCCACAGCAACTGCCCTCCTTAATAGGCAATTACTCTCTGGCTCCTAATTAACGTGGCAGCCCCCAGAGGCACAGGGGCCCCACGGGAGAGCGCTTGAAGCTCCAGAGGGAAGGAAGCAGCAGCTCCGCTCACGCTCACGTGCTTCACAAGGACAATGTCCCATATCACCTGCGGCCCCCGCCCTGCCCATGCAGCAGCCACCACCTCCCCACCCCACCCCCAGCAGCCTCCTCTTCCCTTGTCAACTAGTTAATGCACCAACCCAGGGCCCAAATGGAGGCCAGGGGGATGCCAATGTGCATTCGGGGAGCGCTGGGGCGGGGACCCAAGAGCACTGGACACTAACTGCAAGGTGGGCAGCTCAAAGCCACCAACCTCTCCTTGGGAGAGAGCTAAGGCTGCCTGCTCGCGTAACGTTTACAGGTACAGAAAGGCCGGGAGGGCAGCTGGGAGTCAGGAGTGCATTTGGCTTGGATCCACGACCAAGGCTCATTCAAGAAATGACACAATGGATTCGCATGGGGTCCGTCTGCTGCACAAGACCTCTCTGAAGTGTTGACGAGCAAGGATGTCGCATTCGTTGAGGACAATGGCGCGCCTGACCCAGTCCTCGCATGTTCAGACTCCTCCCATGCAGGTGGGAGTCGGACACTGGATAAGGAAGCTCGTTGAAGAAACGGCGCATTGGAATGACCGTGCTGATGAGGCCTATCGAAAGCACCCGGGACCGCTAAAAGGACAGACAGATCTCGGTCTTCGAAGAAACACAGCTAGGAGGCTCCCTTAGGAGCGAGGATGATGAGATTCTGTCTCACGTACGTTGGACATGTTATCAGGAGAGGCCAGGCCCCAGAGAAGGCCATCGTGCTTGTAGCGGTAGAAGGTCAGCCAAAAGAGAGGAAGCTGATTGTCACAGGGAATGAGGCAATGGTCCCAGACACATGGGCAATTGTGTGGATGGCGCAGGGCGGGCAGTGCAGAGTCCGAGGCAGCTAGAGTCAGAACTGACCGGACAGCAGAGGGGTTGGGGGCTGGTGGCACAGGGGCTCAGGCTGCCTTCATAAAGAGCCACGGCTTTGGAAACCCCCAGGGGGTGGTTCTCCTGTCTGTCCTATTGGGTCCCTATATACGAGGGTATAGTTTTGGATTTTGGGGGGTGTTGGGTCAAGAAGCTCCAAGAATCACCTAGGTGGGACAGAAGAATCTACTCCAGGTGGGGGTGGGGAGCCAGGCAGGCACAGAAAAAGAGGCTGCGCCCTGGCTGATTGGGGCGGGTTCAGTCCCCCTGCCTCAGGCCAGCGTGATTGTCCACTGACCGTGACTCAGTGCTCAGTGATGGGGATGGACAGAGCTTCCTCTTCTGGGTCTCTGGCCTTCTCTCTGGAGGGGCCCCATTTTGCGCCTCCCCAGGCTCGAGGATACACACTTGGGACTCTGGGGACTATATGACTTGAAATGACCCCCCGATTGATTCTACTTCCTGACTCCTACCCTCTAAGAGCAGGGGGTCAGCCCTGCAGGGAGGAAACCAGTGCTTGGACCACAATCTGTTTGCTGGGGGAGCAGAGGGAGGGTTCCAGGGCTGCTCTCCCCTGAGGGGGTGGGTGGCTGGCATCAGTGCCACCAACACCTGTGAGCCCAGGACCCTGAGTAACTTGATGCCCAGCTGGGTTGGGTACCAGGTGCCTGGCTGGCTGGGGTCTCCCCCTTCCCACCAAGGTGCCTATGACAATTAAGGGGGAGCCTGCCACCGGACACAAGGTCGACACCTGTTTTCTCATCAGGTCCTCTTTTTGCCTGGTGACATATGAGAAAGCTCAGGCTGAGGTTTGGGCCCTGCAGGTCCAGGCCACATGGGCAGCCAGCAGCTGGATGCCCACCCTCCCCACGGCCGCTTGGGTGATGGAATACAGTCAGGAGACCCGGGTTCACCAGGGAAGTCCCCTTTCAGCCGTCTCTGCTCTTTTACCCACTCTTCCATGGCCTTCTAGAACCTAGGGTCAACGCTTCCCATCCCCGAAACTGTGTCCATGACGCGCCTCCCCTCCCCTTCGCCACCATGTCTTTCATTTTGGCACACACACATACACATACACATACGTGTACATGGGAGTACGCACTGGATCCCCAGGCCACGCTCTACCCTGGAATGGGCTGAAGCCATCCCTGCCATTTGCGGCTGGCTGCTCCTGACCATTCCCTGACACCCTGTCTTCTGTACCCTGGTAGGTACTCACCTTCGACACGGAGCTGCAGGTCAGGCGAATGAGTCTTACCACTGGGCCCTGTGATGCGTTACGTACTCACAAGCACGCTACTGAGGCTTTCTCTGGTAATGCTTTCGGAGTACGGAAGTGAGGCTCAAAGTGGTTGAGACATCTGCCCAAGGTCACACAGCAAACGACAGAACTGGGATTCCTGCCCAGGCGGCTGGATGGTCGGGCGAGCCCCCAGCCCCCACAGAGGTCCAGAAACTGCTCAGGGGAGCCCCGCCTGCTAAGATGACCTTGGTCATCCTGCTGGGTGGAGGACTCAGTCCCTGTCCAATTTGCTAAGTGCAGGCTGACAGCAGGGAGCCCTATCGATGGCCTCCCTTGGCCTGCCCCCTGACCATCACAGACTGACAAGCAGGAGACCAGGTGGTCAGTCCACAGGGGAACCTACCAAATTAGGAACAGTGATAAATAACCCCCAGGGGCCAGACTCTTCCACTGCCCCCACTCCTGTCTTCCCCTCAGGTGTCCTCGGGAGGCCCATGGAGGGCAGGAGGTCACAGGCAGAACCCTTGTCCTCTGCCCAGCAGCTGAGGCTGATGGGAAGAGGTTGCCCAGGATCCTAGTAGGTTAGAGGCAGGGCCTGTGTAGGTGTGGTGGGGGGATGGGGAGGGTCTCTCTGGCTCAGCTGTGTAAGGAGTAGGCTCAGGCCCCGCCCACTACAACTGCCCGCCAGAGAAGTGTGTGCTTCTTGGGCGAGGAGGAGGGCGGGTCTTCTTGACCCACCCGGGAGTTTAGATGTCCACCAATGGAGAGGCGAAAAGGGACTGGCGCCCCCCGGTACGGGTTCTGGGGTACCGCCCCCCTACACACACACACACACACACACACACACACACACACTCACACACACACACACACGCACGCGCGCACCCAGCGCAGCTGTCTCTGAAATCATATCCGCCCTATGTTTTTTCGGCGGGAGTGTAAGATTTCCCCAGGGCGCCCCGCGGGCAGGCGGCGTGTCCACAGGTTCAGGCTCCCAACGGTTCTGGCCGAGGGCGTGACCAGCCCAGCGGACCGGCTTCCACTTCCCCCGGAGGGTCCCCGCCCCCGACCAGAGGGACTTCTCTATCCCTGGAAGCGCAGGCACCGCGTGCCGGAGGCTCGAAGGCACAACGCCCCCCCACCCCCAGGTCCCTTGGCCCCCCCGCAGAAAAAGATCTAGGGTGGGGGTGGGGGCAGGAGCAACAGCTGATTCCCCGCCCCCCCCGCCCTCCAGCCTGCTGGGAGGCCCGGACCAGCTCGCCCACTACGAGCTCGGGTCGGAGAACCAGATACTGCCCGCAGGGGCGCACGGTCCTCAGAGGCGCACGCAGCTGGGTCCCAGCGCTCACCCCGGAATCTTTGGCCCAATGGAGGGCGGGGAGTCAGGAGCAGGGCCGCGCTGGAGCAGAGCTGAGTAGGGGCGGGGGAGGTGGAAATGGGCGTAGCAGTGGACACCCAGCGTGTCACTGGGGTGCGGAAGCCGCAGACAGAAGTAACAGCAGCCAAGGAAGGGGCAAAGGTCCCAGAACGGAGAGAAGGGGCGGGCTGGGAAGCCAAGGTCCCAGAAACTCGGGGCCACGCGCCCTCAAGCGGGGCCCAGGGCCCAGGTGAGTGGGCTGGGGGCTACAGGATCGAGGTGTCAAGGGTGGGGTGGCGCAAGGCCAAGTGCAGGACAAAGGGAAGAAGTGGGTGTCGACACTGGGGGAGGGGTATCTACTGGCCGGGGTGGGACGGCTCTGACTGGGGCCACCCCCTTCCCAGACGGAGACGCGAGCGGAGTCTCGGGTACAAGGGGAAGGCTCCCACCGCCGTCCCGAGTCCCGAGAGCTTCTGGGGGACCCAGGCTGGGGTCTATGGCACCCAGTGACTCGGCCCGCGGGTGGGGCGGGGGCCGGGAGGAGGGGGAGGGGCGCTGCTCGGTGAAGCCAGGATAGAGTCCGGCAGCTTGGCTCAAACTTCTCGGAAGCCGCTGCGGCCGCGGCTCGGAGCTTCGGAAGCGGGGAAATAGGTGTTCCCCCGCCCGACGCCGGAGACACGGAGCCGGAGCCGGTGTCCCTGCCTGCCCCGCGGGGTGCGCTCACCCCACTCTCCAAGCTGAGTCCTTCCTCGGCCCCCTCCTCCCGCTGGGCTCGATCTTTCCAGCTTCCCAGTCGAGGGGGGCCGGTGGGTGGGGGGCCAAAGGTCTCTGGGGGGAGGGGAGAGGGACGAGGGGTCCTGGCTGGCGAGGGGGCGAAGAGCAGGCTCTTGGCTCCCGGGGGCGCCGTGGGGCGCGTGGTCCCGCCTCGGGGCCTCGGACTCACCTCCTGGTAACTCTCGTTGCGGGGGTTGAAGGTGCTGTCCACGGGCTGCAGGCGCAGGTTGAGGTGGGGGACCCTGTGCAGCCACACGACCCACCAGGGCGCGATGTACTCCACGCGCGCCGCCGGCATGGCTAGCCCGACTGCGGCCCACAAGCTGCCACGGCCGCCGCTCTGCCCGGCGCGCGCCCCGCCCCGCCCCGCCCTCGCGCCCGGGCCCCGCCTCAGGCCCCGCCCCCAGGACCCGGGCCACGCCCCGCCCTCGCGCCCGGGCCACGCCTCAGGCTCCGCCCCAGGATCCGGGCCCCGCCCCTCCCTCGTGCCCGGGCCCCGCCCCCAGGATCCGGGACCCGCCCCCGACGCCCCCGCCCGGCCTCCGGCGCGCCCCCTGGGTCCAAAGGTCCGGCGCTCAGGTGCATCTGCCTGACCCGGAGGTGACAGAGGTGTCTGGAGAGGTGGACAGCATTCCCAGTCCTTCAACTCTTTCTTGTTACGGGACCCCCGGCCTCAGGGTCTTCTGATTCATCACTAGTTACCAAGTCCGGACCTGAAGTGCCAACGAGGGCGAGGCTGGCTGTCCCCAGGGCTGGTGGTGAGAAGCTGAGCTCCTTCAGGGCTGCCCGACAGACCTGATGCGTGGAACAGGAGGGCACCGCATTCTCTCCGTCACTCATTCTGAATTAACTGCCAGTCATTGACTGGACGTCTCTCCTGCACAAACGTGCCGCTCTACCACCTGTGTGTGGCAGGCAGTCTTGGGCAGTGAGGACATTCCTGGGTCCTTCCTGGACCAGTGAGCGGAGCTGTGGTGGCGTACTGGTCACGGGTTTCGCTGCAATCCCCAAGGCCCCACGTTTGGAACTACCAGCCACTCTGCCGGAGAACGATGATGACAACGGGGCTTTCTATTCCCACGGAGAGTTTCAGTCCCTGAAATTCACAGGGGCAGTTCTAACCTTGTCCTATACTGTAGGATCTATAGGGCCAGTCTAAGTCGCAATCCACTCAGTGGCGGTGAGTTTTGGGTCTGAGCTGGTGGGGTTGGGTGGGCATCCCCGAGAATGGGCCCATGGAGCTGTTTAGCAGGGCAGGTAGGGGCCAGGAGGCAGATGCTCCACACTCAACATGCTGCTCCCTAGGAGATGGCCGAAGGTAGGTGGTGGAGGTGGAGCTGGAGGGTCAGGGCTGGTAACTGTGTTATTGACAAATGATAGGTCTGTCCCGATTCCCCACCCCCCCCGGGAAAGAAAGGTGACACTTCTGGGCCTGGTCTGCTGGGGACTTCCCAGTGGAGGACATGGGGCACTCTAGGCCAATCCCTCTTTCCCAAGATCCCATGTCCAGATCTCCCCGCATGGCCATGCTTAGCCAAGGGAGGAATAAATGGGGTCAGGCCTGCTGGGCTTCAGGTGGTGGCCAGGACAGAACCTGGGCCTGGTCAGGCCGTGACAGGATGAGCAGGGAGGGGTCCCCTCCAGAGGTCAGTCCAAACGTTCCATGTTTTCCTTCCCAGCTAGCTGCTGCTGGATGGACGCTGACGCATGGACACTGAAGTGCTATCGAAGACAACTGCCCCCTTGTGTGTTCTTGTCTTAACCTACGGAGGATGGCTGCTGGGCCTGGTTTTCAGGGTGCTGCTGGGGGTGGGGTGGTTTGGACCCCTAGCCCTTGGGGCTGAGAACAAACCATTGGTCTCCTTCCCCTAAACCAGGGGCTCTGGGGGAGTTCAGACAGAGCAGCTTCTGCCCCCTGGACAACAAGCAGATTTTACATTGATAGTGCCTGAGGCTGATAGGAAGGAGCCCTGGTGTCTTAGTGGTTACATGTTGGGCCGCTAACTGCAAGGTCAGCTACTCAAAACCACCACCGGGGCTCACTTAGAGCGTGATCCGTCTCCATGGACACCGGCAGCAAGGTGTGTACAACTCTTTCCCCTTGAACCTGACCCAGGTGCTGTCCTCTTCCATGCTGGCCCCTGAGTCCAGAGGTGCTGGTGCCTGCCACTCCGTCTCCCAAACATGCTCGGGTCCCTCATGGAGCCAGGAGTTGTAAGGCTTTGTTATTTCTTGAGGAAGAGATGAGAGTCCCACCTGTGACATGGAGTGCCTTGGGAGGCAAGGGAGGGCTGGAGAGGGAGGGCCTGGGGGAGAGTCCAGGCTGGAGCAGGGGCTGGATATGGGGGAGGATCAGGGAGAGGGCGCAGAGGAAGGGACCGGACGCAGACAACAACACTTGAATCAGCTGCAAAATCCCCCCTGGGGACTATACGGCAGCCACAGGCAGCTGAGCCTGTGTGCACCTGGCGAGAGTGACCATTCTAGAAACTTGCCCAGAGGCCCGTTGACCCAGAGCTGCGACCATGACACAACAAAGCAGAGCAGAAAGGGAGAGCCTTTCCAGAAGGCTGTACAACTCAGGCCAGGACTTCTTTAGGTGGTACATCTGTCCTCCCTGCTGCCAGCCATCTCAGGAAGCTGCAAAACATACCCATGTCCGACACAACTTAGGGTCTGGAGTCAGCCCTGGCTGCCCCAGGGCCCCAGCCGGAGGGGCAGCAGCCGATGAAAGGATGCCTTTTCTTGGCCCGGAGGCCGGCAAGTCCCTGCCCCGGTCAGTTTCCTAGGAGCTCAGACTTGTCTCTAGATCACGCGGCTGGGACAAAGCCGAGCAGGGCGCTGGAACCGCCCTCTGCCTTGGGAATCTGCTTTGGGAATCTTAAACGCCTGCAGAATGGTGCAACGGAGAACTGCTTCCCGGGCCACCCAGTTCCTTTCCGAGGCCAGGGAGGAAGGGACCAGGGCTGGGCCTGACCTGTGGGAAGCCAGCATGGCCCCCTGCTCCCTGCCAGATTCAGAAAGTGCCACCCACACTTAGCTTAGCCGTCCGTCCTTTATAGACCTACCTGTTCAAGGACTTCACAGACGGTGCTGGCCAGTTAGAAGCACCTTTAATGAGGTCCTTCCCTACAGTACCAACCACACCCTGTACCATTCCTTGTTCGGTGACGTCGAGTCGGCTCTGACCCATCGTGGCCCCATGTAGGACAGAACAAAACACTGGCTGGTCCTGCGCCATCCTCACCCGTTTCTTTGCCTGAGCCCATTGCTGCAGCCACGGTGTCGATCGAGCTCCTTGGGGGCATTCCGCACACTATCTAGCTTAAAAAATGTTCTTTTAATCAGGAAGGAAAACATCCACACCAACTTCAGGTGCTTGAGAGATAGTGATGGATTCTGAGGTCAGCCACGTGCAGGTATTGCCTGGTTACCGAATTGGAATTGACTTACGGGCAGTGGGCTTGGTTTGGGGTCCAGGCAACATTGGGTGCGAACAGGAAGGTCCAGCAGTTGGAACTCACAGCTCTCTGAAAGACGAGGCTGTGAAGACTCATCCCCTGTCATTGAGTCAATTCTGATTCACAGGGACTCCGTAGGACAGAGCAGAAAGCTCCCTAGGGTTTTGGAGACTAACATTGTACGGAGCTGCCTCCTTTCCCCGCTTTGCAGAGGGTCCCTGAGAATCAGGATGCATCTACCAATATGCGTTGGGCTCCATTGTTGTAGCATGGCGCCACCTTGTGGCCGATCTCTACGTGGCATCGTGCCCGCCTTTGAAAAACCCGCTCCTTGTAAACCTGCGGAGGGATTCCCAGGCTGTAAATCTTTACAGGAGCCCACAGCCTCAGCTTTTGGCGGGTTTGAATCACTGACCTTGCAGTTATCAGTCCAAACGCGCTTAAGTTTTCTATGAACTGTCAGGAGCTTTGGAAACTTTTGTGAAGTTCCAAGTCCGCTCCAACCCAGCGATCCCAACAGAACAAACCACCATACACCCTGTGGTCCTGTGGGATCCCGATTGTTTGAACCCATTGTTACAGCCACTGTGCCCAGCGTCTCACTGAATGTGAGAAACAGAAGGACTTCTCCCAAGCTGTCTCCCCAGAATATAGGCCAAATGTAGCTGCTGGCGAATGACTATACACTTGGAGGTCATCAGGAGTAGGTCAGGGGTCATTCTCCCTGAGGGCTATCAGCCATCTAGAGCCAGCAGACACCACTGTTTATCCCACAAGTAGGATCCACTCCCTTCTGATAAAGATAGTAGTTGGCTGTTTCCTTGTAGGAGACACCAGGGAGGTCAAACCCGCCCTAGGATAACCAAGGTGAGGCTGCCATCATGAATCTAGAATCTGCCCATTTTGTCACATGTATACCCCCAATCCCTCCTCTTCCTATTGCGTGTATGCCCCTAGACCACCCCCTCATTACTGTATTACCTATAGCACAGCCCCTTCCTGTGATGTATGTCCTCACCTGTAATGAGGGGGCTTGCAAGACTCGCTCTCCCTCCACGTGGACCAAGCAGGCATGAGGTGAGCATGCTACCATGAATTGTGTCTGACTCCATTAATTTCAATATTTCTCTTCTCTCAATAACTCTACTATAATCTTTATTATATCGCTTTGCTATTTTGCCTATAGGACCCGTAATGATGTGTTAGGGGTTGGCTTCCCCTGACAACTGAAGGTCGTCTTTTTCCACTGCCCTCTACATTATCAAGCATACTGGCCTCCTCCAGGGACTGGCTCCCGACAACACGCCCAAAGGACTTGAGACCAAGCCTCACCACCCTCACTGGTTCCACTTCAAGGGCAGATTTGTTCCCTTGACCACCATGGTCCTCCCGGTATTCATCACCAGCACAATTTAAATGCATGGTCCCTCTGGTTTTCCTTATTGTCCAACTCTCACAAACACGAGGGTGAGTGAGGGCCCAGGCACTCCTCAGACGGCCTTGCTTTCCAACCCTCGTACAGGGATCCTGCAGATTTAGCCACTGAATGCGTCACTTGATCTTCCACGAGCATAGATAATGGATGCCAGCGAGATGAGACCCTATCTTCTCTGTTCAGCATGTTACCGAATGGTCCAGTGGTGTCATCCATACTGACGGCTGCCATCGGTGCTCTTCATGTGCTGGCAGCCTCGGCTAGCATTCAGTGGGCTTAAACCAGTGACCTTATCGTCTGGCAGTGGAACACACCTAAGCTTGCTAGAAGTCCCAGGACCTTTTAAAAACCGTTAAATGGGGTCACTTCCACCAGGAGAAACAGGTACTTCTCCAGTTTAGCAAGTTGCAGGATCAGGAACAAAGCCTAGGGGTCAGACTGTGCTCCCAACCCTGTAGGCTTTGGGACCTGAGTAACATCCTTTGTGCACCCGCCACCACACTAGACCTAGGCATCTTCGTGTCAACATAAGATTTCTCACAGGCCTCTCCAGATCATAGCAACCCTACAGAGCAGGGTGGAACTGCCCCGGCGAACTTCAGACTGTAGTCAATCTTTTCAGGAACACAAGCTTGTCAGTAGTGGTGGTTTAAACTGCCCACCTTCCACAGCAGCTGAGTTCTGCCCAAGTAGCCCTGCTTTGGAATGCCTGCCCCAGGCTAACACCTGGGAATGTCTGACTGGCCAACTGTGGAATGTATGTTTGAATTTCAGCGTGGACAGAATACCGTTCAAAGCTGCCGCAGAAGCTGTACAGCCACAATGCTTACGACAAGATTGCATCCCACTTTATTACTGGGGTCTGTGTTGGGCTGCCAAGGTTGGGAGTTCAAGGTCAACCTCTCCTCCTGGTAAAAATTAGGCCATCTCAAGATTTAGTTTCAGAAAAGTCACAATTGATTTAATAGTGAACTTGAGAATGCCCTTCCCCCAAATCCGAGACTGTTTAATGTGTGAAAAGCACACAAGTGACGTCTCCCAGTGGTGGTGCTGTCTGAAGCCCATCTTTAGACCTGGAAACCAGCCCGACAGAACAGGCTGAGGGTCAGGTCCACAAAGCAAGGTCCCGGGGCAGCTTTGCTGCCTGGTCCAGGATCTGCACCCAAAGGCAGCTCGTTCCCCCGAAATGAGGCAGTCCCAGAGAGCAGCCTCTTCTACGACCCCCCCCCCACCAGGCAGCATTCATAATACTAGCTAAAAAAGGCTGGCTATAACCATCGCCATGGTGACCTGGTGGCATAGTGACCACGTGTCCCCACCAAGCACCCGTCCCCCGTCCCCACCAAGACAAAAGACATGGAAGAATTAAAAAGAATTTTTCTTTATTATAGTTTGCATCAGCTAGCCGGGTTCATTTCAGCTCCTTCACTGCCAGACCTGTGGGGAAGGGGACAGAGTGAGCCGGAGCAGACCAGACACCGAGGGTTTGCACCAACAAGAAACATGTTCTTCGCAGACTTCATAAACCTGCCTCTGGCCAAGGCCGCTCCCTTGAGGACCCCTCCCCTCCCCAAGGCAGGCAGACGGCCCCCGCCCCCCTACCCGGTCTTGGGGCCCACCTGGGGGCAGAGACTGCTTCAGCTTCTCGGCCTTCTCCTTGTCGGTGATGACCAGGGTGTAGAGGTACCTGCTGCACCGCACCTTGAACTTCACGTTATCCTTGTTCTTCTTGATCTTCACAGCTGCCAAGAGACCAGAATGAGCCACCACACTGCGTCACAGAATCAAAGCCACCAACCCGTTCACCTGCCGTCCCCCTGATTTCTGCCAACAATGGCCACACTGCTCCCTGCCCCGTGCCTCTCCATCCAGCCTCAAGGTCAAACTCTTAACAGCACACACCACCACTCCTCTTAAAAACAAGGAACCTGCAGACCTGCCTTCCCTGGCTCCTTGCCTCCAAGTCAGGCAAATCCACCCCCTCTCCACTCTGGTACAGTAACAGCAGTCTCCACCTGTGGCCAGTGACTCAGACTTGGCTGCTGCCAGGTCACCTTGGGAACCATGACCCCTTGCCCACCCCCCCAAATCCCCAATATAGAAACACAGCAGAAACCTGGCTTCCCAAATAAGGACAGACTTGTGATGACCCTGGCAGGGTTCTGGGGCTGTGCAGCCCCTGGAGGACATCACGCTTGGCAAAATGGCGGGCAGCCCGAGCGAGGACGGCCCTCAACAGATGGCCGGGCTGACACAGCGGCTGGGCACAGGGACCATTGTGAGCACGGTGCAGGACCCGGCGGGCTTTTGCTCTGGAGCACACAGCAGTATCAACACAATCTCCCTGTGCGCAGACAGCCTGATCTGTCTCCCACGGAAAGACACAGCTCGAACTGCTGACCCACTGTGTCACCCACACCTCCATGTGGCCCTGTGGGAGGAACAGGGCTGCATGGACAAACCCACCAGCTGCTCTGCAGGAGAAAACCAGCCTGCCTGCTCCCACAGGAGTCCAGTACAGGGCCAGTATGGTCAGAACGGGCTCCCCAGCTTGGCTCAAGAAAACTCAGGCTCCCAATCCCAGGACTTAAGCACACACACACTTCCTGCCCACCCACCAAAGCAGACCAAGGTAACCAAGAGCACCCCCATACAGCCCAACCTATGCCCTGAACCGCTCCGCTCACGGAGTGAGGTAAATCACAGGATGCTGGTCTGTATCCGAGTCCGCCCAAGGCACAGGCCATGTGGAATTGTTTCCAAGTGAGCCATCCACTCAAACCAAGAGCCCAGGACTGCATTGCTTCCCCACCATGTCAACATGACCAGGTCAAGATTCCCCCAGCCACATGTGCAGTCTCTGAACGATGGAACCATCTTTCTTTGGAACCCTGACCTCCGTGTGGCAAGGAGACAGGACGTAGGTGGGATTCAACACCCTCACCAGGGCTCTCGGTGTCCTTTTAAGGGTTGCCACCACCATTACCCTCCAGGGGACAGACACAGAGGAGCGAGCACAGGGGGTTCTTCCAGCGACAGACCTGGCCCCAGAGACAGCGGAGAGATACCCCCAAGACCACCCCCCTTTGCACCTAAACTGTTGAGTGACTGCCTGTATTTCAGCCACAGTGGTCACATGTCTGCTAGCTGCTTGAAGCCCCTGCTGCTCTGCAGAAATGGCTTTCCACCCCGCCACAAGCACGTGCAACTGCGGACACCCACAGGGGCAGTGTGTGCTGTCCCACAGGGTAGCTACTTAAAATGACAGACACTACTCCCACCCAGGAGCTGCAGCCTAACTGGCCGAGGGCAGAGCCAGGGAGACACTCAGCGTGATCTGACTCAAGCTGACATGAGAACCTCATCTCTGTACAGCGGGGCCACTCCCACACCCATTAGGGCACCTGCTGACAGTGCCACCAGATCCCATGTGTACCCTCAGGGGGGACCACCACGATGATGCCCCTCTTTTACACCCCTGAACAGCTTATGAGGGGCCCTGGGGCATTGTGGTTGTTTGGGGCTGCTTCACTACAAGAGATCGTGTTCCAGACCACCAGCTGCTCGGCTGAAGATGCCTGCAGTCACAGGGTTGGGAACTCACAGGGCAGCTCTACCCTGCGCCAGAGGGTCCCTGTGAGCCAGCTGACCCCAGGGCAGTGCGTTTGGAGGTGGATCTTCAACTGCTCCTGGGGATTGCGCACACACCGTGGTGCCTCCACAGGCACGGAGCATTAGAAATGGCTGGTGTCTCGCCAGACCCCAGCATCAGGGACTTCAGAAAGTTCCCGAAAAATCTCACTATCAGAAGGTGGGTAGAAAAGGGGAACCCATTATAAGGATCTACATATAACCTCCTCCCTGGGGGATGGACAACAGAAAAATGGGTGAAGGGAGACATCAGACAGTATAAGCTATGACAAAATAATTAAATTTATAAACTCCCAAGGGTTCATAAGGTAGGAGGGGAAAAAATGAGGAGCTAATACCAAGGGCTCAAGTAGAAAAATATTTTGTGGACCGTGATAAGAGTTCTGAGCCCCCATCGTGGGAGGCTGTGGGCTGCTGTCCGATACAGCTCTTCTTTCATTTAGCCCTCACTGCGTCCAGGACAAAGTGGCAGGAAAAGAATGGGCTGAGTGGTGCTGGGGTGGCACAAGGACCAAAGGGGCATCTCATGGACAAGCGGGCAAATCTCCTTCAACTGATGCCCACAAGGTCCCGCAAAGCCTCTCAGCTGGACACCACTGTGTTGTAGTCTGAACCGAAGACACATGAAACCAGGGAGAGCACAGCACCACATCAGCTTTTAGGCCAGCAGTTTGAAACCACCAACTGACCCATAGTCTCAGAAACCCTGTCCTCTGGGCTTGCTACCAGCGGTCACTGGCAGTTTGGTTTTCCCAGACTCCCTGCCGCTTGAGTCTTCTCTGCAGAGCGCACCTACTGTGCACACACCCAGAATGGCCTTCCCGAATCCCACAGCAGAAAAGGCTCTCCAAGAACTCCTGTTACTTCCCGCTGGCCAGGCAGGCTTATGTGCGTGGGGGTCTGGACTAAGTGCTCCCTGACAGCCCCCAAGCCCCAGGCCTGCACACATGCACGTGACCGCCATCTTTCAGGGCCCACTTACACTTGGCGTCCTTTCGCCGCGCCGTGAGCAGGAAGTCCTTGATCTCTTCGATTTTGCGAGGCTGCAACAGAGCGGAACGCGCACAAGAAATGGTTGGAGAGGTGCCTCCCAATAAAGACAAACCACCCACCCCGTCCTCCTTCGGAGCAGCTCCAGACAACAGAAAAAGGGGTCGGGGGTGGGGCGCAGGAAAGTCGTCTCCCACACATTCCTGCCCCGCGTGGCCCGGTGGCCGTCGTTAGACGAGTCGGTGTCGACACGTTCGTTAACCAGCAAACCCTGCTCCGTTTACTTCGGCGGCCGCGCTCTGCTGCAGCCCCCGGTTTTTGTCCGCACCCCCAATTACCAACCACGCAGAAGCGTCGGACTGGCCCCGGAGCCCCCTGCCCTCGACCTCGCCACCCCCTCGGCAGACCCGCACGCTCGGGGATCTCGCTAGGACACGCGTGGCGTCTGGCCACTGCAGAGCCGACCACCCCTCTGGGGTCTCGGGGGACCCTGGGGAGGCCCCTCGTGCGCTGCCGCCGGGCCCGCTCCCCAGGGAAGGTTCCCGACCCGGGCCGTACTCACCATGGCGACGAGGCGCGGACCGGCACCTGCGGGGGTGGGGGGAGACATTCCTTGGCATTACTAGGGCTCACGGACAGACGATGACCCGCCTCCCTCCACATACCAGCCCCGTTGCACCCCAAGTTCTCTCCCCCTACCCTCGATCTAATCCCAGGGACCCCGAGTTTCACCAGGCAGAGGATTGCCCCGGATTAGACCCGCTTCCCACGTACCGGCCGGGACACTCACAGCAAGCCGCAAGAAGCGAGGAGGGCGGAAGAGGCCGGGACTTCCGCTTCCGCTCCGTTAAGGCCTCCCGCGGAGGAAACGGGCTACGGCCTCCGCCTTGGGTCAAGATTCATCCAGGCGTCCGTCCATTTGAGCACGACTGCCACCTGCTGGTCCAGATGGATGACTGCAGCGCCACAAACGCCTCTGCTCCCTCTTTCTCCCTCATCTTTCCCCTCCTCTCCCCGGTTCCCCATCCCTCCTCTCCTTCCCCCACCACCGCAGCCCCCGAAATCTCCCCAGCGTGTCTTCGTTCCGATTCAAGGAGCCCTCATGGGGTAGTGAGTTCTGCGTTGGGCTGCCAACCTCAAGGTCAGCGGTTCGAACTCACCAGGTGCTTTGCCTGGGGAGGGAGGAGGCTGCCTGTCCACTCCTGGAAAGAGTTATGGTCGGTCGGGGGTCCCTAACCTCCCTAGGAGCCCCAGTCGCCTCCAGGGCAGCGAGTTTGGGTTTCTTGTTTGTTTGAATTCTGATTCAGCAGAGCGGACAGTTTACTGCGTGTTAGGCGTCATGACAGAACATCCTCATTTGTTTGAAGACTCTTCTAAGGCAGTGTGACTCTTTCATACTGTTCCTCTTGTGGTGGTGACCCCCACCCCCACCACCCGACCATAACATTATTTTCGTTGCTACTTCATCGCTGTCATATTGCTACTGTTGTGATCCCGCGACCCCTGTAAAAGGGTTGTTTGACCCCCAAAGGGGTGGCGACCCGCAGGTTGAGAACCGCTGCTCTATGTCCCTTTGGCTGCCCTTTCCGGCGTCCCTCATCTCTCTTTCTGGTTTCTTGACCCGCAGTTATGGGTCATGCCCAACAGGCTCTCCGGCTTGCCGCCACGCCCCCTTCCACACTGCTGCTCCCAACCCCTCTGAGAACTGTTGTTGTTGCTAAGTGACATGGAGTCGGTTCCAACCCATAGCATCCCTCTCGGTGCCCAACACAGCCCTGTCCTCGCCATCCGCCATCCTCACAACGGTGCCTGTGCTTGAGCCCGTAGTTGCAGCCGCTGTGTCCACCCGTCTCCTGGAGGGCCTTCCCCTTGGTCACCGCCCCTCTGCTTTACCAGCAGGATGTCCTTCTCCTGGTCGCTCCTGACAGCATGTCCGAAGTACGTGAGATGAAGTCTCGCCATCCTTGCCTCTCAGGAGCGCTCTGGCCGTGCTCTTCCAGGACAGGCGTATCTGTGCTTTTGGCTGTCCGTGGTACGTTTGATCGTTTTCATCAGTACCACACTTCAAGTGCATCTTCAGGCTTCTGTAGTCAATATACAACTTCCACATGCATACGGGGGTGACTGAACATACTCTGGCCTGGGTCAGTTGCACCTCATTCCTCAAAGTAACATCCTTGCGTTTCAATATTCCTAAGAGGTCTGTGCAGCAGATGGACCCAGCGCAAGGCGTCCTGTGGTCTCTTGACTGCTGCTTCCAGGAGCATGGAGGGTGGATCCCAGCAAGACGAAATCCTTGACCACGTCAACCTCGTCTCCACTGATCGTGATGTTCCCTGTCGGCCAAGTGGTGAGGGCTTGGGTCTCCTTCATGCTGAGTTGTACGCCAAAGATGACTCCCAACCGCCGGCTGGCACTGTTTGGAGCACGGTCCTCCTGTGGGCCCTGAGCTAAGCGCTTCTCCCACATGACCTCCTCTGGCCCTTACGCAGGCTTGAACCAGGATGGGCCATGGTTACGACTCTACCCACTCCACACACTGTCAAGACCCAGGCCTGGGAGAGGTGACAGTAGGACGGGAGCCCAGGTGGGTCTTCAGGAGGCTTCCAGACAGACAGCCAGGCCTGCACTGTACAAGCTGGCCAGCTGCTGGAAGACCCTTGGCAGTGCCTACCCCTCCTCGCCTGCTCATAGTGCCTTGAGCCCATAGATGAAGGCAGATCTTTCCAGGGAGCCTTTGGAAAGCCTGTGGATATTGATTTGGGTTTTTTTTATCCTTCACTTTCATTTTATTTTTAGCCGCTGTCCCAATGCCTATATTTTATTATATCCTTGAATTTAATAACTGCCAATTTAATAACTGCACTCAAGCCAAAACCAAACTCAAAGCCGTCAAGTGGATTCCAACTCACAGCGAGCCTGGAAAACAGAGGCCGGCTGCCCCGCCATGTCCCCCAGGCGGTCCTCTTTCCAGAAGCACACAGCAGCATTTTGTTCCCCCTGTGACTCCGCTGGCCGGTGGGTGCGAGCCGCCAACCTTTCAGTTGGTGGTCAGGTGCTTAACTCCTGCGCCACCACTGCTTGGTAACTGCCCGACAGGGTGGAAGTACTTTGAGCTATGATTACAGAATGTCTCACAAAGCCAGAGAGTCTTGCAGGCCCAAGCTCCTTCCTCTCTTTCTTCCATGAGTCAGGTCCCTGTTGAGCATCTTTCTGGGGGTGCTGGGGGGACAGGGAGGAAGAAGCCAACTGTGCCTGCTCTCGGGGAGATCGCAGACCCTGAATGTATTAACATGTGTGTGTGGTGTGAGCCATCAAGCTGATTCTGACTCAGGGTGACCCTATGGGACAGGGCCATTCTTCCATCTCAGCACCCACCCATTCATCCATGCAGCCACCCCTCCTTCCATCTACTCCCATTCATCCATCCTCCCATCACTCATCCATCTTTTCACCTTGCCCTCACTCTCAACCTCCTCCACCACCACCTTCGCTTCCACGTCCACAACCACCAACATAACTACCACCACCACCACCACCTTTACTTCCACCACCACCGCCAAAATCACCACCACCTCCAAAATCACCACCCCGCAACTACTACCACCTCCACCCCCACCACCAATCACTACCACCACCACCATTACCACCTCCACCACCTCCACCACCACCACCTCCATCACCACCACCACGTCCACCACCACCACCACCACCTCCTCCACCACCACCACCTCCACCACCACCTCCATCACCACCACCTCCACCACCAACTCCACCACCACCACCACCACCTCCACCACCACCACCACCACCACCTCAACCACCACCACCTCCACCACCACCTCCATCACCACCACCACCACCTCCACCACCTCCACCACCACCACCACTATCACCACCACCACATCCACCACCTCCACCACCTTCACCACCACCACCGCCACCATTACCACCTCCACCACCACCACCACCATCACCACCTCCACCACCACCTCCATCACCATCACCAATCACTATCACCACCACCACCTCCACCACCTCCTCCACCACCACCACCACCACCACCACCACCACCACCACCTCCACCACCACCACCACCACCACCACCACCACCACCACCACCACCACCACTACCACCACAACCACCACCACCACCACCACCTCCACCACCACCACCACCACCACCACCACCTCCACCACCACCTCCACCACCATCACCACCTCCACCACCTCCACGACCACCACCACCACCACCACCACCTCCATCACCTCCATCACCTCCACCACCTCCACCACCACCTCCACCACCACCACCACCACCACCACCACCACCACCCTCTCCTCCACCACCACCACCACCACCACCACCTCCACCACCACCACCACCACCACCTCCACCATCACCACCACCACCTCCTCCACCACCACCACCACCACCACCACCACCACCACCACCACCACCACCACCTCCACCACCACCACCACCACCACCACCTCCACCACCACCACCACCACCACCTCCACCACCACCTCCACCACCTGCACCACCACCTCCACCACCTCCACCACCTCCACCACCACCTCCACCACCTCCACCACCACCTCCACCACCACCACCACCTCCACCACCACCACCACCTCCACCACCACCACCACCTCCACCACCACCTCCACCACCTCTACCACCACCTCCACCACCACCACCTCCACCACCTCCACCACCACCTCCACCACCTCCACCACCACCACCTCCACCACCTCCACCACCTCCACCACCACCTCCACCACCTCCACCACCACCATCACCACCTCCACCACCACCACCACCACCACCCCAATTACCACCTCCATCACCACCACCAATCACCACCACCACCACCAACCACCACCACCTCCACCTCCACCTCCACCTCCACCTCCATCTCCGCCACCAACAGCAACTACCACCTCCACCACCACGTTACCCTCAAGCTATTGGTGGTGGAGAGATGGGAAGGATGAGTGGGAGACTAGGGAGCTGGAAGGATGGATGGACGGCTAGAGGTAGAGGACTGGGTGGATGGGTAAATAGCTGCATGGACAGATGAGGGAGGGAGGGAGGGATGAACTGATGGAGAGATGGATAGGTGGAAGGAGGGATGGCTGGCTGCCTGGAGGCAGAGATGGTGGGAGAGATGGAGGGATCGACAGTTGGAAGATGAGTGGAGGAAGAGAGGGATGAGAAAGGATGAATGGAGAAGCAGAGAGTTGGAAGGCTGGAGGGATGAGTAGCCCCAAAGCAGTGCCTGGCACTTAGTAGGTGCTCAAAAATCTCTCTTGAGTGAGTGCCTGGTACTTTTCCCCATGTGGCACCAACAGGCCGGGGGCTGGGGGTGCGGGAAGGAGGCGGCTGGGCCTCTTCTCCCTGTTGGCAGCGATCCCAGCGAAACAGATGTTCGCCTTCTTGACTGGTACGATTTACGGGAACATCGACGCAGAGGAACAACACACGAAGGGCCATTTGTTCAAGTTCTGAAGGTTTTCTCAGCTCCCCACGGCAGGGAAGGTGGGGTGTGTGTATGTTTGGGCGGGGGCCCCAGTAAAATCAGGCGCCATTATTACAAGGGGAATGACATGGGGGTGGGGGGTGCTTCCAGTGCTTCATGGGCAGGCCAGCCAGGTCGTGCTGGGACATTCCAAGGGACAGGACTTCAGGCAGCGGGTGAGGCCGGACGCTTGCCCAGGGAGACACAAACATGTCTGGAGGGAGATTGTCCTTCTGAGTGGTAGAAACAATGTCCCCTGAGATGCCAGAAACCAAACAGCTGAACGCACTGCCCTGGAGGCGGAAGGCACCAAAGGGAGAGAAGAAAAGGCAGGGGTGGGGTGGGGTGGGGTGGGGGTGACAGCTGAAACCAAAGAAGGGTCTCTCCAAGCCTGTCTCCAGAGCCTGTTTGTATCAGCATTACTTGCGGGCTGGCCCAGACTGACCACATGCAGCTTCTCTGAAAGAGGAGTCCAGGATGCCCCCTGGAGGGATGTCTCCCAGGAGGGTCTTGAGATGGGAAGCTCTGAAAGGGTTTAGAGGGTCCCTGGTTGGCGCTGAAGGCTGGGGGCCTGGGCAGGTCCCTGTGGCCGTGAGGGGTGCCGCCCTGGCTGGACTCTGCAGGACTGGAGGCTTGGGGAAGGGACAAGGCGACTGCTGTGGCCTGCGAGGCCAATGGGGAATCGGTGGCAGGGTGGTCAGCGAGTGGAGGGGGTTGGTCGCCGGCGCTTCCTTCCAGCTCCGGGTGGGGCATCAAGCTGTCAGGCTGGTCCAGGGCTGCCCAGCAGAGACAGGCAAGGCACACAGCCTTCTCCACCTCTGTGCGAGTCTGGGTCGACTAGAGAAACAAATTCATAGACACACATATGCGTGTAAGGTAGAGTTTTATGTCAAAGAGTAATTGTACATTAAGAAAACATCTCCCCCCCAAAAAAGAAAAGAAAACATCCCAGTCCAGTCCAGATCAAGTCCATAAGTCCAATATTAACCCAGATGTCCGATACTAGTCCATAAATTCCTCTTTAGACTCACACAGCCACGCAATGATGCCGAATGCAGGAAGATCACAGGCCGATGGGTGGAAAGTCTTGTGGGTCCTATGGCTGTGGAAGTTTCTCAGTGCTGGTATGGGTCTCCACGTGGCTGCTCCAGGGCTCTGGCGTAGCTCCACGTGTCTCGTCAGCAAGCGTGTCTCCCAGGGTGTGAGCCCATGTCCCACCTCATCAGGTCATCAAGCGGCAATGTGATTGACAGGCTGGATTCCACCCCTTCACTCCTAAGTCTCAAATGGACACTAGATGATGTAATGACCACTCAGCAGTCCGCACCCGGCCACCGTGACGGCTAAGCCTTTTGGATGTCTTTCCTCCGTCATCGGGGATGTGTTGGGAGCAGGGTCAGGATTGGCCCGACGCTTGCAGCCACGGGGAGTCCGTCTCCCAGGGCACCATCAGAAAGAGGCTTGGAGGACCTGGCTCCCGAAGAGCGTCTTATCCCAGTGGATGCTGCGCTCATATGCCACCCGAGAGGAGACAGTAGGCCTGCCCCGGGGGGGCTCCGAGGTTGAACATTTTGAGAACTTGTTTGGCAGTTCCAGCAGGGGAGTACAGCTACCCTCGACTGCAGGACAGCCCTCCTTCTATCCAGAAGGCTGTCCTCTTGAGCCAAGTAGGCAGCTTTGGGAGGGATGCATTTGGAGCAGTGAGGGATGCAGGAGACACGTGCCTGGCCAGCCAGGTCAGTGGAATCAAGCCTGGCGATCCATGGGGTGACAGATGTCACAGCCAGATTGAGGCTGGAAACAAAGGCCTCATCCTCCCAGGGAGGGGCCGGTGCGTCCCACCCACCAACCTGTATGGCTGCCAGCGGGGCGCTTAACCACTGAGCCACCAGGGCTCCTCGGAAGACCTGAGACCCTCCACATTTCTTTGATTTCACCGGCCCATCCACTCAGCATGTGGGCAGCATGTGTGCACGGCCCAGCTGGGCATCAGAGCTGGGTGGGTGTCTGGCTGGAGGCACTTCTGGGGAGGGGGGGGAATCTGGCATGAGCAAGACAGAAGCCAAGCCCTGGGGGTCTCTGTGCACAGAGCTGAGACCCCCTCCTCTGCAAGGAATCAGAGGGTCCTGGAGAAGGATGGATGGGGGAGAAGTGACTGAGCAGGTACACGGCTGCTCCCCAGGACCTGGGCGATCAAGGAGTGGCTGTGCCCTTTCTTACCTGCCCATCCAGCTGCTGTCTGCCACCTGGCAAGGTGGGCAGGGCTGTTCCCTTACATAGCACTTGACTTCTGAGAGGAGTCTGCCTCTGGGTGGAGGGACGAGAAGGGGTGAGGTAGGGGACCCCGGCCCTGTTCAGAGCTTCCTTTTCAGCCCTGGTCTGACAGGCTGATGAGGCAGCTGGAGCAGTTGGCTTGTTCATCACAGCTGATGAAGCCTTCGGTGCCGCCTCCTGGGGAGGCAGGGAGGGCCGGCGAGGGAGGGAGGAAGGATCTGCAGCTGGCTGTCTACTTGACCTCACCCTTGGACTTGATCTAAGAGCAGGGACCTGGGTGGGGTTGGGAGAGGGCAGGTGTATGTGGCTGGCTGGGGTCACACCAGGGGGAAAGCCTGCGGGGAGTACAGCAGCGGGCGTGGGTGGGTGGGGTGGTTTCAGGAGGAGACAGACAGACAGACACCACTATGGGGTGAGTGCCTGCAGGGGTGGGTCTGCTAACAGGAAGGCGAGTGGTCAAACCCACCAGCTGGTCCATGGGAGACAGATGTGGCAGGCAGACTGACAGCCATGGAAACTCCCAGGGGGCAGTTCAACTCTGTCCCCTAGGGTCGCTGTGAGCCAGGCCTGACTCGCCGGTGGTGGGTTTGGTGACACGGTAACAAGCAGCCAGTTCCAGTATACCAGCCACGGTGTCTGCCTCCGCCAGAGGTTGGGGGCTGGGCGAGGGAAGGGGAGGGGCTGGTGAGTGGACATTCCGGAGCTGGGGCTTCCCTCCACCCTCCCGTGGTCAGTCGCTGCCCAGTCCACTCTGCTGGACCACCCTAGCATGCCAAAGTAGAACTCTGCCACTGGGTTTTCAGTGGCTGATCTTTCATCTTTCAAAACTAGATCAGGCTTCCGGCTGGACTTGAACCCCCAACCTCTTGGTTAGCAGTTAAGCCCATTCCTCGTTGGCACACCCCAGGGACATCCTGAGTGTTGATGTGCAGTATGCCCCGGCCTCCCCTCGCCCTGCCCCCCTGCATGGCCCCAAGGGGTCTCTTTGGATCTAGCCTTCGACCTGGAAGGAGTAAATAGAAGGTGAGGGGGCCGATTTTCCAATCGAGAGAGCGCAGGGGTGTGGGAGCTCACCCCAGCCTCCTGGACCTTGGGGCCATCCCTCATCTTAATGAGCTCATCCGCATCTCGTTTGCTAATGAGGAATTTAATGGTGGCAGGCTGACAAGCGAGACTGAGAGGGGAAACAGGAAGGTCGTTAGGAAAATGAAGTGTGTAGCTAAAAGCCACACCACTGCCATCCCACTCTGCCAACCCTGAGTGCCCGGCCCCAGCGCTTGAGAAGTGGGCAGCAGGGACTGTCCGGAGCAGGCTTCAAAGCGGGCTGGACCTGGGGGTTGGCATCCCCGGACAGAGGACACCCTGACTCTGCTCTGCTTCCATCCTCCCAGGCGTCCCTTCTGCCTCTCCTCTGGGCTCTGCCAGCGAAAGCTTGCCCTTCTGAGACCCCGCCAGGGCACCTCCCTTTGGAAATCCTGCCTGCAGCCCCAGATGGGTCAGGGCCCACGTACTTTGGACATGCTCCCAGCTCCTACCTCATGGAGCTAGCCCGCCACACCTCCTCTGCCCTTCTCCACCTCGGGTTCAGGGCTGTGCCGTTCTCCTCGCGTGCGGAATGCTGATCACCAGCCCCAAGTGGTGGGTGCAGAGCACGCTTTGCTGCGAGATGAACGAATGAGCCCCTGAGTGGCTAGAGGGGCATGGGAGGGATCGACAGCAGTCCAGACGCTGGCCAGCTACTGGGCGTGAGGGCAGGGACTTGGAAACAGAAGAAAGATCCCTTCCCTTAGACTGTTCAGCACGACAGACGGAGGGAAGTTAGAACAGAGAGAGCCAGAAATCTCCCCTTTCCTTCTTCCCCGGAACAGAGACTCTCCAGAAAAACGCTTCCAAATCCCACCTTG
This sequence comes from Tenrec ecaudatus, assembly GCF_050624435.1. Taxonomy (NCBI): domain Eukaryota; kingdom Metazoa; phylum Chordata; class Mammalia; order Afrosoricida; family Tenrecidae; genus Tenrec; species Tenrec ecaudatus. The sequence goes on along the minus strand of NC_134539.1, from coordinate 152,191,144 downwards.
CCCTGCAGTTACCTGCGGCCCACGTGACTAACTTACAACCAAGGGGGCGGGAGGAGGAGGAGAGGTGTGTGCGGAACCTCTGGGAAGGACCCTGTGCCCACCTCCTTCCCAGTAGTGGGGGAGGAGAAGTCAGCTCTCATTTACTCTCCACTGCTCATTGGGGTTTCCATGCTCAGCTGAATCCCACCCTAAGTCACACATATATGTACACATATATGTATATGTGCATATGTTTAGGCATATATGTATAGATAGAGGCATATATGTATATATATGTATCTTATGTACAGGTATACAGGTATATGTATATATGTAGGCATAGGTATATGTGTGTATATATGTATAGGGGTGTGTGTGTATATATACACAACAGCAAGAGAAAAAGCTCAGACATCCACCAGACTCAAAGAGAAGCGGACAATGTAGATCATGGAGACCAGCACCGAGCAGGGGTAGCCCAGAGGGGTGTAGAAGCTGGGAGGAGCAGCCCTGTGTGGGATGGAGTAGCCGCTCTCTCAGCCTGTGCTCAGCATCCTGAGAGGAAGAACAGGGGCTGGACCAGCACCCTGCCACCAGAGGACCTGGTGTGACAGCACAGCTGGCCTGGAGGGGCATGTCTTCTCCACTGCTTTCCCCAGGTGGGAGGGCCCTCCATCTATCCAGGCTGGTTTCCTGGGGTCAGTCTGTCGGCCTGTGGGTGTGTGGGCAGCTTGGCCCCGTGAGTCAGGGGGCGGGGGTGAGTACAGAGGGACAGCTGGGTGAGGGCTGTGGAGGACAGAATTCCAGGATGACCCTCAGTGACCGACACTCCCTGGGAACCACCTCCCTATGGGTGTGGCTGGAGCCTGCCACCGGCTCCTAACTGCCCACCAGCCGAGGGTGAAGGTGAAGGGGTTTGGCCGGTGGGATGGAGGTCCCAGCTGGCTGACTTTTCTCAGATAGGAGCTCACAGAAACCATGCCCATGCGCAGCCCCAGCCCAGTGTGTCAGGGCAGAACTGCACCTCACAGGGACTCTTGCAGAGGCGGAGTGTCTGGACATGGGTCACCAGGCCTTTCTTCCCGGGTCCCTGTGGGTGGACTCGACCTTTCAGCCTGTTTGGGGACTCCAAGTTAATTAAGGAAAAAAAAAAAGAGGGAGAGGCTCATGGTGGCCCTGACCCCATCAGGCGGTGCCTGTAAAATTGGTGCTAGAGGTCAGGTACTCTGGCTGGCCTTGAGGAAGTGAGCAGAGGTGGGTTCTACCGCTGCCAGGAGGAGAGTTGTGTTAATAGCCACCTGAGCTCCAGAGAGGACACCCCTCCCCACCTGCAGATGAGACCCCTGCCCCAGCCCAGGCCTTGACTGCCATCCTGGGAGACTCTGGGTGAAAGGTCAGTGAAGCCAAGCCTGGACTTCTGAGCCCTGGCTGCCATGGTGAGGGGTCCCCATGGCTTGTCTTCCACTGCTGAATCCGTGGTCATCTGTTACCCAGCGAGCGAGTCCAGCCCCACAGCCTGCCTTGGTCCAGCTCCGTGCGGGGCTGAGGTTACCGCTCCTGGTGACAGGCCAGTGAGAGAGGAAATGGAAACCCAGGATGGGGCCGATTGGAAGCCATCACCATGGCCAACAGTGGTGCTCAGCGTCCCCATGATCGATCACCCCGGCAGATAGTCTCCAATCTCGGAATTACAGGAGGACTTTGTCCATTTGGGCTGGATCACTCCCCCTCCCCTGGCCACCCCCTCCGCCTGGCCTTTATTTCTTTATGCTCACAGGACACAATAGATTCTGAGTAAGGAGTTAGCCAGAAGCTGAGGCATTTAAAGAGATGGGGCTAATCATTCTAATTGAAATCCGATGCCAGAAGTGGGAAGCGCTCCCAGGGATGCTGCTGGACCTCTTATCTCTCTGGAACAGGGACCAAAGCCTGCCCTTGGCCTGCGATGGACCAGCCGAGGGAGGGCCTCCTGGAACTGCCCCCCCCCCAATTCTTGCTCCTCAAGGGTTGCTGGGAGGCCCTGGTCAGCACCGGGCAGGCTCTTCGGTTCTTAAGCTCTGCATTCCCATGTCCAGCACGTTCCTGAGGGCAGGCGATAAGTCCTTCACCTCCCGTTTGCCATCTGGCAGGTCTCCTGATCTGCTAACTCAGCGAACACCAGCAAATCAACCAATCAACGTAACCAACAAGCTAAAACCAAACGCACTGCCCACTCATCGTGACCCCGTAAGGCAGAGTAGCACTGCCCTTGTGTATTTCCCAGAGGTCACTGTTTGTGGGAGCAGAAAGCCCCGTCTTTCTTCTGCAGAACAGCTGAACTTGCCAACCATGTGGCTCACAGCCCAATCCATAGCCATGATGCCATCAGGACTCCTGCACCCCAGCAGGGGTTGATTTTTGCCTCCCCCCCCCCCGAACATAGGACAATGTCTGACGATGTTTGGGGCTGTCGCGATTTGGGAGGAGGGTTCAGGATCACCGAGGGAGTAGAGGCTGGGGATGCTTCTCAACACCCTGCCGGGCACTGGTCGGGTCCCCCAGAGCAGAATGGTCTGGCCCTACATGCCCAGAGCTTGGAGGATGAGGAACGCTAAGCTCCTCTCAGCCTTTACGTTTGTTTTGTAACTTTTCCTGTTGAATCAGTTGGGGGTTTACATGTCCCCTAATCCATCTCGTACTTAACTTACCCCATTTATCCTCTCTCTCAAGAGCTTGCAGCCCAAGTCATTCTGGAACCCAGCTCTTCTTGTAGACGAAGCAGTGGCCCCAGGTGAGGGGCTTGGGAGCAGTCAACTGGGACGATCACACACCCACGCGCACACAAACACACACACACACACACGTTTCCTCTCCTGCCTAGTTCTGTCCTGTTGTCCTTCAGGATTCCCTGGACATCGGGTCCTGCTGGAGTCCTGTGCACACCTCGGCCTGTGCGAGGCGTCCTCCCGCAGACCCGCAGGGACCCTCTGCCTGTGAGATGGTCTTAGCAACTAGCATTCCCCGCTCAGAGCTTCTAGCCTGGGATGAAGGACCCCTGGAGGCACTGTGAGGGTCAGGGCTGGGCTGCTGACTGGAAGGCTGGTGGCTCAAGCCCCCCGGCTGCTCCGGGGGAGAAAGAGGTGGTGGTCTGCTTGTAAAGGCCTTTAGCCTCGGAGACTCTTGGACGTTGACTGTTCTGTTCTATGGTTGGCAGCAACTGGACGGCAGTGGGTAGTCTATGATGATGAAGGTTAGGACAGTGGTTGCCCTTGGGGTGGGCATTGACTTGGAAGAGCATGAGGGGGCTTCTTGGGGGCTGCTCAATTTCTTCATCTACATGTTGACTGGTGGGGGACTTCACCTTGGGAAAACTTGCTGTGCTATATACTTCATAAAACCCCCAACTCACTGCCATCAAGTGGACTTCAACTCACAGCGACCCCCCCAGGACAGACTAGAACTGTCCGTGTGGGTTTCCGAGACCGAACCTGTTTATGGGAGTAGACAGCCTCGTCTTTCTCCTGCCGAGCAGCAGGGTGTTTGGAACTGCTGACCTTGCAGTAAGCAGGCCAACTCGTAACCCACTACACCACGTGTGCTGTACTCTTAGGGTCTGCCTGTTTTCTGTGTGCATTCTGTAATCCAATACAACATTCTGCCGAGTGGAGTTAGTGCATCGGCAAGGACAGATCTTGTATGAGACCACTGATGATATCAAAGAACATTAAGATCAAGATTTTCCTCCCAGAACAAACAGACTTGCATGGTGAGCAGGGGTGGAAGAGGAAGGGCAAGGGGAGGAAGGGGAGGTCCTGGGCTAAAAGGCAGACAGGTGTTAACGTGGGTGGAGGGAAAGAGAGTGAGATGGGGAAGAAAAGAGGGTGAGCCGTGGGGGAGAGTTGACAAGTGGTTTAGCAAAGTAAAGTGTTTTAAGTTGTTGAATACAAACAAACAAACAAACAAACAAACAAAAATAGTGCTCGGATATGTAAGCCCCCACCAAACTCACAGAAAACATTAAAAAAGAAAGACAAAGAAACCGACATTGATGACTAACAGACGTGGCAGGGGCCGGGAAGGAAGAGGAAGCCACGGGCTGGAGGGTGGACAGGTGTTCACTGGGATGAAGGGAGGATAGTACCAACAAGAGGGGGATGGGCTGACAAAGAGGGACACAGGCCGAGCCGTTGGAGGTTGGATACACGGTTGAAGGCAAAGCGGAGGATCTGCCCTGCACACCATCACTCACAATCAAAAGATTCAAAGCACGGTGATCTGGGCACCGACGGCCCAGCTCTGTGATTGTACAAAAACCCACCCACCTGTCCGCTTGCATCAGTGTGTTAGTCTGGGTATTTTAGAGAAACAAATCCACAGAAACTCATATGTATGAGAGTTTTATATAAAGGGTAAGTGCACATCAAGAAAACATCCCAACCCAGTGCTGCCCAAGCCCACAAGTCCAACATTAGCCCATAGGTCCGCCGACACGGATCCACAAAGTCCTCCTCCATCTCACAAAACACATGCACTGAAGCCGACTGCAGGAGGAAAGCTGAATCAGTGAGCGTGTAAGCATCTCAGGGCTGACAGGGGTCTCCACACGGCTGTTCCAGCACCCATGGCTGCGGCTTCTCCTTGGGGATGTCTTGCAGGAAGTGAGCCTTGCCAGCTGAAGCAGGGAACTGGCTAAGGCAGCTGTATCCTGGTCCGACCATCAGAAAGCCAGAGACCTGAGAGCCAGAAAGGCGAGGCTCACCGAGCCATTTATCTCTCTGCCCTTCAATTAACCCCACGTGTTTTTAGTGGCCAGGTTGGCACAATAAACATTAATGATCTCAATCAGCGCGTACAACACATGCATTCTATCTTAATGCAGTTGCTCCCACACAGTCTGGTTTCCGTTTGGCTGCCTCCCCGCTGTCTTGATTATGACCTCATCCAGGTGGAGGTGACGTCTTAACGTTTCTCTGTGTTCTCCAGGTCTTTAGCCTGAGGTTTTGTTCCTCCTTCTAAGCTCTAGGTTCCTTCACTTGGCTGACCCTTGGCAATCCCTGGCTGGAGGGATTCTGATTCATTGGGAGGCACACCGGGCTCAGGGCTGCGTACTGTCATCAGACTCCCGGGTCTGGTGATTCCAATGACCATCCAAGCTTGTGGAACCCGGGCTGTCAGTCACTGTTGTTTCATTTGTAAGCGACTTAGAACAGTATCGGAAGGAGCCCTGGAGGACGAGTGTGGCTCATGCGCTGGGCTGCTAACTGCACGGTCAGCAGTTTGAAACCACCACAGGCTTTCTTCTCCGGTAAAGGCTTATAGCTTCAGAGACCCTTGGGCAGTGGTTCTCTCAACCTTCCTAATGCCACGACCCTTTCATACAGTTCCTCATGTGGTGGTGACCCCCCAACCAGAAAACTATTTTCATTGCTACTTCATCACTGTCATTTTGCTAGTGTTATGAATCATTATGTAACTATCTGATATGCAGGATGTGTTTTCATTGTTACAAATGGAACATAATTACAGCATAGTGATTAATCACAAAGGCAATATGTCATTATCTATTGTGAAATATTTATTTCTAATGACAAATAAATGAAATTTTGTCTTGAAGCATGGTTTAGCATGGGTAACAGTCTTCACGGCATGTACTTAGTAGGTGGGCATATCTGCATATGGGTGGACCCGCTTGGAGACAGATAGAGGAGCAGTGTCTCGATTCCTAAGAACATTGGAAATATGTGTTTTCTGATGGTCTTAGGTGACTCCCATGAAAGGGTCCTTTGACTCCACAGTGGTCATGACCCACAGGTTGAGAACCGCTGCCCTGGGGAGTAGTTCTGTGTTTCTTCATGGTTGCTATGATTGAGAATTGACCCCACGGCAGTTGGTTAATCACAGTTTCTAGGAGCCCTGGGGGATTAGTGGTCACCAGGGGGCTGCTCCGCCCTTGGAGACCACCAGCTGCTCCTCTGGAGAAGGACAAGGCTTTCTACTCCCGTGAAGAGTTACAGTCTGGGCAGCCACAGTTCTCCCCTGTGCGAGAGGGTCACTGTGAGTTGGAATCGAGTCAATGGCAGCGAATTTGGTTTTGGTTTATGAGTTAGAGTTGACTTTGGTTTATGAGTTAGAGTTGACTCAATGGTGGTTGGTTCATAAGGGTACCCAAGGAGCTTTGGCCAGGGAAAAGGACACCATGCTTGGTCATGTAGATGGGCAGCCAAAAGGAGGGAGACCCTCAGCGAGATGTAGTGACCTAAGGGCCAAGACGGGCTCATGTGTAAGAGCCATGGGGAGGGTGGCGCAGGACCGGGGCTGTGTTTCGTTCTGTTGTGCGTGGGGTCCCTGTGGGTTGGAACCAAGCAGATGGCACTTAACAACAACAACAAACCATCACAATCTTTGCTGGCTTCTGTATTGAGCTGATAACCAGAACATCAGCATTTCAAGCCCACCAGCTGCTCCACAGGGGAAAGACGAAGCTGTTTCCTGCAGATTGTAAAAGTCTGGGAAACACCAAGAGGCAGTTCTCTTCTGTCCTATGGGGTCACTGTGAGTCAGAGTTGACTCCATGACAGTGCGTTCAATGACGGTAGCTGCCTTGTATGATTTTTTAAAAACCTTTTACTATTCAAGGAGGTAATGGCAACAGAGAGTTTGCTTACCACAGAGAATGCCTGCAGCCCATGGTGGTGCCGAGAATGTTGTCAGCGACCGCTCCAAAGGTCAGTGGTTCAAGTCCCTCCTGGAGGAACGAGAGACAGGCCTGGCAGTTCACTCCCCCAAGCAGGCCGTTGAGAACCCTGTGAGCACAGTTTGATTAGGACACCCAGGGGCTGCTCTGGGGGTAGAGGGGGGAGAGTCAACACAATCTCTCTCTCTATATATATATTTAGCCTAGTGCCTGGGTTACAGGATTCGCCCTGTGTTAGGACTCAGCTCTCAGTGAAGGTTTGTGGACTGGCTCAACAGCCACACTTGAAGCATTCACACACCTAGACATGTCCTGTGGAGCTTCTCCGGGCCCTGGGTTCCCAGGCCCCTGCATCTGAGCCTGGGCTGGGCATGGGCTGGGCATGCCTCTGCCTCTCTAAGAGCTTCCCTTAGCCACCACCACCAGCTCCCTGTGTCCAGCTCTGGTCCCTGCCTGCTGGAGATGGTCCCAGTGAAGTAATTCTTGCGCGGGCACCAGGGAGACATTTACCACCCACTAAAAACTCTTGCCCAGCAAGTCCATCAGATGGCAGCCTTTGAGCAGGAACTACAAGTCTCAGCCCCAGGGAGACACAGCCTCTCTGTAACCTGGGAACCAGGGAACCGGGTTGGCGAGGTGCTGCCTGTCATCACTCTTTCCTCTAGTTCTTAACTGGGGAAGATGGCTCCAGGCTGACTCCTTCCTGCCTGTGAGAAGCCTCTGGGTCCTAGGGAATCCTGTGGCTGGTTCAGTAGTATTTAAGTTTCATCCATCCATCCATCCATCCATCCATCCATCCATTCATCCATCCACACACCCATCTACTCACTCATCAGTCCATATGCCATCCAGCCATTTACTCACTTGTCAATCCAACCACCCATAAATCCCACCTGTTCACCTCCTTACCCATCAACTCATTCATACACACACACGTCCATGCATCCATGCATCCATCCATCCACCCACCCACCCATATATCCATCTATTAATTCACACACATTCATACATCTACACATCCATTCACACAATACATATCCATTTATCCCTCCTGTCTCCCTCCCTCCATCCATCCACCCATACATACACCCACCCATACAACCACCCATCCACCCACTCGTCAATCCATTACCATTCAGCTATACATTCGTGATCTATCCACCCACTTATTTCACCCACCTACCCACTCACCCATCAACTCATCCATTCACACACATACACTTCCATCTACACACACACACACACACACACACACACATCTATCCATTTATCCATCCATCCATCCACACATCCATTCACAGAATACATACCCATCCATCCACCCATCCTTATGGAGTGCTTGCCAGGTTGAATGCTGGAGGTACAAGATGAAAATATCAGTTATAGTTGACAATCCATGGAACCCTATTGTACTTGCTCCCATTCAGGGCCCCATGTGAATGAAGGGGCTATGGGGTACCCCCTCTTCTCTCATTCTGTGCCCTCCATAGTTCTGAAAGTCAGGCCAGGATTCTTGGAACCAACACCCAGCCAAAAGTCATGTGCAGACAAGACAAGAGGAAGGTCATGTGCCCTGGAGTTGACTTTGGAGACTGTCCAGTGTGTGGGTGAGGGGCAATGACATGGGTGTGTGTACAGGATGGCTAGACCAAGGGTCCTAAGAGGAGAAGTTGGGGCCCTTGTGAGGGGACCCATAGCTCTGGCTTTTGCCATTTTCCTGTCTCATTTTTTCCTAGTCTCCTTGCAAAGAGTAAGGCCCCCAGGGAAATGGATCGATATAGTGGCTGCAACAATGGGCTCAAGTATAGGAGCAATTGTGAGAATGGCACAGGACCGGGTAGTGTTCTGTTCTGTTCTGTTGTACATAGAAGGCCACTGTGGATCAGAACTGACTTCGTGGCCTCCGGAAACAACATCAACATTAACATCATCAACAACATCAGCAACATCAACATCATCAGCAACAACATCATCAACATCAACACCAGCATCATCAGCAACATCATCATCAGCAACAACAGCATCAACAACATCAACATCACCATCATCATCAACAACATCAACATCATCATAAGCAACACCATCAACACCATCATCATCAACATCATCAACCACATCATCATCATCAACACCATCAACATCACCATCATCAACACCAGCATCATCATCATCATCATCATCAACAACATCATCATCATCATCATCATCATCATCATCATCATCATCATCAACAACATCATCATCAGCAACATCAACAACATCAACATCATCAACATCAACAACAACATCAACATCACCATCATCAACACCAGCATCATCATCATCATCATCATCATCATCAACAACATCAACGTCATCAGCAGCAGCAACAACATCAACATCATCAACATCAACACCAGCATCATCATCATCATCAATATCATCAACATCAACATTATCAGCAACATCAACAACATCATCAGCAACAACAATATCATCAACAGTATCAACATCAACATCAGCAGCAGCAACATCAACAACATTAACATCACCATCATCAACACCAGCATCACCATCAACAACATCAACATCATCAGCAGCAGCAACAATAACAACATCAACATCATCAACATCAAACCATCATCAACATCATCAACAACAACAGCAACATCAGCATCAGCAGCAGCAGCAATAACTACATTAACATCAACATCAAACCAGCATCAGCATCATCAACAACATCAACATCATCAACAACATCAACATCAATATCATCATCAACAACAACATCAACATTACCAACATCAACACCAGCATCATCATCAACAACGTCAACATCATCAGCATCATCAACATCAATACCAGCATCATCATCAACATCATCAACATCAACGTCATCATCAGCAACACCAGCATCACCATCAACAACATCAACATCAGCAGCAGCAGCAACAATAACAACATCAACACCATCAACATCAACACCAGCATCATCATCATCAACATCAACATCATCAACAACAGCAACATCACCATCAACACCAGCATCATCAACAACATTAACATCAACATCATCAGCAACAACATCAACATCAGCATCATCAACATCAACACCAGCATCATCATCATCAATATCAACATCATCATCAGCAACAACAACAACAGCATCGATATCCACATCAACATCAACATCATTAACATCAACATCCTTGGTAGAGGGACTGCTTCCCAAGATGCTTTTGCGTACTGCCTCTGGTTCTGAAACCATTATTCATGCGCACCCTCTCACTCTAAAAACCCTTTGGTTCGAACAATTTATGACCCAGGGACTGCGCACTTCCCTCTCTAGTTATGACCCCTGACCTCAAGTCTACCATGGAGCAGAAATGTGCAGCCAAATGATCACAGAGGGATTCAACTGCGGTCAGGTAGCTGACTCCAGCTCATGGTGACCCCACGTGGGTCAGCGGGGAACTGCTGTGGGAGAGGATTATCAATGGCTGATTTGGGCTAGTAGATCACCAGGCCTCCCCTCTGAGCTGCCTCTGGGTGGATGTGAATGGCCAGTCTCGGTGAGTACTGAGTGCAGGAACTGCTGCCTCACTCAGGGACCTCACGGGTTCTCCAAACAACTCGAAACGAAACCTCTGTAAGAAAAGACATCTTCTGGGGAACAGTGGGATCAATTGGCCTCTTAGCCTCATCTCTCCTTCCACTCAGCTGGGAGACAGTCACTCCAAAGACTAGGTGCGCTCATGGGCGGAGGCGGGTGGCCTGCAGGGATTCCAGGGGTCAGGAGCTGAGAGGAGAGCTAGTTTCTCAGCCGGCTTGGGCTCCCCTGTGTGGAGAATCCCGAATCCCATGACAGGTGTGGAGGCACCAGGCGCTAGGAGCGTCTGCCTGGTTAACATCTGAATAATCAGTCCTCTGGTGAAGGGGAAGAGGCAGAGAAGGAACAGAGTGTGCCCCCTCTGCTCAGTGGACAAAGCAGGCAGTGTAGAGCCTGGCTAACGGTGACAAACCACTAACACTGCACGGCTCCTACTTCCCTAGCTAGTGTAGTGGTTACCTATTGGACTGCTCACTGCAAGGTCAACAGTTCGAAACCACCAGCTGCCCCTTGGGAAAAAGATGAGGCTTTCTACTCATAAAGAATCACACCCTTTTGGAAATCCACGGGGGCAGTTCTACCCTGCCCTAAAGGGTCACCATTAGCTAGGACCCCTGGTGGCGCAGTGGTTATGCATTGGGCTGCTAACTCAAGGTCAGCAGTTTGAAACCACCAGCTGCTCTGTGGGAGAAAGTTGAGGCTTTCTACTCGCATAAAGAGTGACAGTCTCAGAAACTCACAGGGGCAGCTCTGCTCTGTTCTATAGGGTCACGTTGAGTCGGCATCGGCTGCTTTTATGGAAGGAGATGGACGTTAAAGAAACAGGGTCAGAGAGAAACTCACTGGGCTGCCCAGGCCCACTGCTGCCTGGAAACCAAGCCAAGCTATAAATGCCAGTCTGCTTGCATCCTCTCCTTGTGCCCTGCACACAGAGCCGGGAGCTGCTGATGCTGGAGAGATGAAGCCAGCCGGGGCCCAGGAGTGGGGAAAAGAGCTGCAGGGGATACAGGGTCACTCATAGACCTTACACTCCGGGGAATCCTGCTCAAGCTGGGCCCCAGTTGGGGAGGCCCCAGCTGACCTCTCGTGAGTCTGTGGGGTAGCCGAAACGGGGACAATTTGGGGAGCATCTGAAACTTTCAGAGATAGTCTTCTGACCTTTCCAGGCCTGGGGCCTGGCAGGGTGGGCAGTGTGTTGGGTGAACTCTGAGGTTTAGAAACGTGACCCAGGAGAGCAGGGGAGACCCAGGCCTTTTGTGGGGGGAGGGGAGGCACAAGAGGGCAGGCCTAGGCACCCAAGTCCCCGAGAGCCCAGTAAATCAAGGTCTCTGCAGCCATGAGCCAGGGCAGCATCCAGAGCGCTGGAGGCTTTTGTATGGGGGCTGGAAGGCCAGGGAAGGCAGCGGCAGGAGGGGGGCGGGTGGAGGGCACGGCGGGCCTGCTCCCCCATCCGCTTGCTCTCATTTCCTGACTGGTGGCATCACTCACTCCAAATGCAGATCATAAAAATCACAATTGATGTTTCAATTAGTTATAATTTACAGAGCGATTACGTTTAATTTCTCTTTTATTGTATTTTAATGGCTTCAAATTTCTTGTTGATGAGATGCAGCCCCGTGCTCTGAAGCCAGGGGCTGCAGGGCAGGGAGGGGGTCCTGGAGCTCCAGGTCAGGTGGGCCCGGGGTAGCTGGAGGGGCCTTTTGCTGCCTCATTGGATCTTCCCAAGCTGGCCCACCAGCCCCATCACTTCCGTGACCTCAGAAGCGCTGGTCAGCACAGTCTTAGAGCCTCCAGGCAGGGGTCAACGAGGTCCCTCCCCAGACTGTTTTAGAGGATTCTGTTAATGAACTAGGAGAATTTGCATTTTCTTAACTAAGGATGGGGGATGAGGCAGAGACAAGGGGAGGACCCTGGTGAGGGATGTGAGCCCCAGCCTCCACTCCGCTGTGGCTGAGCCAATGAGCCAGTGGCTCTTCCCAGTCTGGAAAAGCCAGAAGACAGCTTGGGGGAGAGGACGCAGCCCCCAGGCTGCAGCCAGCAGGAGGGCTCCAGACAGCGAAAGCAGTGCCTTGGCTCTTAGCTGCCTTTGTGTCAGGCCGGCTCCTAGTGACCTCCCTGCACACAGGAATGAAATGCTCGCTGCCCGCCCTCCCGGGGCTCTCCTCAGGACTCACAGAGTTTCTGTTGGTTGATGTTCAGAAATTCATCACCAGGCATTTCTTCCTAGTGCGGCTTAGCCTGCAAGTTCCACTAGAACACACCCAGCATCGTAAATCCACAGCAAGCCACTGTCATCGAGCCCATTCCGACTCTTCGCGAAACTGCAGGGCAGGGCAGACCTGTCTCAGTGGTTTCTGAGGCGGTACGTCTTTACCGGAGAAAGCGGCCTCCTCTTTCTCCTGTGGAGCAGCTGGAGGGTTTGAACCGCCAACCTCGAGCAGTTAGCTGTGGTGCCACCTGGGCTGCATCAGAGCAACATGCAAGTCTACATCAGATGGTGGTCCCAGCTCCTGCCAGCTGAGGCGGGCTGGCTGTGCCTCGGCTGGAATTTGAACCCGCGTCGTTCACCTGCAGGGCAAGCATTCTAGCCCTGAGCCTCCAACTGACAGCTTCCTTTGTCCACCAGTAATGTTGCTCCAGGAATCTTTTTAAAAAAATCGTTTTATTAGGGGCTCATACAACCCTTATCACAGCCCATACATACATCAATTGTGTAAAGCACATTTATACATTCGTTACCCTCATCATTCTCAAAACATTTGCTGTTCACCTAAGCCCCTGGCATCAGGTCCTCATTTTTACCCTTCCCTCCCCGCTCCCCCTCCCTCATGAACCCTTGATAATTTATAAATTATTATTTTGTCATATCTTGTCCTGTCCGACGTCTCCCTTCACCCACTTTTCTGTTGTCCGTCCCCCAGGGAGCAGGTCACATGTAGATCCTTGTAATTGGTTCCCCCTTTCCAACCCACTCTCCCTCCACCCTCCCAGTATCACCACTCACACCACTGGTCCTGAGGGGATCATCTGCCGCGGATTCCCTGTGTTTCCAGTTCCCATCTGTACCAGTGTGCATCCTCTGGTCTAGATAGATATTTGTAAGATAGAATTGGAATCATGATAGTGGGGGAGGAGGAAGCATTTAGGAACAAGAGGATGTTTCATCATTGCTACATCACACCATGACTGGCTCATCTCCTCCCCAACCCTTCTGTTAGGGGATGTCCAGTGGCCTACAAATGGGCTTTGGGTCTCCACTCTGTACCCCACCCCCCTCATTCATGAGGATATGATTTTTTATTCTGATGATGTTAGATGGCTGCTTGTTTACCTTCAAGCCTTTAAGACCCCAGATGCTATATCTTTTGATAGCCGGGTACCAACAGTGGTAGGAACCCACTGGCGGCTCCCAGGGAGAAAGCTGTGGAGGGGTAGCCCTTGGAAGGCCAGGGCTGGTCCCACTAGGGTCTCTCTGCGTGGCAGCTGACCTCCAAGGCAGTGGGCAGGGGCAATCCTTGTGGAAGCAGCTTGCCGGGTCTCTGTGATTGATCCGCCCTCCCTGTCTTTCGTAGCCGAGTATTTGACAGTTATTGCCACCCACGGACTCGGCGGCGTGGCCTCTCACCCACCTCTGTGCAGTGGGCACCACCAGTCAGACCGAAGGCTTGACTTTCCTTGCGCCTGAGCTCCAGCTGGTTACAGTTGCCCACTCAGGCTGATTCCTGTGGTTTGGAAAGGGTCCCCTGCAGAGCCCCCTGTCCCTCCTGCAGACCTGATGTGGTGACAGGAGATGGGGGGGTGACAAGAGTGTCCCCTCTTCCCCTGGCTGTGCTCTTCCAAACCTGTAACCTCAGCTTCACCCTGCCCTGAGGGATGGACAGCCCGCCTGGGCCCAACTCTGCTTTGCGTGGCCCTCTGCATGGGGTGGGAGTTGGGGCTCACAGTTGCTGCTGTCCTGTCCTGGGCACAGGGCATCCTGCTACTTGGTGACTGCCCACCGATGTCCTTCTGCGAAGAGGCTTCTTCCACGTGCACACAGGGAAGCTGGATCCCTGGCCCGGCCGCGTCCACAGACTGTGAGCCGAGGCCGGAACATCACAGTGGCACAGACTGGGGACAGCTTTGGAGCCACCTGCTGCCTGGGGACGCTGCCCCAGCCACGACTCTGAAGTTCTATCGGGGAGGCTGACCAGAAGCCCTGGTGGTGTCTCGGGTAAGCTCCCAGCTGCTGGCCTGAGGACTGCCGCAGACATGCATGTCCGAGGGACCCTGTTGATCCCCCGAAGCCCCCAGCACCTCTCTTTTGTTTTTTGGGAGCGGCACTTCCCCCTCCATTGGTGCAGGCTTCCCATGGGAAAACATAGTGTGTCCCCCCACCCCCCTTCCCAGTCACCTCCAGGTCACAGGAATGGAGGGAGCTGGGCCCCGGTCTGAGCTGGGCAATCAGCCCCTCTCATGCTCTGAGGTGGCTGAGGTGAGCCCTCTGGGATTGGCCTAGCTTGGAGGGGCTTCAGGCCGTCTCCTCCTCTGTGTGGTCCTCCTTACCGGGGGCTACCCCAAGGAAGCAGGGCGAGAAGGACCAGCAACTGGCAGCTGCACCAAGACTAGAATCTGTGGGTGGGGGTGTGCTGGGGGTCACGGGAGGGGGACCTGATGTGATTGTCTGGAGGCCTGGCCCACCCAAGTCTCTTCCATGGGCACCTCCCATGCCCCCTGCATGGCTCTAGGTAACTCCTAGCTTCTGTCTGCAGAATGGGTACCCTGCCCTCCCCAGGCCCCTCGAAGCGTCTGGCGCACTCCCTCGTGGCTGGGGAGGGTTGGCGTGGCATTTGCATTATGTGGAGGAGCCAACTGACAGGGCTGAGGAGACAGCGGCAGTGAGCAGGCGGGCGGCAGTACCATGTAGTGGAAGGTGACAGCCACCGGGACATTATTGGGATGGACTCCTGCTCTGGGTGGAGGCAGCCGCCAGGCCAGGAAGCACCGTCAGGTCTCCCGTGTGCTGGGGATAGGAGCCCTGGTGGCACCATGGTTAAGCGTTCGGCTGAGAGATAAAGGCCCTCCTCTTCCAGCCCACCAGCCCTTGGGGGAGCAGCGAGCTGGATCTGAGTCCCTAGAACAGCCTGCAAACCCTCGGGCAGCTCTGCTTGGCCACGTGGGCCGCTCCGAGCTGGTACCACTGTCGGCTGTGGTTTCCTGCCCCAGATCTGGGGTGTCAGCTTGGAGGACATCAATGAGGCTGTCCTTGGTCTGTGGGGGAGTTTGTCAGGGTCTGAGTGTGGGGGGGTCAGGATGAGGGGGGTCGTCGGGTCTGGGGGAGCTGTCAGGTGATGAGCGGCAGGCGCCTCTCTGCAGCTCCCGAGAGTGCACAGCAGGTGCTGGGAAGTATTTGTTGAATCAATGAATTTAGATTACTTTATGCTTCACCTGTTTATGCTCTCATGGTGATTTATGGTGTGCACACAGTACACACACACACACACACACACCACATGCTATCACACACACACACACACACACACCACATAAATAGACACAGCACATACACACACACCCCACATGCTACCACACTCACACATCACACTCACACACACCACAAACCACCACACACATACACAGACACAGCACACCCACAGACACACACACACACACACACACACACACACACACACACACACACACACTCCCTCCCAGGGCGGGCAGTGTTGAGGAAGCCTGTGTGCCCCAGTCTGGAAGCGCACGACTCAGCCGCCCCATCCTCTCCCTGTGTGGGCAGTAGGTGGGTGGGGTCCCCGCTGGCTTGACCTTAGCAGCTTATCCAAGGTGTCTTTTCCTTGGCCCCCTCCCCTTGTCACCCTTGTGATTCTGTCCCATCCTTACAAGCTTCGGCCACGGACTATTCCCACGGGTTCTTGACCCCTGGCATGTCCGGCTGGGGGTGCAGGAACTTCATGGGCAGAAAGGAGGCCCTTACAGAGGGGAGATCGGGGGTCCCTATGTGCCTATCCTCCTGCTGGGGGGCTTCTGCATGTCAAGCCCCTCTCCTCGAGAAAGCCAGTCTGTGCTGCAGCCCCACACGGGACCACTGGATGTCAGTGTTTCGTAGTGAATGGGAAGGGGGCGCCTGGGCAGGGACAAGTCCAGCGGGCAAGTCCAAGTAGAACCGCCTCCTAGGGCTCTCCTCTTCCTAAACGCCCGTCTCCTCTGCGTGTGTGACGTGGATGAAGGTTTACAGAGTATGTCTGGTCTCCAGTGTTCAGTTCACAGGTCCTTCAACGCCCCCCTCCCCCGCCCCGCCTTATTGATGGCGCTGTCTTCAAGGTAACATAGCTTCTCCACTTCCTCTCTGGGCCTCTGTTTCTATTCCCCCCTGCGTTCCAGGCCCTGTGGACTTCCTTCCCGGGTCAGTGATGATCTCTGAGGGCTGACGATTCTGAGGAGTGTCTGTCTCACTAACAGATCTGTCAAGGGTTTGGCTGGAAGGTTAGGGGTGGTGGTGGTGGTGGTGTGTGTGTGTCTGTGTGTGTCCTGGTCTCCCAGCCTGTGAGAGATCAAGTCTTTTCTCCTAGAGGGGTCTGTGGGTCCCAATGATGGGCCTCTCAGGTCACAGCCAAATGCTGCTCCTTTGGCGGGAGGGGGGTGCTGGGGGGGGCGTGCTCAGTCTGCCTGGCTGTGCCTGCTTTATAGATTGGAGCCCTGGAGGCACAGATACGGTGTGGGGAGGATTCCCCTAGGTCCCAACTCCAAACCAGACTCACTGCCATCGAGTCGATGCGAACTTGGATGTAGGACAGCGATTTCCAAGACCGAAACGTTGTGGCCGTAGAAAACCTTGTCTTTTCCCCATATAGCACCTGGTGGCTTTGAACTGCTGACCTGGTGGTTAGTGGCTCCAACACGTAAGCCACTCTGCTATCCGGGCTCCCTGGACCTGGGCAGTGCCCATGGACTTGGAAAAAGAACCAAGGGCTCTGTCTTTTAGCCTCGTTAAGTGTTGGAGAGAAGGCTGTGCAGCTGAATCTGTTCTGACAGGGAAGGAGGGGAGGGGAGGAAGGGGAGGGTCCGAAGCTGGAAAAGGCTCCCTGGTCCCTTCTCTTGTTCTCCCAAGGTCTACAGAGGCAGCAGCGGGGAGGAAGCAGAGCCAGGCTGGCTGAGGAAGCTCCTCTGCCCCATTCCAGAAAGAGCATGCCCCACCCCCCAACCTGGGCTGCAGAGGGGTGGGGGCAGCAGCTGACAGTGGTGGTTCCACTTTGAAGTCTACCCTTCCCATCCCCGCCCTGGCCACCTTCACAGCTGCACCCCTCTGGCACTGCCAGGGGGCTCGGGGCCCTCAGGACGTGTGTCTGGGTTGGGGCTGTGGAGGCTGAGACAGAGACGAGGAGACCCAGGGCGACCAAGACAGGGAGACGAAGCCCCCAGTGCACCCCTTCTCCCCTAAAATGGGGCGGGCCTCTCGCTGCGCCTGTGCACGGTGACCCCGTGAACAGCCGCTGGACGCGCTGCCGGGTCCTTCCCTACCCGTTTGGCGTTTGCATATGGGGCTGCGTGTGATCTACGGGATTTCCTGCGGCTGGTTCTTGGAAGCCGATCACCAGACCTTTCTCCCGCTCTTAATCTGGAAGCTTCCTCTGCCTCAAGCTCTGCCGAAACCATGTCCGGCTTCACAGACTCGCCCCAAGAACAACTGGGTGGTGACTGCGCATGAGGGAGGGGTACTGCCTGGGAATTGAACCTGGAGCTGCGGCTTGCAAGGTGAGCCATCTACCCCGGAACCATCCGATGCACCAGGCTGGGATTGGCTCCTGAGCCTCCCAATGGGGTCCCAGCACTGAGGACCCAGACAATTAAGCGATCAAGGGCCACAGCCTCTGCAGACCTCCAGGGGGTGCTGGGTGCAGGTCGGGGCTGGGGTGCACGGGGTGCTTTCACCTGAGCTCAGCAGGCTAGCTGCTGCCTCCCACATATCCCCCAGGAGCCCCAAGCCCCTCATGAGAGACTGATTTATTTAGGCCCAGGGACGATCCCTCAGCGCTCTACATAGTTCCCTGCGTGTAGTAGACCGCTCAGTAAATATTTGTCCACAGAGCACCTCCATTAAAATGAAAACACCCTGAGGAGGGAGGACGCATGCTCATGTGCCAACACGTCGCCCAGAATTGGTTGATCACACGGACTAGGGTCCTAACGCGGTTTTTCAGGGGAAGAGGCGGCAGCTGAGCTGTGCTTGGATGTGGCCAAGTGCCTGGGGCAGACGTGGCTTGGCTGAGAGCGTGGCCCGAGCACCCAAGGACATCGGGTGTCTGCTTCCAGCCAATGTGATGGGGCCTCTGTTTACAGCTCTGGAAGGCTGGCCCTTGTTCTTCAGCAAAAGGGCTCAAGTCCTCACCAAGGTCCCGAGGTGCCCTTGAAGATCTGGGGTCTTCTTGCTCCTCCAGCATCAAGTCTAAGGACACCCCTCTTTGCACCCACAAGGAGGCCTGTTGTCTTCTCCCTTTGGCACGAGTGCTTTGTCCTCTCAGCCTGAGCCCCAGGGCCCCTCACCCTTTGCCTGGATTGTTCAAACTCAGCAGCGCTCCCTCCTGGAAGGTTTCCATGACCAACCTGGTACAAGGTGAGCGACGGCTACGCAGTTCTGCATCCACCAGGAAGGCAAAGGAAGCGAAAAGAAATTAGCCGCTGTAACTACAGTGTCACGTGCACGCACACACGGAACAAAGAGGAGAAGATGCCCTGATTTCTAGGATTCTTATTTCTGTCTGTTACTGATCAGTTGATGGTTTAAACGTCTTTGTCCCACGCCTCATCCCGCGCCTGCGGCCTTTCGCTTGGCCACGGACAGCTTCGTGCGTTCGCTGGCCTCCTCGGGTCGAAGCAGCCTCGTTTCCCTCTGGTCACTCGGAGAGGAGCTGGCTTCATTGCCAGTGTCTGTGTGGGCACTGCCATCACCAGTCACTGTTGAGTTGCTTCTGACACTTGGAAACTCTCTCTGTTTTGGAGTAGCACGGGGCTCCTTATGGCCTCGCTGGATGCTTCCCTTTGGAAGGACGCCACCAGGCCTTTCTTCCGAGCCACGTCTGGGTGGACTTGAGCCTCAGCTTTTTCACTTACAGCCCAGTGAGCTCACCCTCTGGAGGAACTGGCTAAGTTTCCACGGCCAGTCCCACGGAGTCATGGGGGCGTCTCTTGTCCTTGGTTCCCTGCGTGGTTTAAAGTGGAGAAGGCAGGGAGCAAACAGTTCTGAGGGTTCATGAGTAAAAATCGCCAGAGGAGACGCTTCTACTTCCACGCCTCGCTGCTTTCGGCTCAGACGGTGTCGTTCCAGAGAAAACAGTCCCATATATTGACCGTTGACTCAAAACGTTGACTGTATCCATCGACTCAAAACATGTACTGTATCCGGCAGAACCAAAAGGAACCTCCTGGGATGTGTGGACTCACCCACCAGCTTCATCGCTGAGTGTCATGTAGGCGACTTCACGGTTCCATCCCATGGGCTGTGTTGGCGCGGGGTGGGGGTGGTGGTGGGCGGGGGCTAGTTAGGATGATCTTTGCTTGACCACTGAGCCCATTGCCCTCATGGTTTGATTGCAAAATGAAGTCTTCGATCCGAAGCATTGTTTCCGGAGCATCAGGGTGGTGGTCAGACACTCTGGGCTCCTGGGAGGCAGTGCCGGTCGGAGCTGGAGATGCAGGCAGGAAAGGACAATGTGCTTATTCTAGAAGAGGAGGGCTCGTTGCTGCCCCTCCCAAGGTAACCTACCTGCCACTAAGAGTCTGGGGGCGGCGGCCCGACTGGCACATGGTGAGGGCTCAGCAGTGGTCTCTGCTCTGGTCAGTTGATGTACTCAGCAGAGGTGGTCATTAGAGGACCTTTTTGTGATGGGAATCCGTGTTGGAAATCCCATAGAAAGCTCCGTTTCTGTCATCGCGGTCCTGAACAATCCTTTGGCGTAACTCCTGGGTGATTGGGGAGGGGAGCAGGTGGATATCCATACAACGTGCCATTGTGTCCGTCCTACTATCGAACACCTCCCCTACGGGACTTGGATGTGCACCCAGATGGGCTGTAGGTGCGCGTGTACCCTGTGTCCACCTTGAGCGGGTCTAACCCCGGGCTTCTCCTTCAGGTCTCCCCATTACCAGCTGCCAGCCCCGTTCTTCCCAAGTCCAAGTGAAGCCCTTGATTGCAGTACGTTCCTCATGGAAATCCCGTGAACTTCTGGCCCTCGCTCAGAATCGGACACCCAAAGACACGGACTTGAACTTGAACTTCTGCCCCGTGGATTTCCCTTCCCCATTTCCTTCAGAGGCACTCATATCTGGGCTCGGCAGTGCTGCAGAAGCCGCTTCTGGTCGGTGTCAACATCCTGTACAGCACCCTCTGGAAAGCACATTTGAACGCCATTCATTCAATGTCCCGAAGGACCTCCCCGTCAGCCCATGGGAGTCGCTGGGTCGTGCAAATATACTCAGGCGGCTTCTAACCAAGAGATTGGAGGTTAAGAGAAAGGTCTGATGACCTGCTTTCAACAAGTCAGTCACCGGTCGCCCTCCAGAGCACTGCTCCACCCCGGAGCTCACTCGGTCATCGTGCGTCAGGACCCTCGCGCGCGAGCGCATCTGTGTGTTTTTCGAAGGCGTCCACAGGTCGAGTTCTGTTTCTCAGAAGCAATCGCCGTGCTTTTGTGCCCCTTGGATGGCGTAACGGACGCGATGAGGACTTTCTCTCTGGGTTCACAGTCATCAGCTCTACCTCGACAGCCAACCGTGAAGGGTAAAGAGTGAGCCAGCTCGGCGCCCTCAGTGTCCTCTCGTTTGTTGTGGTCCCGTGTACTGACGGCCTTCCCACGTTCAAACCACACACGGGCATCTTGAGCTCTCGTCTCCCCAATGTGCGGCGGTCTTGAGTGCTTGCAATCCAAGAGGAAGGACTCATCAACCCCCCCATCTCCACCCCCATCCTCTCCCCGTCTCATCCCCGGCTGACTCGGTCGCTGCTTTTACGTCATCCAAGTTGGCAGCATTTTATTTTTTTTCCTCCAATCATTTTATAGGGGCTCTTACAGCTCTTATAACGATCCATAGGCCCAGTGTGTTCACACACTTGCACATATGTTGCCATCATCATTTTCAAAACATTTACTTTCTACTTGAGCCCTTGGTATCTGCTCCTCTTTTATTCCCTCCTCCCCCCACCCTTCCACCCTCATGACCCATTGATAAATTATATGTTGCTATTATTTTCACTTACACCGAACGCTGTCTCCCTTCACCCACATTTCTGTTGTTCATCCCCTTCAGGGAGGTGGGAGGTATGTGTCTATCATTGTGATCGGATCCCCCTTCCCTCTTTCTCCCACCTTTCCCCTGCTCTCCTGGTATTGCTACTCCCATTTTTGTTTCTGAAGGGTTAATCTGACCTGCATCCTTATCTGTACCAGTGTACATGCTCCGGTCTAGCCCTCAGTGAAAGGCAGGACTAGGGTGAGGTAGAGGGGGATGATGAAGCCTCAGAACCAGAGGAATATTGTGTG
Organism: Tenrec ecaudatus; assembly: GCF_050624435.1. NCBI lineage: Eukaryota > Metazoa > Chordata > Mammalia > Afrosoricida > Tenrecidae > Tenrec > Tenrec ecaudatus. Next base: position 152,169,369 of record NC_134539.1, on the reverse strand, counting down.
TTTCATCGGTGCTATACTGCGCCCTGGTTGACTCATCCCTTCCTTGTGACCCTTCTGTGAGGGGATGTTCTGTTGTCTACAGATGGGTTTGGGGGTCTCTGTACCAACCCCCCTTGTTCTCAGCAATATGCTTTATTTTGGGGGGAGGGTTTCTGATGCCTGTTACCTGATCCCTTTGACATCTCATGATTGCATCAGCTGGTGCGCTTCTTCCACGTGGGCTTGTTGCTTCTCTGCTGTATGGGCATTTGTTTAACTTCAAGGGTTAGAGACCCCAGACGCTATTATCTTTTGATAGCCTGGCACCATCAGCTTTCTTCACCACATTTGCTTATGCACCCATTTGTCTTCAGTGATCACGTCAGGAACATCACAAAATTCCAGGTTATTAGGACAAATTGTTCTTGCATCGAGGGAGGGCTTGAGCAGAGCCCAAAGTCCATCCACTTCCTCAAGGCATTGACATATAAACATTTGTGCATAGGCCAATACCTCTATTTTTATGGTTTAATATTTTTCTATATGTACACACCTATGTTTACACCTCTATCCATAGCTTTGCTTCCTAGATCTTTCCTCTGTTCCCTTTTATCGAAGTTGACAGTATTTGCATTCTGTTCTTCAACCATATTTATGGCATTCATATTTTATCTACAGATTGACTTAAAAAGTTGAAATCCAGTCAGCAACTTTTATTAGTTTATTAGAGGGATTTATTCGTCTGCTGTCATTTATTTATTATTGTTTATTTGTATAGATTACGTGCCAGCTCTGGGACAAGTCCTATTTCAGACCCAGGGAACAAAGGGAGACATGCAAGGGACGAAGTCACTGTGCGCATGATCGCTACTTCCTGGTGGAAGATGATAGAAGGCCCACAAAGGGCTCGGTTGCAGCAGGACGAGTGGGGGTGCGTCCCATGTAGCCGACTACAAAGGGTGAGGGGTGCAGAGCCAACGAGGGTCTTCTCTTTTTAGTTGTCCATTTAGTTGTCTTTGAACATGCACACAGCAAAACACAGACCCATTCAGTGGCCTTGATGATAGGCGTTGGGTCGGGGAACCATCCATATCCCGTTTTCCTGCACGGTGCCTCCTCCAGCAACTCGAACTCACTGCCATCTGAGGTTTCCATCTACTCTTCCGATGGTACTGTCCCTGTGATCCCATGTGCCCATTGTTGTGGAGTTGATTCAGATTCATGTTGACCCAAAGGACCGAGTAGAACTCCCCGGCAGAATTTCCCAGGCTGTACACCCTTATGGAAGTCACCGCGTTCTCCCAGGAAGTGGCTCGCTCATTGCCATCGAGTCACTGATGACTCATAATGACCCTAGGTGACAGGATAGAAGGGCCCCTGGGAGTTTACTCTTTATGAGAGTAGAAAGCCCGGTCTGTTTCCCTAGGAGTGGGCGGTGGTTTTGAACTGCTGATCTTGCAGTAAGTAAGGCCTCCTTGCGGAGTGACTGGCGGGTGCAGACGGTTGACCTTCCTGTTAGTAGCTGAGTGCTTAGGCTCTGCATCACTATCTAGAGAGCTCTCCGAGGGAACCAGGCTCAGGGCAGACCCGTGGTTTCTGTTCAACAAGCTGGACTATTGTTTGGTCTTAAGTAGGCTGCGGGGGATATTTTTTGACGGAAGGTTTAAAGACGGTCTCAGGGCGATGGGTCCAGGGGTTCATCTGATCTTCATGGCTCCAGAAAGTTTGCACTCGGTGAGAACTTGAAATTCCGTTCTGCACGTTATCCCTGTAGATCATGATTATTCTATGGAATCTTGGATCAAAATGTTCAGGAATGGCAGCCAGGTATCTTCTGGTCTCATGGCTGAAGAGATTGTTGTTCACGGAGGCAATTAGCCACACATAGCTTCCTGCCTGTGGTCGTTATATTACATAACCTGTTGTTAACTTGAGCCTATTAAGAGTGAAGGGGTGGAGTTTAGCCTGCCAATAAGGCTTGATGACCCCATCTGGAGGCGTGATGGAGATAAATGGTTCGCTGGAGGCGGGACACATTCTCTCCCTGTGAGATATTCCTGTTGACAAGCCACATGGAGCTATGCTGATGGAATCAGAGTCCTGGAGCTGGAGGAGCCACGTGGAGACCCACACCAGCAGTAAGATGCGTTCACTGACATTGGATCCACAAGACTTTCCACCCAGTGGCCTGTGATCTTCCTGCATTTGGTGTCATTGCATGTGTTTCATGAGTCTGAAGAGGAATGTGTAGATTTGTATCAGACATATGGGCTAGTATGGGGGCTTGACCTGGACTGGGCTGGGATGTTTTCTCAATAGACGATGGCTCTTGTATATAAAGCTCTTTCTAATACACACGTGTCTATGCATTTGTTTCTCTGGTCTGCCCGGACTAACACACGCCTATACCTGCCTCTTCTACTATTGCTCCAGGCAAGTAGGGACTAATTGTCACGAGCAGTTTCTTTCTGTAGAAAGACTTCCTGGTGGAGGTGACATTTTAGGCAAGAGCCGGGAAGGTCATGGAAGAAAAGATGGGATTGGTGGTGGGGACACAGCTGTCTAGGGACAGGAAGCTGCTGGGTCAAAGGCAAGAGTAAGCATGGTGCCTTGAAGAAGCAGAAAGAGGCCAGTGTGCTTTGAGTAGGAGAACACAAATGCGCAATAACACCGAGGAGGAGCAGCGGATGCATCCTCAAGCGCCTTTGAGGGTTGGTCTAAGGAGCTTGCGTAGTATCCTGAGGGTTGGGAAAAAAAGCCACTTAGGCAGGAAAGTGGCTTGATCCGATGAATGAATTAAAAATCATCTCTCATTCATCGGTCGCTGAATGGAGAATGAATTGTATGGGGGAGTCGAGAAAGCAAGGAAACGGGTTAGGATAAACTGGGGCAGCGCAGGCACGAGATGATGACTGTCTGGTCGTGGCAGAGAGGGAGAGGAGTGTGTGGACTCAGTCTGTGAGTGGGGAGCTGCGTTACAGGATTTGATGAATATCGAATAGAGGGGGTGGCAGCAACAGCTGCTTCGGCGCGAGAGCAGGCATGGCGCTCGGTGACATTTAACGGAATCTGCGTGAGACTCGGGAGGAGAGTCGCACTCTGCTGAGTCGACGACTTCCACGTGGGAGGTCACGTTACCCAGGCGGTTAGGTGGAAGGGCAGGGACATCTGTCGGGAGGTCCAGGCTGGAGTCGAGATCGGGGCGTCATCGCCCTGGGGCTGGCACGGAGAGGCAGGGGACTGGACACAGTCTGTGGAAAGGCAAGCGTTTGAAGACAAGGATGGCAAAGGCCGAGTCCCAGGGGTTTCCAGTGTTGACAGATCAGGAAGACCTGGAGGAGGAGGCAGAGGCATTCAGGCAGGGCAAGGGCCAGTGGGCAGGCTGGGCGGTGCTCTCTTCTGCTCCATAACGCCTTCCCTGGCTCCTTTTCGGAGGTTAGACCACCAAGCCTTTCTTCCTAGTCTCTCTGAGTCTGGAAGTGTCAAAGAAACCTGTCCACCACGGCCCCTGCCCTCCCTGCTGGTTGTTGACATACTCCCCGACATAGCTTCTGACATCCTAGCAACACCTGTTCAGACGCATCCTCGGGAAAGAGCAATCGCAGTGGGTGGGGTGGGGGGCAGTGGCATGTGGTGAGGGAGATCAGCATGGGACACCCTCAGGGCGATGGATTCACAACTAGGGGCTCTCACGGACTGGCGATAGCGAGGGTGACAGACACATTGTCCCGTGGCGCAGTGAGCTCTCAGTGGTCCAGCCAGGCTGGGGAGATGCTCTCGTGGAAGAAGAGGGAGCCGAGGAGAACCCAGCCTGCGTCTGGGGTTTTCTGGAAGCCGGCCTGAATCTTCCTCTCTGAAATGCCTCTGTGTGTGTTTCGGCTCCTTGTGACCGAGAGCCCAGACGAGTTTAATGTCATTACCCTACTTCCCCAAATGATGAAACGGAGTCCTCGGGAGGTTAAGTAACTCGCCGGGGACACTCAGCCAGCAGTGGCGGATCTTGGAGGGAAGCCAGGTGTGTGGGCCTGCAAAGCTCCCTCTTCTCCCTCCGCAGGACCAGGATGCCTTCTGCCCGAGCCCCAGACACGGCGATTTCTTCCTCACTCCACCCCTGCATGTTGGGGTCCGAGTGCAGTCACAGTGGGCATAGCTCGCAGGACTCGCCCGACAGTCACCGTCCTTGCCCTCTTGCCCCTATCAATGAACTTGAATTTCTCAGGCCTTCAGCCTGAAGGAGAAGCAGCCATCCTGCTGAGAAGCAACAAAGCCCACATGGAAGACACAAACCACCTAGTGTGATCATGAGGTGTTGATGAGATCAGGTTTCAGTCATCAAAGAACAAAAAATCATATCATTGTGAATGAGGGGGAGTGCGGATCCAAAGCCCATCTGTAGGCAACTGGACATCCCCTTACAGAAGGGTCACAGGGAGGAGACAAGCCACTTAGGGTGCAGTGTAATAATGTTGAAACATACAGATTTCCTTTAGCTCTTTAATGCTTCCGTCCCCCCACTATCTTGATCCCAATTCTACCTCACAAATCCGGCTGTACCAGAGGATGTACACTGGTACAGATAGGAACTGGAAACATAGGGAATCCAGGACAGATGAACCCCTCAGGACCAGTGGTGAGAGTGGTGATAACGGGAAGGTGGGGTAGAAAGGGGGAACCGATCACAAGGGTCTACCTATAACAGAAAAGTGAGAGAAAGGAGACGGACAGTGTAAGACGTGACAAAATAATAATAATTTGTAAATTATCAAGGGTTTGTGAGGGAGGGGAAAAATGAGCTGATACCAAAGGCTCAAGTAGAAAGCAAATCTTTTGAGAATGATGAGGGCAACAAATGTACAAATGCACTTGACCCAGTGGATGGACGGATGGATTGTGATAAGAGTTGTGCGAGCCCCCAATAAAATTATTTTTAAAAAAGAAAAAAAATACGGTCACTGCATTGTCTCTCGTCCCTGTGACACTGTTCATGGTCTCATTAGCTGAGTGTGGAGGTGCAGGGAGGGGTGAGTGGGGGCAAAGGGGGGCAGAGGGAGGGGCCGGCACACAGAGAGAAAGAAAGGTGGAGGAGAGGGAAGGTGTCAGGGAGAAGACCGGAGGGGAAGCACCCGAGACACTGGGAATCCCACTGGAAGCAGCCAGGTCCACGTGCCTGCATTTCTGGGCCCCCTCTCCTGGCTCAGCCACAGAGCCTCTTTCTCTAGGATCCACCAAGGCCGGAGCAGACGTCCCCAAAGGGGATTTGACCTTGTGACTTCACCAGATTCAACTTTTCATAACTTTCCACTGCCCTCCAAGCTTGCTGGCCTGAACCATGGTCCAGCTGGGTCCAGTGCCTGCCCTCTCCTTACCTGCTTTTGGGGTGCTCTAGCCCTGGAGTGCTACATGATGGTCTCGAACCTCCAGCCTTTGGGTTAGCAGCCGAGTGTGAGAGCCACCAGGGACTCGGAGCCTGAGCCTTCCTGCCCTTCTTCTGTGCCTCCCACTCGCCAACCCAGCTCACTCTGGGCGCCTCTCCTCCCGCCCTCCAACCTCCTGCCATGTCTCCGTTAGCGGAGCCCCGGGAGCTGGGGTATGCCAGAATCTGTCCTCTTGGGATACAGACCAGGGGAGGGGGAGGGCAGGAATGGAGCTGAGGGCAAACAGGTGCAGACTGGCCAACTCATATGTGTGTTCCCCCTTCACCCCCCTGCCCCTCCCATAAATGGCCTTCCCACCACCAGTGGCTTAGGCAGAGCAGGGAAGGCAGCTTATTCCATCCTTCCCCATGTCAATTTTCTCAGCAATTCCCACGTGGGTGAGCAGCAAGAACATTTTCAGTAATATCTTTCTTATAATTTCCTCTGCCATCCCCTGGGCCACTGCAGCAGCCTCTGTGTTGGGCATCTGTCCTTTCTGACCCAGTCTCCAACTACAAACCATAAGAGTGCTTCTCTGACATAAACCTTTGGTTATGAACCATCCAAACCAAACCAAACCAAACCAAAAACCAAACTCACTGCCACAGTCAATGCCAACTCATAGCGACCCATGGAACTGGCAGGAACTGCCCCTATGGATTTCTGAGACAATACTCTTTCTCCCACAGAGCGACTGGTAGCTTTGAACTGCTGACCTTGCAGACTGAAACCCAACTTGAAACCACGATGCCACCAGGCCTCCTTATAAACCATCCCCAAACTCAAACCAAACTCACTGCCATCGAGTCCATGCTGACTCACGATGACCCCTGTGGGCTTCTGAGGCAGTGACTGCCTATGGGAGTAGAAAGCCCAGTCTTTCTCCCTCAGAGTTGCTGGTGCCTTTGAACTGCTGACCATGAGGATGGTGGCTGCAGTCCACTGTGTAACCACTGCACCACCAGGGCTCAGTGACCTTCAGCTCCAAAGTCTGTGGCCTAGTGGCCCCACAGGCTGTGCTGGCCTATCCACAGACCTTGGTGCCGGGCAGAGTTTTTCTCATTCCCAGGACTTTGCCTGCACCATCCTTCCTCCCGGATCATGGTCAACTTTCTCCCCCATCTTTAAAGTTTCGGCTCCGTGGCACCTCTTGAAGCCAACTTTGATTGACCATCGATACAGAGTCCTCCCTCCGTTTCTCTCTGTCCCATCACCCGGGAGCCTCTTCCCTGCACGAGGGACAAGCTGTGATGTCTGCTGTCCACCTCCTGGACACGGCTGGATCTGGCTCATTAACTTTCTGTGTTACTGGTTCTGCTCTCCATGCCCAGTCTGTAGTTGGCCCTCCGCCAATGTGGTTGGATGAAATGGGAGAGGAGTGGAGGGCAGCCATGGCCTGGCAGCTCTCAGAGCGCTCTCTGGGAAAGAAGAAAGCCGGCATTCCCATGGCTGCCATGGGCCAGGGGCTGGTCTTTGGGACCAGTGAGCACCACCTGTGTTGGAGCGTTGGTGAAGCCCCACGGCGCTCTCTGGCACACCCTACACAGTGGCTTGAGGTCGGGGAGAGGGAAGGCGTAAATAAAGCTGGTCTCCGGTCGTCTGATTACCAGGTACTTAGGCTATAGTTACGCAGTCAGCGTGATAAGCTGTAATTGCAGATGTTTCCCATGGTTATTTTTTCCCTTGGAAAACAAAGTGATACCTGTAATTTTCCCAAAGATATGCTCCGGTCTACCAACTCAAGGCACCACTCAGTGACCTTCCTTACCCAGGAAACACGGCCTCCCCTGTCCCTCTCTTGGTGAGTGGGGGGCTTGCTGCACTCAGAGACTCCGTGTCTTGGTCTTGGCATTACCACCAGTTTGCTGGATGCGCCTCCCTTTGCCCACGGGGACACGGAGGATGCGCTAGGCACGCGTGGAGGTGGGGTGGGCAGGGATGAAACCCCACTTGAGCCCACAGGCTTCAGAGGAAGAACTGGCTGGAGTCTTGGCCTGAGTGCGCAGGGTGGAGGATTCAGGAGGCCCGGGGACCAGCGGAGGAGGAGCCACAGAGAAGGCCCTTCTGATCACGTCAGGACACAGCCAGAGCAGCTCCTTAGAAGTGAGGATGGCGAGACTCCCTCTCACGTGCTCCAGACGGGTGGTCAGGAGAGACCAGTCCCTGGAGAAGGACATCATGCTTGGTCAAGTCGAAGGGCAGCAAGAAAGTGGGAGCTCCTCATCAGGAAGGATGGACGCGGCTGCGGTGATGGGGTCATGCGTCAGAATGGCTGAGAACGGCGCTGGGCGGAGCCAACTCAAGGTCCCTGACGACGATGCCAACGGAAACAGTGGCTGCTGTCGAGCTTAAGCCGAAGACCAGTGGGCAGGACACCGTAAGGAGGATTCCAGTCTGAGGAAAGGGCTAGGGCTAGAATGTTCTTCCCTCCTTCCCCTAAATGTCATTATTGTGTTACCGTCATTGAGGACAGACGCAGCAACGCGCACCCCGATGATCAGGCAGTTTCCACGTGAACAGCGCAGTGACGTTGACGACGTTCTCTCAGCCGTGTCGCTGGCCTCACGCTCCTTCCCTGAGGAGCCCATCCCGCCCCCTCCCTCCCCATGCACCTGCGCTCCCTGCCACCGAAGGCTCCTCACGGCTCGGTCCATCGGCTGCCGTCAATTGGATTCTCCACAGAGAGGCTTGAAGGGGTACATCGCTCAAGTCAGGCGTTCTTCACTCATTAAGCTAAACTATTGTTTTTTAAACATACTTTTAGAATCTTCTCATTGCGAATGGGGTGAACGGGGATGGAGCAGACCGTCACTTATACTTGCAACAGCTCATGCTCATTCGGTTCCAGCTCATCTGCTGCCGTCCCCTCCATGCACGGATGCGTATCCGGCTTCCTCTCCGATTCCTGTTTCCATGCCTCCTTCGTTCCTACCCCTCTGAACTTTGTCCGGGGTGGGTGTCCCCTTTTGTTCTTCAAGGACCGATGATTCTAACACAGAGGTGAGTTCAGTTGTTGGGTGAAAGGCGACTCAGAGTGACTAAAGTCTTGGGGGGGGGGTGGTACCACCAGTCTCTCTGATCAGTAAGCCCAGCCTTTTTTTTACGACTTGGGGGTTTGCTCCACCTTTTTCTCTCACTCTATCCCAGTTCCGATCCCCTGGGCCCAGTGACTTATTTCCTTAAGGTGTTTGGTTCTGTTTAAGAAGCTTTTATAACGTAGCCCCCTGTAGGTTCCAGCACATTCATGGATATTATCTTAGGATGGCTTCTTAGAGAAGCAAAACTAGTGGAGCTTATATATGTTTGTGTACACACACACACACACACACACACACACACACACACACACATTTAAAGCCATATCAAGAAAACGGCTCACACAGTTGTGGAAGCAGAGAAGTTCCAGGCTTGGGTGTCAGGTGTTAGACTGAAGGCTTCTCTGGACTTGAGGGGCTGTAGGGGCTGGTGACCTCAAGATTGGCAGGAAGGCTTGTGGCTGCAGAGGAGAATAGATCCAAGGTTATCAAGTTAGATGGCAAACCTGACAGCTCCCAGGGCCAGCAGGCACTATGGCAGACTTGGCTCAAGCCCAAGGACCTGGAGGCCCACCAGCCAGATGCAGTATACAGAACCAGCCAAAAGCAAGCAAGCTTTCCCACAGCGTTCTCTTATATGGGAAGCAGGCCACGCCCCCAACATCCTTTTGATTGCTTGGTTACTCAAAGCCCATCTCACTATGGAGGTGATTACATTGTGTCAAATCTCCTGATTACTAGGTCTTAACTGTCAAACTACTGAGAAACTCAGCTCAGTCAAGTTGACACAAAACCTTGACAAGGGTGTATTTGCAGCAAAGGTAAAAGACGCAGATACAGATATCCTCTGCCTATTGGTTGGTTTTAAGAAACCTTCAGGGAATAATAATTTTGGCTTAAGGTTTAAAGATGATGTCAGGGCAAGAGTTTCAGGATTGGGGGTTTGTTCAGCCCCCTGAGCTCCAGAAAGTTGGGATCCCAGATGCCTTTGAAATCTCACTCTATATCGTCCTGCTTTGGGTCAGGGTCCCTCCATAGAGGACAAGAACACCTTAAAAATTCCTTCAGCCTCAAGATGCTGTGGTCCTATAGCATACCCCAGAGAGCATGGCAGTGGTCTCTGCTCCTTGGAAGTGACTTCTTGGGCATCCTGGGGTGTAGGATGGTGGATCCATCTAAGGATACAATCTTAAGCTCCCCACAGACCACCTGTGTGCCACCCATCTCATGCCCATCTCCAGCCAGCAGTACACAGGCCACATGAGGTCCTTGGCGTGGATTTGCTCACAGAGGTGGTGGCTCTGAGACCCAGCAGGGATGGTGAGATCCAATGATGGAGCCTCTGCTCGTGGCAGGGAAGAGGGGGAGCTGTCTGAGAAGGTTCCAGAGAGAAAGGTGCAGGGAGGAGGTGCAAGGTGGAGGCCAGCCCCGGAGAGGCCAGCGGAGTCCTGTGCTGTCCACGCCCTTCTCCCTCTTCTCCCTGAAAGGAAGCTGTGGCTCCATTACATCTCAAGGAAAAGGCCTAATTTTGCTGGGCCGCCTGCCGCTCTGTGGTACAGGTGTACTCGTACTTCACGGACAGATATCTGGGGTGCTCCCACCCCTTAAACTCTGTTGTGTGAACCCCCTTTCTCCTTCACCCACTCCCGTGATGCCCCCACAAGGGGCCCTCACGGTGGGGGGAGCCGAGAAGGTGGGCTTCCTCTTTGGGGCCTCTATTCCTTCTTGGCTCTCAGACTCATCATCTCTGCGGACATCCAGGAGGATGGGGTGTGCATTAAGGGTGACAGGGCGCCTTTCTGAATCCTGAGAAGCCCCCAGGCTCAGGGAATCTGCCTCTATTCCCCACAGCTCTGGGCTCATCTAGCCCTAGAGCCCAAATAGAAAGCAATTCCCGTGGCACAGTGTGGGCCTGAGCTGGGTGGGGGGTGTGTACCAGGGACAACCATTTCATTAGGAGGCCCTAATGAAACAGAGATCCTGCAAGGCTAATGTTAATTGCAACCCAAAGCGTGAACAGTTCTGGGATGATGAGAAAACTGCCGCAGGAGAAGCGGAGGACCAGAGTCAGCAGAGGCGAGGCGCCCTAACCTCCCCCACCCTGAGCTCCAATGGGCCATCCGGGCCCACTTCCCCCTAGACTAGGGCCTAGAACTTCCAGGACTCTGAGAGTGCTGCTGAATGTAAGGGAGCCCTGGCCACCCTGTGGGGAAGGCTGGGATCCCAGGAGAATGTGGAATCCAAGCAGGGTGCTGGGTTTGTCCCGTATCCCGTCAAGTTGCGGAAGGGCTTGTGTTGACAGAGAAAGAACAGAGCCGGAATGCGGGTTATGAGTACCAGGCTTTCATGGGATGCGCAGCTGCCGGGCCACCTCCAGGATGGAGAAAGACTAGCCCGTAGAAAAAGAAGTCACGGCTAACATACTCTCGGGGAGGGACTTGTGGCAGGGGTGGGAAAGCACTGTGCGTATCTTTCTGATTGGCAAGTGTGAATGGAAAGGGTGACGTGGCCTCTCACACGCACCAGAGGCTTGGTGCCAGGGAAGGTATGGGGTGGATGAGAGGGAGACGTTTGTAAGGTCCTGCGCCGTTCCGCACTCAGCTGAACCAATGACACTGGGGGATCATTTTCATTCTTGTCCACCCAGATGTGGTGCATCCAACCACGGCAGTGTCACCCACAGGGTTTTCATGGATGGGGTTTTGGAAGCCCATCAGTAGCCCTCTCTTCCAGGTCAGCCTTCCTCTGGGCGGGTTCTGCTGAAACCTGCCCATTGTGGCTGGGCCCAGTCGGCATTTGGAATACTGGGGGCAGAGACGTCGAGCCAGATGTTCCTCAGAAGCGAGGTTAGCAAGACTTTGACTCACCGGCGTCAGACATGCCAGCGGGAAAGACCTATGACTGTCAGGACACCAAGCTGTGGAAAGCAGAGGACTGGCCCAAGCACGAGAAATGCCCAGTGCGATGGATGGATTGACGCCGCAGCCACAGTGCTGGGTTCAGAGGGACCAGTGATCGCTGCCAACTAGCAATCGCCACGACGTGCCCGGATGGAGGTTCCTTGGCGGAGGGTGGGGGTGGGGGTGGAACGTGGGAAGGTAACACAGAAGGGGACCCATGGAGGTGGGAGAATGACTCGCTTCTCTTATTAACGGCCCACTTGTGCAGCTCTTCAAAGACGCATCGGGCACCCATGGTGCTCTAGAAATCTCTTAGGATGTCTGAGGCGATCAAGCCAATAGCAGTCACCACCCTCATGGAGTTCAAATTCTACCAGGGACCTGGGCATGATCCAAAGCACAGGCGATAGGTTCGGAGAAGGAGACCAGTGATGCTGTCCTTAAGCACGGGGCTGCTAACCAGAAGGTTGGGGGTTTGACCCCACCCCGTAGCTCCACAGGAGAAAGACGTGGCAGTCTGTCTCTTTAAGGATCACAGCCTTGGACACCCTGTGGCAATGGTCTGCTTCATCTTATGAGTCTCTGTGAATGGACTCTGTGGCAGTTACAGCGTCTCCTGTCAACTTACAAAGGGTTGGAGTCTGGCCTGTCAATCAGGTCATAGCCAATGAGGCCTCTGTGTGGACCTGGCCTTCTCCTGAGGATTCTGGGAACTCCCTGGAGGTGGGAGACACTCTCTCTGCTTTGTTTCCCTGTGAGACATTCCTGTTGTCAAGCCACATGGAGCCAGAGCCCTGGAGCTGGCGGAGCCACATGGAGACCCACACCAGCACTGAGATGCTTCCACTGCCACTGGATCCACAAGACTTTCCACCCACTGGCCGTGATCTTCCTGCATTAGGCATCCTTGCAGGTGTTGCATGAGTCTGACGAGGAATTTATAGACTGGTATTGGACATATGGGCTAATATTGGACTTATGGACTTGGGATCTGGACCAGGCTGGGATGTTTTCTTAATGTACAATTGCTCTTTGATATAAAAGTCTTCCTAATACACATACGCGTGTCTATGGGTTTGTTTCTCTAGTCCACCCAGACCAACACAGGCTCAAAGGGACCCAGCCTGTGCTGTGGATGTGAGGTGCCATCCGGTTTGTTCTCACCCAGAGGGACCCCAGGCACAACAGGACGAAATACTGCCCGGTCCTGAGCCATCCCCACAATGGTTCCTAGGCTCGAGACCATTGTTGCAGCCACTGTGTCCGTCCATCTCGTGGCTGGACTCCCCTTTACCCCTGCCCCTCCACTTTACCCAGCACCTCGCTCTTCTCCAGGGACTGGTCTCTCCTGGCAACATGTCCAAAGTCTGTAAGACGAAGAGTCACCATCGTTGTCTCCAAGGAGCACTCTGGTCTTTCCTCTTCCGGCACAGATCGGTTTGTCCTTTCTGCACTGCACGGGATTTTTCGTATCCTTCTCCCGCACCGCAGTTCAAATGCCTCGATGTTTCCACGGCCTTCCTTATTCAGTGTCCAACGTTCACAGGCGTATGAAGCACTGGACTGGACCGAGGTGTGGTTTAGCGTTGGGCTGCAGCGTCACTCTGGGATCACATGACCATCTTCCTCCTCTCTCCCACTGTCTTCCTCTGTGTGCATGTTTCATGTCCTCGTTGATAAGGCGTCGCTCTGAAGGGACTGGGATGCACTCTCTACCAGTATGCTCTGCTGCTTACTGATAGCATTGGTGGAGAAACGGGCTTTTACAAAATCAACTGCGGACAGCCTTGCTTTCTGTAACACATGCTGGGGTGGCCTTGGGGGTCCAACGCCCTGGCACATAGCTGTTCCCCCAAACCGTAAAGTTCCCTTTCTCTCCCTGGGGGCATGGAGAATCAAGCTGGTCTCGCTGCTGCCAGGGACCTGTCGTGCATGTAAGTCTCCTCAATAAACTTGCTGCTAGCCAGGGAGTTACCCACCTACATCTTTGGTCTCACGGGGACTTGGGTAAAGGCTTAGCTCCAGCTCCATGCCAATCCACACATGTTCAAAGACCCTGGTTCCACACGAGGTCATTTTCACGGGGTTAGGATCCCATGAAAGGCGTTGGGACACACAGTCAGATCCATGTCCCTGTACAAGCTCTCTGCGGCTGGCTCCTTAGTTTTTGCCAAGTCAGTTATGGGTCCTCTCCCCTGCCCTCCCTGCCCTTCTCATGCAGGTCCCACCGACAGGCTCCCAGGCCCCGGTCAGTCGATGGTGAGTTCCCTGTCTGGGGTACCCGCGGGGTCCACCTCGGTTTGAAGCCCGGGAAAGCCACATGCTTCTCCAAGGAGATCCAGGCTGGCTTCTTCTCAGCCCCCATGACCTTGCCTGCCTTCCCAAGCCCGCTGCCCTTCCTCTCACCTTCTCCCAAGAGGACCCCCTCCATCATGCGTGATTCATGCGCTCACGTTCTAAAAGCCGCATTGCACTGGGGAAGTCTCCATAATCCTTTGTGTAATATCTCTGCTGGCTGCTTTAACGATCTTCTGCAAATTACCCATTTC